>NW_027507903.1:31448798-31951298 GCF_037356315.1 Lithobates pipiens | reverse complement strand
ATTGCTCAGTCATGCAACACTGCACCCATATTAATCTTTCAGAATTTTTTCACACAACCAGAACTTTCTTTTGGGAGGTATTTAATCACCACTGGGTATTTCAGTTTTTGCTAAAAGAAAAAAAAAAAAAAAAAAAAAAAAAAGAAGACGCAACATTTTGATAAAAAAAAAAACCACACACATTCTGCTTCATTTCTGTTATAAAAACTTGCAAATAAATAATCTTTCTATATAAAATTTTGTTAAAAATGTACTCTGCAACATTTCATTGGTGAAAGTAACACAAATCAATGTATATTAGTCTGTAGGAAAGTTAAACAATCCACAAACTATGGTATATATATAACTGAAAAACGATCAGTCCTGATGAACCGATGGAACATCTAGGTTCTTGAGGCCCTAAAATGCCAGGACAGTACAAATATCCCTCAAATACCCCATCCACTTTCCAGAAAGGGGTAATTTAGTAAGAGGCATGGCGGGTTTTATGAGGTTGTATTTTTTTGTCATAATTATTTGTAAAACAAAGAAAAAATATTTTCACAATTTTTTTTTTTTTTTACATACCGTCACCAGTTCAATACAGTGCTCTCATATACCGTATTTATCGGCGTATAACGCGCACTATTCCCCCTTAAAAGCAGGGGAAAATCGTGGGTGCGTGTTATACACCGATCTCCCGCTGATTGTGAGGAAAGGAGCGAGCGAAGCTGAGATACAGAAAGCTGAGTGTACTTCGGCTAGACTCGGCTCCTCTTGCAGTCCCGCCCCTGACTGTGAGCAGAGCCGAGTCTAGCCGAAGTATCTCGGCTCCGCTCGCTCCTCTCCGCTCAGTCAGCACCGATTTTAATTTAGGGCAAGGCTGCAAAGAGACTAGCAACGCTGCAAATGCACTGGGCAAGGCTGCAGATGGACACTGACAAGGCTGCATTGATGGGCATTTAAATGTAAGTTTTTATCCTTAAACTTCCCTCCTAAAAGTTTTTTTCCTTAAAATTCCCTCCTAAATTTGGGGTGCATGTTATACGCCTATAAATACGATAACTGGTGTGGCAGTGATCAGGGACACTAACTGGTTACAGTATGTAACAAAACAAAGAATAAAAATATATTATTTTTTTCCATTGATTTTTTATTTATTTTTTCCTAACACACTGACCAGAGCAATATAGTGTTACCATAGTAACCATGATAGTACTAGTTTTATTTTCCTCTAGTTTTCACTTGGTGATCCAGCCAGTAATATACTTCCCGTCTTAGGGTGTCCCCACTCTGGATGGAGGAGCAACGGAGGCTCCCCCTTGGACAGCGGCATTGTCAGTTTGGGGAGGAGGTAGTTTTAAGCCAAGAGAAAAAAATCAGGAAAATGATCGGCTGGTTTTTCGTCAATGTTTTTACTCAGAACCGAGGATAGAAATAACGTACAAAAATTTTCGTACAAATTGTCTTCTGGGAGGCACACAGGCCCCATTAGACAGCAGGGACCAATCAGGATGCACAGCGCGACTTGCACATGAGCAGTAGAGAACCAAGAGTGAAGCCAAAAGTCTTCACTGCCTGGTCCCTTTAACGGTAATGGTGGCGGCAGCACCCAGGAGTCGATCCGAAGATCAGCTTCAGGTGCCAATATTGCGGGAACCCTGGACAGGCAAGTGTCCTTATATTTAAAAAAAATCAGCAGGTACAGTATTTGTAGCTGCTGACTTAATTTTTTTCCCCTGCCAGTGGAACTCCTCTTTAAAGCTGAGGTACTCCCTTCTATCATTTTCAGCCAAGGAAGCTGCCATCTTGTCCTCGGTTTGATCTTCAAATGCTATGGTGCTGAACATGTGATCAGTTATGACATCAGCCATTGGATGGTTTGACAGTTTGGTTAAGAGCCGTACCAATGCGAGTTACATTCCCAACATGTGCCGGGAATGTAATAAGTGTTTTTTGAAAAAGTTAAAGCAGAGTTCCAGCCTGTATAATAAAAAAATAAGAGGATGATATTGCGGAATTGATGTATCTCGCTGCTGAGACAGAACGAAAGTCCACCTGAAAAACATCAGTAAACGTACAAAAAACAAACAAAAAGATAAAAACGAGATATCCAAACATGACGGGGGGGGGGGGGGGGGGGTTGATGCTCTATTTCAAACCTAGTTGTACTTCAGCCTGGAACTCTGCTTTAAATCCATGGATTTTTCATTACATTTTAAAGCCGAACCCCAGGTAACACTTTTTTAAACAGTTACAGCAACAGTTTTATTTTATCTTACACCAACATTATACCACAGTACTACACAATGCTGCTAGACTTGTCATGCTTTGCAAAGCTGATCTGAAGACAACAGACACAATATATACTATCAGAGGTCATATGAGGTTTGTGTGCTTCCTGTTTTACACCTGAACTGCATTCATTTATATCCAATATTGAAGTTTATTGTCCCACTAAACTGACAAATACAATTTGAGCAAATGCACGAGCATTAAACTCCATATTAATCATGAGATTTCTAAATCCAGCCTCAATTTCTACATCCTCAAGCAGGCATGTTTCCTCCACAATGATTGGTGGCGAGCGTCTGCCTGTCCTCAAATGACTTGCATGCTGCCGGGATGTGCCACCACCATTTTTGTTTTCGATTTGGTAAATGGATGAACGTGGCGCACACAGTGTAACCCTGTATTCCTTTTTTCCAGTACAGAACAACTGTTATTTGCAAAGAGATTTTCCAGCATGTCGGATAATGCGATGACAATTACTTCCAATGATCAAAGTATTCAATATATTAGGTTTTTTCTATGCAAAGTCTATATCAGTGATGGCGAACCTTGGTACCCCAGATGTTTTGGAACTACATTTCCCATGATGCTTAAACTACTCTGCAGAGTGCCAGAGCATCATGGGAAATGTAGTCCCAAAACATCTGGGGTGCCAAGGTTCGCCATCACGGGTCTATATGAACCATCATACCTGCACCAGCAAGCAAAGAATTCCATAACCACCAAAAGGTGAGCACAAGGGATGCCGAAATCACCACCACACAAACCCATTGTAAGTCCTAATAGTGGATATAACGTGTTAAGCAGTGAGGGCATACATCAATACATTCGTTATTATTATACAGGATTTATATAGCGCCGACTGTTTGCGCAGCACTTTACAAAATGAAGGCAGACATTACAGGTACAATTTGGTTCAAGAGGAATAGAACAGAATATAAAATAATAGAATAGATATAAAAGAATAGAATAGAATTAAACAGAACATTGCCGTCTTCCAAAACTCTAATTTCTAAACGATTTGAAAATAACGCATATATGAAATGCATCAGAATATACAATACGCATTCCGAAAATGAATAATTCTAACATAACAAATATGATGAAAAAAAATTGTTAATGTAATCAACAAATCAGAAACAAAACAAACAGCGGCCAAATAAAGACTCTTCTGGTCAATGAGCAACCTAAAGTTTACAATACACATTTGCAACATGCAATTTGTACAATCCATACCAGCGATTCTCAATCAGGGTTCTTCAAGAGGAGGTTGGAGGTTCCTTGAGCTGTGGGTGATTTGACCTGTTAATTGATCGTTCCTGCATAGTTCTAGGACCAACATCACTTGGCAAACCCAAATGGTCTTTTTAGACGTCTGTAAGTTTGGCATTCTATTGACCAATGTAAGTGCCATTTTTGCCATGGCCCCCAAAGATTTGATTTACTAATGAATTATCAAAACATGAAAAATAGTTTTAGGGCATCCTCTGGGGTATCAAAAAAAAAAAAAGTTGAGAGAAGTTGATGTAAACCAGGTAGTAGTGGAAGGCTCTACTCGTGTTGAATGGTTTATGTAGGACCTGACACTACATAGTTGTTGGTAAACACAAAAGACACTAGAGTACAAGTAGAATCATTGTAACAGGTGTGGTCAGGACAGTCAAATGAGAGATGCTGGATATTGTTTATTGGCTACCTTGTTTTAATATGCCTTTTGGTTTTTATAATGTGACTTTGTCGCCTTTTAAAGAATAGAAATATGCTACCTTCAGAAGAAGGCTGTTTACATGTACCGGTCCCACTGACTGTTCATTGAAATCTTCATCACTTGCAGAGCAAAGCCCCGGACAGAAGCTTCACATTCAGCACATACCGGGGTGTGTGAGGTGCCTACGTTCCCTACCCCACTCATGTGGCTCCGTCCACCAGTTCCTATGTCATCATAGAACAAAGTAATGGAATCACAGCACACAGTGGAGGATAAAAGGATCCAACACAAAAGTACGTCAATGTAAAGATTCCAGGCCCAGTCACACTTGTGGCATGCTAAAACTGCCCAAAACAGCGCAGGGGTTATTTTTTTTAAAAAAAATTTGAAACGTCACAATGTATCACTTCATTTCTGTGTACAGAATATTGAACTCTACGGACTAAGACTGGGATTCCATTAAAGTTCATGTAAAAGCAGGAATTCCAATACTTTGGACAATATAGCGTACATATATATTTTATTACCTGGGGTTTAACTATACAGAATTCATCTACAAATTCTCCTGATGAAGATATGTTATCATTCAAAACGCGTAAAGCTGTATTGTGGCATATATTATGTAAATTATCTTGTTAACCCATTTGTCACATGACATGGTATCTATTTGTGTTTTAAACTTTTGTACAATAAACTTCTACATTTTATATGGATCTCATTG
Organism: Lithobates pipiens; assembly: GCF_037356315.1. Classification (NCBI taxonomy): domain Eukaryota; kingdom Metazoa; phylum Chordata; class Amphibia; order Anura; family Ranidae; genus Lithobates; species Lithobates pipiens. The sequence continues at coordinate 31,946,598 of NW_027507903.1, read as the reverse complement.
GTTGTTGGTGCCATGCTATATACAGCATCTCACAAAAGTGAGTACACCCCTCGCATTTTGGTAAATATTTTATTATAGCTTTTCATGTGACAACACTGAAGAAATGACACTTTGCTACAATGTAAAGTAGTGAGTGTACAGCTTGTATAACAGTGTAAATTTGCTGTCCCCTCAAAATAACTCAACACACAGACATTAATGTCTAAACCGCTGGCAAAAAAGTGAGTACACCCCTAAGTGAAAATGTCCAAATTGAGCCCAATTAGCCATTTTCATGTGTATCCTTAGTGTTAAAAGGTCTTAGGTGTGAATGGGGAGCAGATGTGTTAAATTTGGTGTTATCGCTCTCACTCTCTTACTGGTCACTGGAAGTTCAACATAGCACCTCATGGCAATGACCTCTCTGAGGATCTGAAAAAAAAAGAATTGTTTCTCTACATAAAGATGGCATAGGCTATAGGAAGATTGCCAAGACCCTGAAACTGATCTGCAGCATGATGGCCAAGACCATACAGCGGTTTAACAGGACAGGTTCCACTCAGAACAGGCCTCACCATGGTCCACCAAAGAAGTTGGGGGCACATGCTCAGCATCATATCCAGATGTTCTCTTTGGGAAATAGATGTATGAATGCTGCCAGCATTGCTGCAGAGGTTGCAGGGGTGGGGGGTCAGACTATTAGTGCTCAGAACTTACGCAGCACACTACATCAAATTGGTCTCATGGCTGTCGTCCCAGAAAGAAGCCTCTTCCGAAGACTATGCACAAGAAAGCCTGCAAACAGTTTGCTGAAGACAAGCAGAGTAAGGGCATGGATTACTGGAACCATGTCCTGTGGTCTGATGAGACCAAGATAAATTTATTTGGTTCAGATGGTGTCAAGCATGTGTGGCAGCAACCAGGTGAGGAGTACAAAGAGAAGTGTGTCTTGCCTACAGTCAAGCATGGTGGTGGGAGTGTCCTCGTCTGGGGCTGCATGAGTGCTGCCAGCACTGGGGAGCTACAGTTCATTGAGGGAACCATGAATGCCAACATATACTGTGCCATACTGAAAATGAGCATGAGCCCTCCCTTCGGAGACTGGGCCGCAGGGCAGTATTCCAACATGTTAACGACCCCAAACACACCCCCAAGACAACCACTGCCTTGCTAAAGAAGCTGAGGGTAAAAGTGATGGACTGGCCAAGCATGTCTCCAGACCTAAACCCTATTGAGCATCTGTGGGGCATCCTCAAATGGAAGGTGGAGGGGCGCAAGGTCTCTAACATCCACCAGCTCCGTGATGTCGTCATGGAGGAGTGGAAGAGGACTCCAGTGGCAACCTGTGAAGCTCTGGTGAACTCCATGCCAAAGAGGGTTAAAGCAGTTCTGGGAAATAATGGTGGTCACACAAAATGTGTAGTGCACATTTTTAGTAAATAACCCCCAATATCTGGTCTCCCACAGTACACAGAACATGGAAATGCAATTATGTTAGTAAATATAAAACTGCTAAATACCTTTTCTCATCAGCAGTATATAGCAGTCTTGTGACTTCTATCAGTGTCTTTTTAAAGCTTGTAGGAGGAATTTTCTTTCTCCCCTGACTGTCCTATGAGACTGCATGACTCGCAACCCTCTGTCTGGACAGTGCTGATTGGAGGGTGCACGTTATCAGCACAGAGCCAAAGAATAAAACTTTAGCAATACACACCAAATTGAACATATGAAGCCCGATAGCAAGACTGTGTACTATCAGGAGATGGATTTTGGGACTGTGGAAGAAGGTAAAGATCAAAGAAGACAGAATCAAACAGCCTTTTTACACAATGCAGATGATTAACCCCTTAGGTTCCACAGTGAGTATAACAAGCATACTTTACTACATATACAGGCGGATTTTACCATTGTGGGTTCAGCAACACCAAGTATTCCCTAAATCCATTGGATAAATTTGCTTATTTTTATTTTTTTTATTTTTTCTTACATTTTATTTACAATTCTTACAGACCAGACACCGCATTCAGCTGGATTGGCAGTTTCCACATTGCAGCCCTTCCCACTAGGCACAATAAATACAAAAGTGCATCACGAAAAGTATTTGTAAATAGATAAATATATACAAAAACAATTTGCGTTATACAACCTATGAATGGCAGTCATATCATCTATGTACTGCCTGTGTCTAGTGTGTGCAGCAGGAATACAGAAGTGATTCTGGTAATTAAGGCACAATTTGTTTTTCTCTCTCTTTTCAAACACGTTTCAGAATGCTTTCAATGACAGTTTTTTTTGGGCGTAGTGGGAGAAGAACAGAAGCACAAAACACAACAGGGTCACGAGTTGTGAAGTATGCAGAAATGGACCACTATCCAAGCTTGTGTTTTAGCAACAGTGGCCTGTTTATATCACATGCCGGAGCGGAGCAGATGTCTACAAATCCACATGTAAATCATAGGTGTGAAATATGCACAGTCCGTGACATTCTAGACGAGGACTGACCAAGGGGTCCAAGCCTTATAAGTGCAGAGTGCCGTCCTAAATCCCAGATAACCACAGTGGTGACATCAACCGCACAAAGCTGGCATAGTCAGGCACCACAAACCTGAAAAGACCCAAGCAACACAGATCATTTAGTAAGCTGACCTATTATTCCATGGGTATCCAATATGTGATCATAGATAAAAAGAATGTGCAAATAACATGGCTGGGGATAGAGATGCCTAAAACAACATTACATCCAGTAAAAGCTGCAGGCAATATGCAGATAAATACCTGGCCAGACATCGAGAAACATTAAGAGCTCCCTTAGATTTTTCACTTTTTTGTTTATTATTGATGCTGGCCAAGCTGAAAAATTTTTGGCTTTTGTATTTTTAACAGTCTACAGTTGAACAAAATCCCCACCAAAATCTCCAGCTCGGCTCTGCTCTATATTGCATTTATAGCCACTTAAAAGTGATGTTTTTTTTTTTTTTTTCAGAATCATACTTACCTGGGTGGATGCTGCATCTGTCCCCTGCCAGCTCTAACACTGAAAACTGAGTGATCAAATACCGCTGATCACTCGGTTCTCACAGCTCCCTGAGCAGAGAGGTGGTGACTGTCAGTCACCACTCTCTGCTCTGCTCTGCCCCTCCCCCCCACGCTCACTGGAGTGCTGAGCTGTGGAGGGGGCTGGGGCGGCTGGCTCAGGCTCTCAGCAGATCGAGCAGACTCGCTCCCGAGCCGTGCTCCTGTGAATAGACATTGTCCATTCACACACACAGAACACTGCTCAGACCCGCCTCCCGCTCTCTCCTCATTGGCTGTGATTGCAATAGCTCCTGCTGCTATGTCAGTCAATGAGAAGACACACGGGAAAGCTGCTGCTCTCATGCCCATCGATGGATCAAGATGGGACTTGCATAAAGTATAAGGGAAGGCTGGGAGCTGCAGCCTTCTGCCTTTAACCACTTCCCGCCTGCCGGCCGTCGAATTACGGCTGAGCGGTGCGGCTCTCGTTCTGGGTGGCCGTCATAAGACGGTCCTCCAGAACAACCGCTCTTGCGCGCCTGTGGGGGCGTGCATCGCACCGATCGGTAAAGTGTCAGTTTGACACACCGCTACACCGATCTTGGTAAAGGGCCTCTGACGGAGGCACTTTATCACATGATCAGCCGTGACCAATCACAGCTGATCACATTGTAAACAGGAAGAGCTGGTGATCAGCTTTTCCTCATTCACATCTGACAGATGTGAGTATAGGAGAGCCAATCGGTGGCTCTCCTGACAGGGAAATATGTGCTGATTGTTTATTAGCGCAGCCCCCCCCTTGGATGCCCACCCAGGACGCTGCCAGGCCCACCAGTGATGCCACCCTGGACCACCAGGGAAATGCAATATCAGTGCCCAGGCAGCTGCCAATCAGTGCCCATCCCCAATGCCTGCCAGTGCCACCCAGCAGTGCAGCCTTTCAGTGCCCACCAGTATCGTCTATCAGAGTCCACCAGTGTTGCCTATCAGTGCAGCCTACCAGGGCCCATCGTCAGGGCCCATCAGTGCTACCTCATTGGTGCCACCTTATCAGTGCCCGTCAGTGAAGGAGAAAACGTACATATTTAGAAAATTATATACAGAAAAAATTGTTTTTTTAATTTTAGTTTTTTTTTTTTTTTGTTTAGCAAAAAAAAAAAATGCAGAGGTGATCAAATACCACCAAAAGAAAGCTCTATTTGTGGGAACAAAATGATCAAATTTCTGTTTGGGTACAGTGTAGCATAACTGTGCAATTGTTATTTAAACAGTTACAGCGCTGAAAAAATGTTTCGGGCAGGAAGTGCCCTGTATTGAAGTAGTTAAAACCACTTTAAAAATCAGATCATCTTGTGGGTTTCTTTACTGTCCTGCCATTCTTAAATACTAAAGCGTTTTTTTTTTTTGGTTTCGTTTTGTTTTTTAACAGAAAGGGTAACGCTTTTTCCAAATGTTTTGTTCTTTTTTTTCTTAATGCACTAAAGTAAAAAAAGAAAAAAAAATGAAAAAGAAAATCCAACGGTTTTGAAAAATTATATATAAAAACATATTTGGGTACTGTGTAGCATTACCAAGTAACTGTCAGCCAAACTATCAGAGCATTAAACACTGAAAAGCATCCTGGTAATGATGGGGTATGACAAGTTAATACTGAAATGATTAGATAGGTTTAATTTAAATGTCAAAATTATAATACCTATGGTTTTAACGCGTTGCTTCAACTGGATGTTTATAGGGATGAAAGATTCCCACAGATAATCTGGTTATAAACCAAAATAGCAAAAAGAAAAAAAAAAAAAAAAAAAAAAAACTTTTGTCTGATAGTCCATTATTCACAACCAGTCCACAGATTAGACAGGCACCGACGATCGCTTGCCTTCTCCAGAACAAGCATTAGAGGATGTGCCAGAGAGCAATGTGTAGGAACCGCACCTCCTTCCCCCCATTAAATAAAAGCAAATCGGAAAATAGCTGGAAGGTGTTTTTTACCAGACCAACATTTCTTAACAAGAATTAACAAGTAATGCAAAACTTGCCTATGAAGGATGGTGTTACCTTTTGTAGTATATAGAGCAGAGTTACTCCAAAGGTATTGAGCTAGAGCAGGGGTCTCAGACTGGCGGCCCTCCAGCTGTTGCGAAACTACAATTCCCATGAGGTGTTGCAAGGCTGACAGTTACAAGCATGACTCCCTCAGGCAGAGGCATGATGGGACTTGTAGTTCCACAACAGCTGGAGGGCTGCTAATTTAAGACCCCTGAGCCTGAGAGTTTTAATTAGACCAGGGTTTCTCAACCAAGGTTCCATGGAGCCGTAGGGTTCCTCCAGAGATTGAAAGGGGTTCCTCGAGCAATGAGCAATTTCTGCCTCTCAGATAAATTCCCACTGACACCATTGATCTTTTTAGCCATCTGTAAGAGGGTCATTCTTCCCAATGACCACAAGTGTAAGGAACATTCTTCCCAATGACCACAAGTGTAAGGAACATTCTTCCCAATGACCACAAGTGTAAGGAACATTCTTCCCAATGACCATCACACTAATGTAGCATGAGTTGTATATATAGTCATTTTTAGCAGAGGGTTCCCTGAGGTTTTTCAAGGGTTCTTTTGTGTTACAGAGGTTGAGAAAGGCTGATAGAGACTGTAATGCCAAATATGCCTACAAAGGTATAAACATTACAGGGGTGTGTAATCGGTTTCTCTACTAACAATGTAAATTGGTACAAGAATTAACCACTCCAGGACTGCCAACCACAGTAATTTTGTGTTCCTGGGTAGGGGGCATAGCCTGCACCTCGCCGACCCAGCTGTTCACTACAGCACCAGCCAAACAATAGTTCCCAGCCAATGATTTATGGTCGGAACCTGCTGATCAGCTTAGCGAATGACAGAAGAGAGCCCCGAGTAGGTAAACACCACAAGGCTCTCTACTGATAGCAGCAATATGGCATTTTCTTTCTCCCTGCAAAGCGAGTATAAACTGGCACATTGGTTAGTAAAAACAACACACAATAAACAGTTAGGCACATATTTAACCCCTTGATTGCCCCTACATGTTAACTTCCCAGCCAGTGGCATTAGTACAGTTAGAGTGCATATTATTGGGGCTGAACACTGTATTACTGTCACTGGTGATGTCAGTGGAAGTTGGTCAGTCCCCCCCCAACCTTAGTTAGTGTCAGATTATCCGCTGCACTATCGTAGACCAATTATTGGTCACCGAACACCGCCATTAGTATATAAAAAAAAAAATCCAGTATCCACCATAGTTTGTAGATACTATAACTCTCGTGCAAACCAATTAATATACACCTATTGGGATTTTTTTTTTTCTTTTACCAAAAACAGGTAGCAGAATACATTTTGTTCAAAATTTATAAAGTTATTTTTTTTTGTTTTTTTTTGTATTGTTTGATTGGATAGGTTTTATAGCAGAACGTAAAAAAGATGTACATATCTTTTTCAAAATTTCTGGTATTTTTTAGTGTTGAGAAAACAGCAGCGCTTATGCAATGCAAAACACAGTGAAATAAATTTCAGTGATACAGAGTTATATACCTCCCTTGTAGATTGTAAGCTCTAATGAGCGGGGCCCTCTGATCCCTCCTGTATTGATTTGTATTGTAAGTGTACTGTCTGCCCTCATATTGTAAAACTGTTGGCGCTATATAAATCCTGAATAATAATAATATACATAAAATAAACCACACAGTATAAAAGCTGGCAACCGATTCAAACCCACGACTATGTCAGCACAGAGCACTGCCCTGTGCACGTATTTTTTTTTTATGTATATTGCAAGAAAAAAAAAAAAAAACTGGAGGTGATCAAATACCACCAAAAGAAAGCTCTATTTGTGTAAAAAAATAAATTATAATATATATATATATATATATATATATATATATATATATATATATATATATATATATATAAAATTTTCGTTTGGGTACAGCGTTGCATGACCTCACAATTACCAGTTAAAATAGTGCAGTGCTAAATAGCAAAAAATGGCCTGGTCACGAAGGGGGGTAAAATCTTCCAGAGCTGAAGTGGTTAAACAAATTTTCAGCTAACTTAAATACATCTAATGATATAAAGGTCAGCCACTTATGAGTTTTAATAAAAGTGAAGAGAATACAAGTCCTCACCTCTCATTTTCTTTGTCTTCAAATCTAAGGCTTAATGTACACAGGATGTTTTAAAAACTCTCCTGAACGATTTAGGGCCCTTTCACACGGGGCTATGGGTGCGTCGGCCTTAAAGCGTTGTCAATTTTTCTGCATTATTCAGCTGCTAGCACAACGCTTTTACCCCCTTGCTAGCGGGCGAGAAAGGGTTAAAACTATCCGCAAAGCGCTGCTGCAGCAGCACTATGCCGGCAGTATAGCTGCGCTGCCCCATTGATTTCAATGGGCAGGAGCGGTGAAGGATCGGTGTATACACCGCTCCAAAGATGCTGCTAGCAGGACTTTTTTTAGCGTCCTGCTAGCACCGCGCTCCAGTGTGAAAGCCCTCAGGGGTTTCACATTGGAGAGACAGCGGCTCTTTCAGGGCGCTTTGCAGGTGCTATTTTTTAGTGTTATAGCGTCTGCAAAGCGCCCCAGTGTGAAAGGGATCTTAACTTGACAGGGAGGAACCAATATTTTAAAAAAAAGTCAGTTTTGCCGCGTTTGAAAGTGTTTTTTTCTCAAATAGTCAAAAATGAATCTCCATTTAAAATGCCTATAAATGAAACGTAGCTAAAACGCAAGTTACTGCGTTTCCAAAGCAGTTACAGGCGTTTGGCGTTTCAAATGCCTCTGAACATCCGTCCTGAGTGCATTCTTTTTCTTTACAAAAAATGCTTCTAAACTCAACTGCCTAGAAGGACTATAAACGCCCCTGTGTACATGTAAATAAGAGAGGAGAGTTCAGGGGCATTTGAAAAAAAAAAAAAAAAAAAACGAACCGCTCCTACACGTCCGTTTACCAGCAGCAGTGTACATGAAGCCTAAAGATTTATTACTAAAGCAAAAACAATTGCTATAAATTAAAGAGGCAATTAAGAATTATTTCACAGCTTGGCAGCAAAAGAAATAAAATATAAGCACCAAGTTCAGTTCCCTGCTGGGTCACATATATTCTTTATCACAAGCACAATCTGGTGACCATCTGTCAGAGGAGAGGAACTTGTGGCTTTACCATGTGTGCTGCATGCAGATAACCAAAAGGCTCGAAGAGGAAAACACCTGAAACAAATTATTCGCCTGAAAAGGGATGTCCATGTCTTTAATACAAACATCCCCTACCTGTTTATTACAGTATTTCAAGGTCCAGGTGCGTATCCTTGCCAGGAAATGTTTTATCTTTGCCTGCTCAAGGGAAAACATTCATTCCTTCATTATAAATTTGACTACTCTACATTGGATTTAGAATTGTGTTTTGGTCAAGCATGAATGTGTAGTAAAACTCCTGATAGGCATATACAATGTAGGGAGTTGTAGCATGACTTGTATTTGCAAGGAATTGTGTTTATTATAAAATAACAAGGTTAATAAGACGTACAAATGGGCAACACTTTGTGGTTGTAAACCTTAGGCATGAAATATGAGCAAAGCATATCCCTCTATAGTGTTTACTTGTCTCAATCCAGAGCACCAAGAGTCATTTCTGTCTGCTGCTTCATTCCCCTGCTACCAGCATGAATCACTTCTGACATGTTTTCCTGACACCAAGAGAAAAAAAGGTGACAAGGGAGGGATCTCCAGCACATGACAGCGCAAGCTCTGTTTCAGTATGCTGTGTGAAAAGGGGTGTGCGTCCCTTCCCTCCAATCAGCTCTCAGAACTCTCCTCAATGATGGAACTTCAGCTCTCCGCCCCCTGCTTTTCAGAGCTTAGAGATCCCATGTAAATTCTGTACTTTGAATGGATGTAGGGAAAAGATGGCAGCAGATAAACAGGATTTGTTTCATCTCGGTGTATTACCTGAGGCCAATTACTTCACTGGGTATATGGAAGGGTTTACAACAACTTTAACACAATTGCTTGTAATTTCAACAATCTGCTTCCACTTTATATAAAGAAAATAGAAAGCGGAAGACTAGTAGGTGTGCGCAGCCTATTGCATTAGGGTGTGCACCACAAAGCTCAACCACAATGTGTGTGTATGTATACGCTGTCAGTCAGGCAGAGGCCGGCGCCAGCCAGTCGGGCAGAGGCCGGCGCCAGCCAGTCGGGCAGAGGCCGGCGCCAGCCAGTCGGGCAGAGGCCGGGAGCAGCCAGTCGGGCAGAGGCCGGCGCCAGCCAGTCGGGCAGAGGCCGGGAGCAGCCAGTCGGGCAGAGGCCGGGAGCAGCCAGTCGGGCAGAGGCCGGGAGCAGCCAGTCGGGCAGAGGACAGTGGCAACCAGTCGGGTGGTGAATATCAGGTTTTTTTTTTGATATTTTTTACAATTTTATCTTTTTTTTTTTTTACATTTTAGGACTGATTTCTCACTTTTGAGGCAGAAAAAGGAACTGAGGAGAGATTCCCCAGTCCCTTTCTCTGTAGCCTCAGCTGCACTGGACATTGAATGAATGGGAAGTGCTGAGTGGCTTCCTGTTCATTCACAAACTGAAGCAAACAGTTTACTATGCTTCAGCTATGATTGAATACAGTGAGTGATTGGTACCATGATTGTTGGTTTGCTAATCTCTGGATTAGGGTGTGCCCAGGCACACTCAGCACACTCAATGTCCTAGCTATTTAAATATCTTACAATACTATATAAAAAAGATGTGGCAGTAATTTAATGATGGGTGCCATCATTAATGTATCTAGTGTACACTGATCACCTTTTTGAGCTCATAATGCATTCTACTACGATTTCACCAATTTATACCTTCCAACTTTCTGAGATGAAAAAGAGGAAAAGGAGGATACAATGCCGCACAAAGAATGTAAGCAAAGGCCACATCCCTAATTATGTGAGCCATGAAAAATTGTAATGCAAAAAATAGTCAATTGAAAAGATTCCACCCCTACTTTTCTTACACAACTTTTCATAACAAACAAAATAAGTTAGTTGGGTGAAAATTGTATTTACTTTTGATCAATAGTACATTTTAAAGTGTTAATTTACCTTTACTGAAAAAATATAAAAAGATAAAAACTAACACCCAACACCTCCTCCTGGGTCTTCGAGGTACTTACCTCTGTCAATCCTGAGATCTCTGCTCTTCTCCTCCTCCTCGGTGTAGCACTTTCAGGATAAACCAGATCAAATGTGATTGGTCAGCACAATTACAACGAATCAATCTGGTCCATCCCGTAAGCACTGCACAGAGAAGAGGAGAGGAGAAGAGAAGAGCAGAGATTTTGAATCCTGAACTGCTGGACTAACCGTGGAAGCCCTGACTTTTGCATTTTTTCTGCAAAGGTGAACTAACCCTTTGGTCTATATAGAGGTCTATATATCAGGCCAAAAAAAGACGGACAACTGAGGAGGAAAGAGGGACAGAGGAACCTGGTCCCAAGAGGAGGACAGGTCCTCCAAATGAGGGACAGTTGGGAGCTATGCCATATTCTTGTGAATAGGCAACCTTCCTACAGTTATCCTTTAACCACATTCCTTCCATCAGAATCCCCCCCCAGTGTCTTATACTCACCTGTCAAACTCCCGACAGATCCATCCAGTTTTGCTCAAGGGAAAGTTTGTAGTGGTGGCTGAGCAGCTCTCCATGGGCACAAAAGTAAGAGACTGGCTGGGAGAGTTTTGCCACACAGCATGGATCAGGCAGGATTGTAGGAAGGCAAGTGTAATGTTTAAACTAAAGTATACATTTACAAAAGGCACAACTCCTCGCAAAAAGATTCTAAAACAGCACTCATTGGTGCATGCAGGTCTATCGATTTTTGGCAAGTGTATTAAAGTGGAACTTCACTCTACCAATCAACATTGATCATTTTTAATCCTCATACTGCTAGCATTAGTAAGTAGATAAGAAAGAGTATTATATTTACTTGATTTAAACTTTTTTTTTTTTTTTTTACATATCTTCGTTACTTCATGGGAGGAGGGATTTTCTCAGCTAAGCCCACTCTCCTACATGCATGCTTGAGCTACGGGCAGATGGATTCCAGGAAGTAAATTCTACATGAATAATTTGCCGTTACTCATGATGACCATGGACAGAAATGCTAGGGGGTTGTTTTTTAAAGTGATTTCTCAACAAAATAAAGCATGGAGACATGGATGGATGGGTGAGCTTGCTTTGAATATTAAAAATGAATTAAAGGAGAAGTACAGCCAAAGCTCGGTTTGGCTGTACTTCTCCTACGGATCACAGGAGATTAGTTCATTCTGCACTCCTGTTAGCCATTTTCAGCAGACAGCCGACTGCAGCACACTGTCTTTACAGAGCCGGTTCAGGCTCGGGCAAGATTGTGACAATGAAGTCAGGATCCGCCCCCAGCTCAGTCTCTCAGCGAGCGAAAGAGCCTGAGCCAGCCGCTACCGTCCAGCACTCCGGTGAGTGCGGCGGGGGGGGGGGGGAGCAGATCAGAGAGCCGGTGACTGACTCTTACCAGCTCTCTGCTCAGGGAGCTATGAGAACCGAGCGACCGGCGGTGTTTGGTCACTTGCCTCTCAGTGTTAGAGCCAGCAGGGAACCGATGCTGCATCCACCTAGGCAGGTGTAATTGTGGGGGAGAAAAAAAAGCCCTACTTCTCTTTTAAATTGTTTTTGGTTTGTGGTGCTCAGATGCAGTTAGGATCTGCTTTAATAAGGACTCCTAGATGTACTGTACACCTTGCTATTCATGGCCTACTTTATGTTCTTTTTGCTCTGCTTCAACAAGGAACATTCTTTCCAATTTGTCACGTGAACTAGGCATCAAGAGGGGTCAAATCTAGATTTAAAAAAAGTAGCTTTCATGCTTTTAGAAAGAGATGACCAACTTTCATCTCTGTGCATTCATCTGGTATACAAAGAGTCTCTCTATGGCACAAAGCGATTCATGACATTGTAAGTCATGCCTATACATGGGAAGCACTTTCAAATTTCCCAGCTAGCTGAAGTAGATTAGCAAAGACATCTTACTGGTTGTCTCTCTATATTATGCCCATCAAGAATTAATTTTTTCCAAAAATCAACAGCCCAGGGTATAACCACTACAAAACATCTATAAGCTATATAACCAAGATAAGACATACACATTTGTGCAAATGATATCTCAAATAAGTAACTTGTAATGGTTTTACAGAACCGATGTCCAGGTTGGGTTCAAACGTGTTGTATGGCAAGATGCATGATGTACTGTGTTAAGAACTTAAAGGTGCATGTACTGTTTTGTGTAACAGTGCACTACAACAGTGATGGATTACCGTGTTCTACAACATACACATGTAGTCATAGTATCATGGAATGATTCCATTAGGAATGAACAATGCATTACTGCAGTTCAACAGCCTGGGCCCAGCCTAATTAAAGCGGTAGTAAAGCCTGCTTGGTCATTTTTACCTACAGGTAAGCCTATAATAAGGCTTTCCTGTGGGGAAAATGAATATCTCCTAAATGTCCAAAGTTAAGGAGATATTGACCCTCGATGCACGCCACCGGCGTATGCACTCTGAGGGGTCGGCATACCTTGTCAGACCTTCAGAGCTTCGTGCCGGAAACCAAAGCCCCGTGAGGGAGTGATGTCATCACGGCTCCAGCCAATCACAGACGGACCATGCGAACCCTGAAAAAAGCCCTCTCAGCAGTGTCAGGTCAGCGCTGGAGGGCTTCATTCCAAGGTGAGCATTTCATATTGTACTAGCACAATATGCCATTGCCTTACAGGTGCTTTTATTTCCCCCCTTCTATACCCACTTTAAATCGAATCTTCATCCAAAAAGAGAAAGTTCTGCTTTTCCTTCTCCCCCTCCTTCCTACCTCTCCTATATTTGGAATGTTTTTATTTTTGGAGGGGGGGGAAAGCAGGTACCCGATTTTGACCAGCTCCCACTTTTGGTCCGTCCGAGCAGCAGTTCGCCCAACCCCACCCCCCATCTCTCCACAGCCTCTGAGACAGCGGGCAGCCAGCTGTAAAGCTGCAAGGCGTCGGTGTCGGCTGCCCATGGTTGAAGTGATTGTAAATGATCACCTTGCAATACAACCCATTCAGTTTAAAATAGAAATGAAAGCCAAAACAATTTTGTATAGATATAAAAAAAATTAAAAATGACCTTTTTTCTTTATAAGTGATCACATTCCCTCTGTTTTCAGCTGCATAAAAGCTGGGGAGGAGAAGCAGCAGCAAACTGAGCTTCCCAGTGATTGGCTGTGCAGCAAGGGGGCATGTCAGGACAAGTCTGACCATTGGAGAGCATACTGAGTTCTGAGTTTCCAGCATAGCTAGAGAACTGACCATGGTGTGCTTTCCTGCTTAGAATGGTCAGCATTTAATAGGAAAGCAGAGGGACTGGCAGGAACACCAGGGATTTCACATAAAGGAAGCAATACAAAGAACAGGAGACTTTCTCATACAAGTTCATGCTACAGCAGGCATATATCAGGAATATGAAGTATTGGGGTAGCAATCGCTTTAAAGCGGTATCAAGCTAAACTTTTGTACCTTAAATAAGGATTACCTGTAGCTACAATGACTATCTCCTAAACTAGTGGTTTTTAGGAGATATTCACACTGGATGCAGCCGGTGATGTCACGTCTGAAGAGACGGCACACCTGGGAGGACATCACAGCTCAGCCATTCAAAGGCCTGTAGCCAGCGAACTCAGAGGACCTGGAGAAGATGGAAGCCCTGTCTGTGGTGACAGCACACCACTGGAGGGCTTCATTCTAAGATAAGTATTTCATAAAGTGCTCTGCAAAATAAATTGGTCAATTCACCAAATATTTGTTACTTGAGTAAAAAAAAAAAAAAAAAAACATAAAATCCTAGTAAATATCTAACACGTGACAAAAGGACTCCCAGAGCACTATGGGTTAAAGAGAACACAAGTACTTTTCTATCACACCGTCTCTCAGACAGAGCCGACAGGCAAGGTATGCATCACTGCTCCTTCACTTATGTGTGTAAATTTAATCTTCAGCTATTGAGCTCTAAAGAATAGGCAGTGAGAAATGATCAAGAAGACAAATAAAAAGAAGCTGAGGGTTTCGCCATCTGCCTGCCTGTAAAGATATAAAATATTCATATGCAATATTTCTTATCCGACAATATTTTAAAAATGTTGTTATATATTTCTGACCCCATTAAAGAAAGAACATTTGTGCAAAACCTTCATATTCCCTTTAAGTGCAACCATTTTCAGCTAGACCTAAAATAGAAGTGCATTTTGTATTCAGTAAACATGGAATAAAAAAGGAAAGCCGTAAAAGACAGGATACAGGTATAAATACACAATCTACAGGGATTTCATAAGTTGACAAAACTTCTTCCAGCAATACGAGAAAGAACAATGCATTTCCACTGAAACTGCCTTCTATTATCTTCTTGCTTAGGCACAAAAAAAGCAGCTAATTAATAATAGACGGAGTTGGATAAGAATATGCTGAGCCGATTAAAAATGAATAGATATCCTTTGATGTCTTTATAATTGCCAAAAATTATCCACACAGACAAAAATATTAACATTGATCTAAAGTCCTAAACTTCAACTTTTGCCATTCAAATGTTAAAAGAATTACAAATCCAAAAGTCCTTGCCATCCGCAAGGCTGGCTGGTTCTCATACCTACTCAACTTCTGAAGGACTTCCCATGTTCAATAGATAGAATAAATCACCAATGTAAATAGCTCACCTGGTGCAACGGTTTGTAGTGTGGCCGAGTTGACTCTCCGAGTACTTGCTACATGTCTCCGTTTGGAACCAGTAAAGAGCAGGTAAAATACATCAGCTCGTTTCTTACTCCGTTTATTGAGATGTACGGTAAGGACACATTCACCCTGAAAGGAAACACAATAGTCCAGTTAGAAGTTCCTTCCTTAGACTGGTATTTATTTGCTTCCATAATGGCATGTGAATTCTCATGATATATCCACATAATGAAAGAAAATCAGTTGCATTAAACCACACGTCTCAAACACAAGGCCCACGCACCAAATCCAGCCCATCAGGCCATTTCATTTAGCCCTCGCTTCTTCTCCAGCAGCACCCCGCCACTCTGTCCCCGTGTTGGCTCAGCAGTTAGCAGCTGAGGAAGACCGAAACTCCTCCACCAGATCCTGGGCCTCTCTGTTCAGCCTTAGCATCCCCTCATCTCAGCCTCCCCTGGTCTCAGCATTCCGGAGACTCCAGCCCTCCTTGGTCCTCCTCCAGACCCTGCATATTCTGATTTCTATCTCTGCCCCCAGCTTCTTTCTGGCAGCAGCACAAGGTATGGGGGATGCACGATGATGTAAGGGATGGTGGGTGACTCTTGACTTCTGATGATGGAGGGGCTCTTGACATCCGATTTAAGGGGGAGATGGGTACTCTGGACATCTAGTCTTAGAGATACAATTGGCCCTTTGAGGGCAACCATAAATGCTGATACGGCCAGTGATTAAACTGAGTTTGACACCCTACATTACTCCATTTCACCACTAAAAATTTTGAAATGATTATAACAGAAACAAGTGGACACCTGACTTATCTCCCGAATTAGCTGGTGTCCCCACTGCAAATGATTGTTACACAACAGGAAATAGCCATATCACAAACACATCATGTGGTTCTCCTCAGTGAACAGTTTACCACGAAGGCCAAGAATAATTGTACATTTCAATGTAGCCCTACTTGAGACAAAAATATGCAGTATCAAAATTACCTTCCTACAGGTCTTTGGATGGAAACATCATTCTTGCTACAGTTGAACCCCAAAGACTGCAATGTTACAGAGCAATGTGGATTGTTATTTTTAATTTTTTTGCCTTCCACGTCAAAATAATTTTCTTGGAATCCATTAAGGGACACGTTTAACGTGCAACTTTCAGATTATGCTGCTGCCTGAAGAAGGGATGGACACTGCCAAAGAAAAATAAAAAATGCAGGCCAGCCCAGGACAACCTCTCTTACTACCAAAATGCCTTGGTTTGGAGCAAAGCGCACCAAGATCATGATCATAAACACAGAGGGGTGACACATCTGTGTTCCTCAATAGTTTCCCAAAAAAAATTTTATGGTGAGCACTAAAAAAAAAAAAAAAAAAAAAAAAAAACTTTTCTGTCTTGTCCATTTAGGAACACAGGTAGTATTTAACCTTTGAGACATCTAAAAAACAGCCCGACTGAGGGGGTGGGCAACACAGCAATCGCAAATGGGCTCAAGAAAAGATAAAAATAAAATTATACCACAATTGCAATAACGCTATCAATTGATGTTTGCATTTTAGTCTCGTTCACCTACTAGCTACCTCTAGATCTATGAGAGCTTTGCCTCTTAGCCCTTGTACACACGGTCGGAGAATCCGTCGGAATGTGTCCTATCGGACCGTGTCGTCGGATAATCCGACTGTGTGTGGTCTGCATCGGACTGATTCCGTCGGAATATCCGTCGGACCCAATTTTCCAACATGTTGGAAATATTTCCCGACCAACTGGTTCGATCGGACATACTCCGATCATGTGTAGAGAATTTTGATCGGACCAAGTGCCACGCATGCTCAGATCAAATTCCTACATCAAAGCTATTGGCTACTAGCCTGAATGTAGTCCCATCGTAATGAAATTACGTCATCACGTTCTGAATGATCGGATTTTTCGACAACTTAGTCCGACCGGATTCAACGGACAAGATCCAACGGACAAATTCCGACAGACAGAATCAGACGGATTTGGTTGTCAAAATCTCTGACCGTGTGTACAGGGGCTTATTGTTTTACGCACATAAGACTATACTCCTTAAATGGAAATCCACCTAGCCCCCCACCTTAGATTATTGGAAGAATATAGTAAATAAAGTGGTCCCATTGTATAAATTTATATATGAATCTAGGGGATGTTCAAAAAAAAAAAAATTCTAAAAAATTCTCCAAAGTATGGGATATTTGGGCAGAGTTCAGAGATACTGTCGGATCCTCAGCAACCCCTTCATAGGATACTCGGTTTTGCTTCTGTTTACTGCTTAGACGTGGATCTGTATACAGAGAATGTACCACCCGACCCTTTAATTTTGCACACCCCAGATACCTCGCTTCCAATTCCCTAAGCCTTGGTTACCAACCACCTTACCTTTTGTTTCTTTTAATGTGTGTGTTTTAGACTTTGTTTTGTATTCCAATTTATATTCTTATAATAAAAATAAAAAACGGAGGACTGCCTGAAGGATTTTTGTGGAATGGGTGGTGTCTGCCCTGTCCAGCTTTCCTTTACTATACCCTGACCTACTCATTTTCCCATTTTCACAACGCAAGGGCTAATCATTCTGTAGTCCCAAGGAAAACCGCTAGGATGGACATTTATTTATTTTGAGCAGTTGTACACAGGACAGGTCTGAATTTATGACATGATAGGAATATGATTTACAGGTATTTTTAGCATGTATTGGAAAGATCTATAGAACCCTTTCAATTGAATATTTACAGAACAAAAAGGGAGCAAATAAGAACATTTCATTGTTAGGGTTTAGATACATTTTAATTACATAAAGTAAAACTCCAATTTTCTTTCCATCTACAATCGTTTTTTTTCGCTGATGTTATTGCAATTCATACAAACTTCTACTCCTGAGGTCACATGGTCATTGCCACTAAAGCTGCACGTTCTGTCGTTTCTTTGGATAAGCGGTACCATTTGCACATATTCCTCCAGGAAATAAAACTTCCAGTGCATTGGAGGGCATTGCCAGGAATGCCAAATTTTGTACAACAGGATTCTGGAAATTTTCACTGCAAACTGTACGCTGCTGCCATGTCTCAAATAAATGGGGGTGGAAAATCATGAGGCTGCTGTATGAAATTAAAGGGTAAAGCTGTCCATATACTGCCCCCTCACACCCGACATCCCTTGAATAAAAATAAAAAAAAGTAAAAAAAAAAAAAAAAAAAAAAAGGCCATAAAATTGTTGGTCAAAACAGCAACTGCTTCCATGCTGCTGCTGTTCTGGCATATTGACGGCCGGCCGGGCTCGCAGCAGGAGATTTATCTATCTGTGCTGTATAACATGGGTGCAAGAATCAGTTACATTTTGTTTTGTTCAGTACCAATTCCCACGAGTTTTAATATTAAGCCCCGTTCACACCAGTGCAACATGCAATTCCCAAATCACACCTGAAGTCACACCTAATGTATTTCCATGGCTCTGTCTTAATAGCTGCGACTTGAAGTGGTGCATTCTGAAAAGTAGTTAATGTATTATTTTTTCCCCGAATGCAGTGCGATTTATCGCTCATAAGCTGTAATATAAATTGCACTAAAGTCATGCCTGTGTCTATATCAGCAGGACGGAGTCATTTCATTATTTTGTAACCTCTTCCTACTAACAATTTTGTTCAGAAAACAAAAGCAGCAGGTTCCCCCGACAGCTGCTTGTAAACAAAATTGCTGGCATATTAAAATATGAGAAAGAAAAATACTGGGTGGGGTTGGGCCCCCCCCCACCACCATTCTTTACCAGCTCCTTTGTTGGATCTACTTTGGGGGACATTTATTTTTTAAAACAGGACTTGTCAAAAACTGTTGTGTTTTTACTCATGACTTAAACTTTTTGGGTGAATGAGTACCCCTACTCATTCAAATGGGGGGGGCAGGATCTGGGGGCTCTCCATGTTGAGGGCATGTGGCCTGGTATGGTTCAGGGGGGTGCTTTATCCCTAGCCTGCCAGGCTGCATGTTTAGATAAGGGTCTGGTATGGATTTTGTAGGGACGCCACGCCATTTTTTATTTTTTTTTTTAAATGTTGGCGTGGGGTTCCCCTTAAATTCGATACCAGATCCGAAGAGCCTGGTATGGATTGGGGGGACCGTCACACAGTGGCAATTGTGCTAGAAGGAAAGGGCATTATGTCTCACACTGTAGGGCTTAAATCGGATCAAATCGCACCACCTTGAATCGGAGCTAAATCACAAAAGCCCTGGGTAGCATTCTGGGTAGCATCTATGTGTACTGTGTTAATATTTAATAAAACCCAAAATTTCCCTTTATTTTCCTTAAAAAAAAAAATCCACTTAAAGCCAAGCTGTCCCTCAAAATATTTATTTTGGATGGCGTGGGCTCCATTAAATCTGGAGAAAATCATAAACCCGTTCGGAACATTGATATTTACAACTGTGACAGCACATGGTTTTAACTTCTACATCAATGCTGAAAATTTCTGCTGGAATTTGTAAAAAGAAAATGTGATTCCAATCTAATGATTTAATGTTAAAAAGCTACAAAAATAAAAAGGAGATCGGGAAAGGGGAAAAGACTTTACACTACTTATGCTAAAATATTTTTAGTAAAAAGGCAACCATGCATTTAGTCTGAGGAAACCGAGTTATTTTTGTAATGTACACCTGAAGCCCATGTTTTAAGTAACATTCACATTTTTGCATTCCATATTTCATGATTCAATTTCATATATAGAATTCCATGTTCTACTTTTAGTAGCTATTGGTGTATCACGAAATTCAGCATTTCTACTTGAAGTGTATGTCCAGCCAAAATCTTTTTTTCTTCATTTTTAATAATATGGGGAAGTCTTAGAACTTCTGTCAGGTTTTTACTGTTTTCTGGGGCTCCATAGGAGAGATTTCTTGCCACTTCCTGCCCAATGACAACATTTTACCAGGAAATAAATGGGAACTTTCCAACAGTTTTACAGACAAAAAAAAAAGTGGTTCTCTTTAGTAAAGTAGGGGAAGGCTACAGCACTTGCCAGATTTTTTTTTTTAAATTTAAACAGCAGAGACACATTAGATATTCAGAAGCAATTCACAACACAAAATATTTTGGGCTCATTCAGACCACATCGATCATGGCGCATTGCAATGTTAGCTTTTTTTTTTCTTAGAACTTTACTGTAATGTTACAAGTGACATTTCATCCAGTTCTATTGTCAGTGGGAGGTGGCGGATAGCTTCTCATCATGATACACTGAGAAAAAGTAGTGCATGCAGTATTTTCAGCACACAGTGGACTGGCCTCATGGGGAACAAAAGCTTTTTGCCTTTTCTTGCCCAGTGCAGTCCCAAGAAACCTCGTGTAAAAGAACTCTTAAAAGCAGAACTTGCTTTTTTTCATTTTGGATTAAGAGAAGGAGGGAGTTATAATTAGGGATGCACCAATACCATTTTTTTTTATTTTATTTTTTTAACATTGAGTACAAGTACTGATATTTTTCAAGTACTCGCCGGGGACCAGCTGAGCACTGCTGATACATCTGGTTCTATCCCTACCTCCTGACCACCAAGCTGGGCAACTGGGCGTAGGGGGAACTCAGTGGGGGGGGGGGGGGGGGGGGCAGAGGTAGAGCGAACAGGGACTCCAAAATTCTGTACACCAATGAGGTAATCCCCCCGGCATTTTTAAAAACAAAAAAAGTGTTCAGTGGGGTCGGGGGACAAAAAGCAGTCTATTTAATCACTTTCGGGTTTAGGCTGATTAATCTGCAGCAGCGCTCCCGACCGTTCCCAGTGTACAGATATAGAAGAGGCCGGCCTTCGATGTGATTGTGTGGAGCGCTACTGCGGATTAATCTGCCTAAACCCAAAAGTGATTAAATAGCCCACTTTCTGTCCCCCGGCCCCCACTGAACACAGGTGGACCGGAGAAGTTTTTTTCTTCTAAAATAGCTGCACAGCGGGGGATTGGCTCATAGGTGCACAGAATTTGAGTCCCCGTCTGCTCTACCTCCGGACCCCTCGCTGAGTTAGCAGAGCCGGGCCTATGCAGGAGGGCTGGCGGCTGGTGTGGGTTATGAGCAGTGGGGTGTGGGCGGGGGTGGAGATGGGGGCAGAAGTGGCAGCTGGTGGGAGGGGAGGAGGTGTCAGGGAAGGGAATCCCGCTGACAGCTGAAATGTTATCAGTTAAGGATGCAGCGGCCCCGCTCCTTAAACGATATTTGCCAGCATTCTTTTCTTTACATTTCAGTTGTTAGCGGGGGAATCCCACTAACAGCTGATAGAATGGAGCCAGAAGGTATTGGTTTCTCTTATCAGAGCATTTGCATGAGTAACATTACTTGCACAAATGCTACTGGTATCTGTGCAACCCCAATTATAACCATATCAGTTGTTTTTTTGGTCATCTGTTTCATTGAGGCAATTTTCCTTCACTTCCTCTCCGAGAGTCAAAACAGAAAAAGAGGAAACCCTCTAAAGTGAGAGAATCTCTGGTTGTCACGAATACTAGTGTCCCAATTGAAAGATTTTAGCTCTAGTTCTGCTATGGTGACAAAACCAAAATTTGCAGGGCCGTCTTGTTCTCTTCCTGCTGCTGAACTACCATCGACGTGGGGGTTTAAATAAATCTATGAATGGGAGAGAAAATACTGTTATTGATCAGACTCTTCCCCCATTCACTGATAGCGTTACAGCTAATGTAATCAATATAACAACTTTTTTCAATGGAAGGGAGGACAGGAAGGGGCGTTCCCCCGTATGAGCATATTTAGTGCAGGAGACCCAAAGCTGTTAACCCCCAAAGCACTGGACGTTCAGAAGCAGGAAGAGGACAGGGCAGACCCACAACGCATATGTCTACAGAATCCAGCACCCTGTAAGAAGCATCCTTCATTACAGGCAAGAAATGTGACAAAAGCTGTACAGTAAAAAAAAAAAAAAAAAGTTTGTAACTAAACTCCAGCTTTAAGAAAGGCTGTTGCTAAAAAGCAATGTCAACAGAAACAACTCATTACAAAACTAAAGTAATAACATGTCTCCTGCAACCGCCGGCTCCTGCCCAGCCCTAATAGAGCTTCCTTTGATTTACTTGCGATAAAAAAAAAATATATTTCCCGGAAGTTTTTGTTGCACGCATCTGACTTACCCTCCACAATATGTATGAGCTTCTCATTAATCCAGTCTTGGTTTCAGCCTTGAGAGTCCACCCAGAATTTTCCACGTGAATAAACGGCGTTCATTGAGGCACATGATTTTGTCTGGCTGTGCAGAGAACACACGAAGCACCACAGAAGTCTACCATTCTTTTAGTTTTTTTTTCGATGCTGAGTGGTTTGTTAAGATTACAGCATAAAGGATTACAGTTTATATCTAGCTTCAATAGCCATTACAGCAGTGATAGTAGTGTCTACTCCAAACCACATGCTGCATGGCTGTATATTTTTACACACACTTCTCTAATCCCCGACAACCATCTGGTATCTTTCAGCCGGCTCTTTTGTGAGCATCTAGTTAACACTGCGAGTGGCGTAGAAGAAAACTATTCAATGGAAAATGTTAACACCCTCAACGAGAAGTTCTAACCCAAGGAACATACCTAAAGACCAGATCATGCTGAAATATTACTCAGTGAGCAGCCTGCCAATGTTTTTCATTTACTGAAAAAAAAAAAAAAAAATTACCGGCACAGTAGAAAAAGTATAAACATTCGGCATGTTAAACTCTACAAAGAGGATGATGCCGTTCCAAAAATGTGCACCCTGTAGTCAGGCTGTACTGAATCTGTTTTTTTTTTTTTTTTTTTTGTTTGTTTTTTTACATCTATGCAGTGCCATGAACAAAAAAAAAAATAACTGTCACCCAGGGACAACGAACTTAAAACGTCACTAAGACTCCTTTTACACTGAGGCGTTTTTCAGGCGTTTTAGCGCTAAAAATAGTACCTGTAAAGCACCTGAAAAAAAGCATCAGCTGCAATCCCAGTGTGAATGCCCGAGTGCTTTTATACTGGGGCGCTGCGCTGGCAGGACCTCGAAAAAAAAACTCAAGCAGCTTCTTTGCAGCGCTGTAGAATCGGTGAATACACCACTCATAAAGCTCCCCTGGGTGATTGAAATCAATGGGCAGCCGCGCTGCAGCGTTCAGTCTTAACCCTTTTTTGGTTGCTAGCAGAGGTTAAAAGTGCTCCGCTAGCGGCCAAAAAGCGCTGCAAAAACTATGGTAAAGAGCTGCTAAAAATAGCGATGTTTTACCGCCGACATCCGGGCGCTGGAGGTGTGAAAGTGCCCTAAACCCAATAAAAACAGTCAGTCAATAAATGCTAAGCTAAGTCACTAGGAGAATCGTTTTCTGCAAAAAAACCTGCTTGATCATCCTGCTGCTCTCTATCTCCACCTTCTGTTCATGTCCCCAATTCAGCTAGGGATTTTGCAGCTGTAGTGGCAACTCTGCACATGCTCAGTTTTCCGTGAGTTTCTATGCTGAGCATTTCCTCCCCATCACATCTGAGCAGCTCATGTGACTATAGAGTCTAATATGCGGGTGTATACACAGTGCTCAATGACAGCCCACTCTTTCCCTCCTCCATGTGTGTCCCCCCCTTGCAAGCATGGTAACTTAAAGCGGTTCTGCACCTAAAAAAAAATATTAAAAGCCAGCAGCTACTAATATTGCAGCTGCTGACTTAATAAATTGACACTTACCTGTCCCAGGGTCCAGTCCAGCGATGTCGGCGGCAGATGACGAGCGATAGCCCCCGCCGCCATCCTCTGTCAGGGAATCAGGAAGTGAAGCGTTGCGGCTTCACTGCCCGGTTCCCTACTGCGCATGCGCGAGTCGCGCTGCGTGTCTCTTCTGGTCCCCGCTGTGTCCTGGGAACTGTGTGTTTCCCAGAACACAACGGGGGGGGGGCATCTGCGGGGGTCTGCGGCAGTCTGTCCCGGAAGTGGGTGCAGATACCTGGATTATCCAGGTAACTGCACCCCCCCCCCCTGAAAGGTGCCGATTGGGGGGGGGAAGGAGGGATCAGATTAGCGGAACTTCCCCTTTAGGGTGGAGAACCGCTTTAAGAGCAGTCTAGGTAATGTATCTGTATTATCAATATGTTGCTTTTTTCTGTAACTTGCTCTACTGAAGGATTTTGCCTTAATATATTATTAATCTATTGATAGCATGTGTATGACCATTATAGCAATATTTTGTATCATTGGTAACATCTTGGTTTAAGGTTGTATCATTTATGTTATAGTTGCTAACCTCAGATTAATACAAGTTTCTTTTCTGTAAAATAGTATGTTTAAAAAAAAATTTGAATGGTATCCTTTTCGCACAGGTATCAATCGTTATTTCATGGTTTGACTCATATGGATAAAAGGTTTTTAGGCACTTATTTTATGTACATATAAGCATATAAGTGAGGTAGGTAAAATAGCGGGAACACCACTAACCAGCTACATACAATGGAGGTGTGATATTGCAATACATGGTGGCTTCGCCTCCCTCAGGCTGCTGCTTCACGTAGAATTTTTTTTCTGCAGAATTTCCAGTTCTTTTCCTGACACTGAACTTCAGGCATGGGTGGGGGATTAAAGTTTATGTAAACCCCTGGCTTCTAAAAACCCAATTTAAAATGGAAATTAAAGGCAAAACATTTGTGTATAGAGATATATATATATATATATATATATAAACAAAAACCAGAACATTTTGTCCCTTTTATCTTCTTTTTTTATTAGAAGTGATGGCATACCCTCTGTTCTCAGCTGCATGAGGAGCTTAGAGAGCTTGGGGGGGAACCCACAGCACATTATTATATACATAGCACACTGAATAGTGAATGGCTGTGCAGGAAGGGGGTGTCAGGACAAGTATAATCAATAGAGAGCAAGCTGATTTCTCAGCACCAAAAAGCTGGCCACTGGCCATACCCATAACTGGTCTTCACAGAAAGGAGCACATGGAGGGCATATACCTGTAAGACAAAAACAATTCCATAGCTCAACTCACCAACCAGTTTGCTGACCAGCACGGCTAAAGAAATGACTGTGCTCTCGTGTCTAGTGTGGTCAGTTTTTATAGCAAAGCAGAGGGACTTTCACACAAAGGAAGCAATGCAAAAAGTACTGGATACATTTTTAACATTTAGATGGTAAAGCCACATATCAGGAATATGAAATGTCGGGTTTACCTGTTCTTGAATAGCTTCAGATTTTTGGCATGAGCTGCATATTCAAGTTCGTACAATGGAGGACCTACCCCGAGGCTGCAAGTGTAAAACGAGGACTTCAAGATTGTTTAACAAGGACCTGCCCCCTTTTTTCCCCTCTCATCCATTTGGAGAAGCCTGTTCATTGTTGACACTGCAAGAGTTGTTTATGGCACATTCCTGTTGTACAGCTTTAACCCCCACAGTGCCAGAGGTTCACTGCCAGGAAGAGGACCGGGCACCCTGCAGAGAAAACTTCTACACAAAGCAGGAGCCTGCACAACAAGGGACACACTTCATTACAGATAACTGAAGTAACTGCAGCTATTAGGGGGACAAAATACTTTTTGGACTAAACTTCAGCTCTAATATCATATATGACAAATGTACTTGTGACTTCATAGGGAATGTAAAATTCAGTAAAGCAGGCTGAAAACACACAAAGCATGCACCGGCTAATCTACTGTACAATTAAGCTGCCCTGCTGTTTGGCCAGTGAGGCTCATTGGCAGACCACATCCCTTCTGGAAAGCGTCAGCTATTTATACATTTCCGAATGACTTCACCTTTGCTGATATCAGCACAGGTTCTAAGCACTTGAGATCAGGAGGCAATGAACTGGGTCAAGAGTACAAGGGAAGGTCAAAGTCATTATGTACGGCCTGGAGGTGTAGTGTTCCCCTTGTTGACTGATAACCACCAAGATGGTGCTGACCAGACAGCTCAGTTAGACCTATTTTTATGCCTGAAGATGAGTGGCAGAGACGATTGCCTGAGAGTCTATGACACGAGGCAGACCAAAGAACTCTCATTCCAAAACGTTAGGCTTAAAAGCAACAGGCAAATTTATTTATTTTTTTTAAATAAAAAGTTTGTATCATTGTTTTTCCATATATTTTCTTTTCAGTTCAACATAAAAAAAATAAAAAAGTTTAAAAATGTTGGTTTCTTTTCATACATTTAAATGTACTTAATTTAGAACATGTAGCCAACAGATGGCAAGTGCTGGTCTGCTGGAACTCCAGTTTCTCTGACTGACCAAAAGCAGCAGGATCCAGGATTACACACAGCTTAAACTTCCTCTTATTGGGTGTGGATGAGGTCACAATCTCCACTTCAGCCATTCAGAGGAAGCCTTGTATTCATTCATAAAAAATACAAGGCTTCTCTTGAATGACTGAAGCATTCAGGCCAACTGGATTTTTTTGATTTTTTTTGGGGGGGGGGGGGGGGCAATAAACGGAAAGTCGCCCATAATGCTGTGGCACACAACACCATGTACTGTATGTAGCTGATGGTAATAAAGTATAGTACAATGTGCACAGTACGCCAGTACAAGAATCTGGGAAAGGGTATTTAATTCATGTGGTTCGGGGTTCCGGTCCAGTATGTGCCGATTATATGGTCCTGGTCCTCCTGACCAGCCCCCAGGAAGGCCATGGCCTGGGGTGCGGATCCACCCGACTAATGCCTCAGGGCTGGCTAGCCCAGGGCAAGGAAACTAAACAAGGATTCTGAGGTGGTTGGGTGCCGTCTCCGGTTCGGGAGAGACCCATTCTACTTCAAGCATGCCAGGGGAGAACTCTTTAGAAGAACACCAAGCATGGCTTGGTTTTCTTAACAAGAGCCTGGAAGGGCTGAAGTTACCGAAATAATCCGGTCTTGTGGATATCGCCAAGCAGGCTGAAAGAGCCAGGTATCTTACAAGTGTTCTAAAGCTTAGTTTCCCTACATGTTCTGCAGCAACGTCTGTGACAAAGACTTTGTTCCTGGGTAAGCACCTTGTTGGCTGCTAGGCCTTGTGAGAGAGGGACTGTCCAACCTGAGTGTCCATCCAGCTGCGAATGGCTATTCTCTGGATGCAGTCAAAGTAAGCAAGTTCTTTAATGTTTTTTGGACTTTGATATTGAGAGTACCTGAACTTCCTTTTCCTGTTCAATGGTTTGAGTTTTGCAAATAAAATTCATTCAAGTGGATCTATTGTCAGTCTCAAGTTACTGGGTCATCTACCACGGGACATCCCCTAGACGTGTCACAATGAGAATGGAAGGTAACGGTAAGCCCAAAAATAACCAGCAGCTCCTTTGGGGGTTAGTGCTACACATATACATATATATTGGGCTGTGACACTGGAGACAATGGAGCTGTTGTTTGAGGGCGGATTGCAGACGTTATTTTTAACGCTATATCGCCTGCAAAACGCCCTCAGTGTGAAAAGTGTCTTAAGAAAACCCCTTTCCATTTCATGCTGTCAACAATGAAGCAAAAACAGTGCTGTGCAATTCATTAAATGTCCATAGATGTGGAGACAGTATAATTAACCGATTGGTACGGTGAAACATAATAAAGAATGGTAGGTCCGGTGACTGTGATCCCTCCACCACAAATAAAGATGGCCTCTCACCTCCAGCATTCGACCTGAAACAGGTCACTATGCAGTGTATAGATCGCTGGACACAGATCCTCATTCCCAATACCGTCCTCAGATCAAAGTCAATGGGCAATCCAATCACATGTATAAGAGAACAGACCGATCTAATGCTCTCTGTTTAAATATTTATTAGTAAAATATAAAACGAATGTGCACTTACATTAAACTGCACTCTGAGTGGTGGCATATAGGCAAGGAATGGAGGCCATCTTTATTTGTGGTGGAGGGATCACAGTCACCGGCCCTACCATTTTTTTATTGTGTTTCACCGCACCAATCAGTTCATTATACTGTCTCCACCTGCACCAGTTGGGACTGGTTTAGTGATATTTACTGATTATGGACAATTAATGAATTGCGCAGCACTGTTTTTACTTTATGCATATTTGAGGTATTGATTGAATTAACCTCGAGTGTCTGCTGGCAGTTCAAGTTTTATTTATATTTGTGTGCGTCAGCGCTGAATATTTCCCTATTTTAATGCTGTTAGCAATGGCAGCACATAGAGAAATGTCACAAGGCCAAGAAAGAAAATCATTTCTTTACACAAGAAAAGTGAAGGCTACATGAATATCAGCAAAGCTTTACATATCAGTCAGCATATTGTCGCAAAAGTGATACGATAATTTAACAAAGATGGAACTGCAACCATCTCAGAGTTGTTCAGGCCGTCCACGGAAGTTAACACCTCGACAGGAACGATTTCTGGTGAGAAGGGTTGAAGAAAATTGCCATGCAAGTTCACTGCAATTAGCAAAAGTAGTAGAAAGCCAAAGTGGGGTGATTGTTTCTCATGACATAATATGGCTTACACTGCAGAGCCATAAAGCAAGCCTCTCCTAAAGGACTCGCACAAAAAAAGCCTGTCTAGAATTTGCCAGAGTCCATGCTGAAAAAGAAGACTAATGGGACTCTATACTCTGAAGTAATGAGATCAAGATATATGTTGTTGGAACGGATGGCTTCAAAACTGTATGGCATCGCAAAGGTGAGGAGTACAAAGAAATAAGCATTGTGCCTACAGTGAAACATGGTGGTGGCAGTGAAACATGATGGTGGCAATGTCCTTCTGTGTGGCTGCATAAGTGCTGCTGGTGTCGGGGAGCTGCATTTCATTGATGGTATCATGAATTCACAGATGTATTGCTCAATAGTGAAAGAGCAGATGCTACCATCACTCCGTGCCCTTGGTCGTTGTGCACTTCCAACATGACAACGATCCAAAACGCACATCTAAGGCCACTGTTGCATTTTTGAAGAACAACAAGGTGAAAGTGATTCCGTAACCAAGCATGTCTCCTGATTTGAAGCCAATCGGGGAACACCTTATGGCAGTGATAGCGAACCTTGGCACCCCAGATGTTTTGGAACTACATTTCCCATGATGCTCAGCTACACTGCAGAGTGCATGAGCATCATGGGAAATGTAGTTCCAAAACATCTGGGGTGCCAAGGTTCGCCATCACTGCCTTGGGGAATTCTGAAGAGACAAGTTGAGCTCACTCAGCATCTAGGCTCCCAAGGGTCAACCTATTACTTGCATCAGGGCTGAAGGCTCTCAAAAGGAGCATGCACAGGTAAATGAGGCTGGGTGCTGTGATGTTTTTAGGAAGCTATTTATAGCACCCTGTTGGCCCCTCCCACCAGCCATAATCTGTCAGCAATTTTTAGAGACCCAATAATGATATCAAAAGGTCTAAAATAAAGTATGAGATAAAACCAGAAAAGCTAGATTTTAAAAATGGCATTAGCATGTTGATGACGGGGAAAATAAGAAACCAGGGCAATAAAATATAAGCAGATTAAACTTTGGCTTTAAGCAAAGAAATTGCAAATCGAATAACAAGTGAACTCAAATTTCAGCTAAAAAGGCACAGGATGCTTTTGGCTAAAATGGAAGAATGGGATTGCCAGCACAAATAAAGCTATATTAAGTGCTCATGTGTATGTATTTACTCCTCTAGTAAACAATCAGGGCTGTCTACTATGGCGCAAAACCAAACCAAACACAGCCTGTGGTCTATGGCTTACACCAACATCTGTAAAAAACACTATGTACTCTCTGAGGTTTACACAGTTGGATTGGTTTACTAAAGGAAAATGGGCACTTTGCAGGGGAACTTTTGCAGGGGGAATGGTCACTTTGTAGGGGGAACGGTCACTTTGTAGGGGGAACGGTCACTTTGTAGGGGGAACGGTCACTTTGCCGGGGGGAACGGTCACTTTGCCGGGGGGAACGGTCACTTTGCCGGGGGGAACGGTCACTTTGCCGGGGGGAACGGTCACTTTGCCGGGGGGAACGGTCACTTAGCTTAGTGAATGAGGTAAGGCTCGGTTGACACTGCTGTGACTGCAAAGTCAATCGACTTTGCCCTGAGACTTCCTTCCAACTTGGATACCATTAAGGAGCCTAATATTGGAAAGAACACACTGCTGACAAGAGCAAGAAGGGTGCTGCTCACCCCTATAAATCGAAAAAATAAAACAAATTCCCCCACCAACGGGGTTTTTAGGCAGCAATAAACAATAAGCGTAGCATAATATAAAAAAAGATTATTTTATTGTATGGTAAAAACATGAGCTTCACCCAGGTATTTAAAACAAAAAATAGATAGAACCAAGCTTTTATATACAAAAAATACAATAACATCAATGGGCATACACTAAGCAGACCTAACTATAAATATACTGTATAAAATTAGTAACAGCAAAAAAATTTTTTATAGTTCTAACACGTTTCAACCACTAGGGTCTTCTTCAGAGTTTCAACCGACTTTGCCCTGAGACTTCCTTCCAACTTGGATACCATTAAGGAGCCTGTACAAGGGCTGAAATCGCACCCAAGTTGAACCAAAGTAGAGCAGGAATCTTTTCTAAAGTCGGAGCAACTTTTGTAACATCAGTTAACGCTTGCTGACAGCCCTTTTCTGCAACTTTTTGTTTAGAAGTTTAAATTAGTTTAGAAATTTACTTTGAACCCACAAAAACCCAGGGAACATATTTTATTTTTTATGCAGAGATCCTAGATAAAAAGCTTCTCCTGCCGCTTCTAAAGGTGATCCCCTTGTGAATCCACCACTGGGATCACTTTTAATCAGAAAGCTGGGTGTCTAAGGGGAAAAATAATACTGGGGTTATGGCATCTAGCTGCAGCCTTTGGCGACTGGTTAAGACGGCTCTCATAGAGAAACCTTCCATTTGACACGTCATACAACTTGTGGTTTTACAAGTCGGATCCCAAGCTCTGCAAAACTTCATCATCCAACAGTGTATAAAAATATTTTTGTTTCCCCGGAGGCCCCTTTCACACAGTCGGACCGTTCAGGTGTGCATGTCAGTTTTGTCGGCAGACCTGACCGGTCGCTTCATGCTAGTCTATGGAGTGACGGATGTCAGTGGTGACATGTCCGCTGACATCCGACCCGGTCCAACCCGCTAAGATCAGACGGATGGCCCTACGTTTGCATCTGTCCCTGGTGGGTCGGTTTGGGTGAGATCATGCTGCCTGTTTTCGTCCAATCTCTCCATTGCAAGCAGTGACCCTCGACAAGCCCCTCCCCGCTCAGTGAGCATCTGCCGGCTCAGCCATGATCAATGGAGAGATCTTCCGCTGAGCTGGCGGACTCTGGTGGACTCCGTGGCAGCGAATCCGCCTGGTGTGAATGAGGCCTTACATGTGACTGGGTATTCCTTGCAAACTGAATTTTCCCCACATTCACTAAGCTAAGGGAAAAATGTCCTTGCAAACTGAACAGCCTATTTGCCTTCGGTAAATCAACTCCAATGCCACCAAAATTCTCAGCAAACATAACCAGCCCAAAGGGTAGAAGGAAATGGACATAGTCTTCACTTTGTGTTATGATTAGTTTAGTAAACTCTATATTAGAAATGATTAAATTAGTAGTTTAGAATAACAACTGTTGAACAGATTACATCCAATGTGTTGCATATTTTTCAAAAAGTAGACCATTCTGTGGCTCTTCCACATGAAGAAGTTGTAGGGAGAAGAGGAAGAGAAGAAGGTTCAACAACAATGACTGGATGTCCCCTCTCCCCTAACGAAGGGTTACCTGTGCTTCTTACAGGCCTGTTACAAATAGTGGCTTAAATAGCTCTCTACATCTCACACTTAATCCAGAGTCCTATTACAGCGATTATGTAATGGTGACAATGACATCAGTAAGCTCCTGCGGCTCTGCTTTTTCTGGCCCTTTGTGTCACACATAGGTCAGAGATTAGACTCAACTGGACAAAACTGGATGGCGGCATCACAATAATTCATGAAATCAGCTGCAATGTAAAAGGGCAATCCTACAACCAACAGATAACCAGAAAAAAAAGAAAAGTCCGTTTATATTGTGGTCTGTGCCCCCATTAGTGAGACTCACCCTCTCCATTTGTGCTGTGTACCATCATCATTGAAAGTGAAAGGAAAGGAAATCCCAAGTTTTTGGTTTTCCCCAGAAAAGTAATAAAGGGGAAATCTTCCAATGGGGACACTAGTTCTGGTGACCTGGGGGGCCCCAGAGGATTATGGGACACAGATAGCAACAAAAAAATAAAAAAACCTGTCAGGAGTTAAAACCTTCCCTTACGGTAATCAAAATGAAAAAAAAAATAAGTTTTGCCTGTAGTTCTACTTTAGGCTAGGTTCACATTGCTGCGATGCGGGAACGCCGCGAATCCGCGGCGTTTTCCCGCATCGCATACCTCCCGCCGGCAGTTCACACTGCCCTATGCGGACGGCTGGGGGTGTCAATGTTATGTTAATGACACCCCCAGATCCGTCGGCATATCGCAGTGCGATCTGCCGACTCGCACAGGAATCGGATCGCATGGTGTGAACACCCATGCGATCCGATTCCGTTGCGGACCCAAAAAAGGGTCCCGTGCGAGTTTGCTGCGGGACCGCTGCGAGTTCAGCCATACTATCTGTATGGCTGAACTCGCAGCGCTACGGAGATCGGATGTGATTTGCTGTGCGAATCACATCCGGTTCTCCCCCCGCAGCGGTGTGAACCCAGCCTTAAAGTGGTTAAAAGTATTACCTATAGTTACTGTACATAGTAGGTAAAGGCAGAAGGTCATCTTAAGGCATTAAAGCGGAGTTCCCACTGTTCAAATTTTTCTTTTTCTTTTTTTTTTTTTAGGGTGCATATATATTTTTTTTAGGTGGTTTCTTTAGATAACTTACGTTTGATTGTTTTGATTTCGTATACGAATATAAAACTTATATTCCTGTTTAATAGCAGTTTCCATAGTGCTTGTGGGCACGTGAAGCCAACAAAGCACCATCTTCCAGGCTCTGATGCAGCTAAGCAACCAGCATGCACTGCCAGTTCTCACGCGTGTACCGTGCACTTTGGACGTTGCCATCACAACAGGCAGTAGCGGCGGAAGTGCCCGCCCTCGTTGTGATGGCAACGAAGCCCTCGGATTAGGGAAAGGACTTCTCGTGCTAAAGAGAGGAACGTGCAAATTACGAGGGACCCCCTAGCAATAGTCACGAAAAGATGAGTAAAAAATAAAAATATTTTTTTTTCCAAATGTTAATCATTGTTTTTAATGCGGCTGATTAATGCAAACATTTTAGGAGTGGAATCCACTTTAAGATAAAAAGCCTTCTGTGTGCAGCATCCCCCACCTCAGTCCCCCTAATACTTACCTGAGCTCAATGTCTGTCCAGTGATGTCCACGAGTGTCTCAGCCGCCTGGGACTCCCCTCCTGATTGGTTGAGACACAGCAATGACACCATTAGCTCCCACTGCTGCCAAAGTCAGTTAGCCAATCAGAAGTTAGAGGGGGCGGGGCCGAACCACAGCTCTGTGTCTGAACTGACACACACGGAGCTGCAGCTTGGCTTGGGTGATCCTTTTACCAAGCTGCTTGCTGTAGGGTCACTCAACAGGCCCCTTTGTTCCAGTGAAGGGAACTCTTAAATTGATTGTAAAGGTTAGTTTTGTTTTTTGCTTTTAAATAACATATTATACTTATTTGCTCTGTGCAAGGGCGTTGCACAGAGCAGCCCCCCCATCTTCTTCTGGGGCCCCCCGTTGGCGTGCCTGGCTCCTCCCCTTTATCAGGTGCCCCCACGGAAAGCTTCTTTATATGGGGGCACCCATGCAGGCACGCTCATGAGTCCTGCTGCTGTATCCATTGACACAAAAAGCAGGACTCGGCCCGGCAGGTACTCTCATGTCACTGGATTTGATTGACACCTGCTGCTATTAATCTATCCAATGAGGAGAGAGACAGCGGCTGGAGCCACTGGGCTCATGCTCATCACTGGAACGGATGGGTTCAGGTAAGAGAAAGAAAGAAGAGGGGGGCTCTGGGTGCAGCACAGAGTTTTTTTACCTTAAAGCGGTTCTTCACCCTAAAGGGGAAGTTCCACTAATCTTATCCCTCCCCCCCTCCGGTGCCACAATCGGCACCTTTCAGGGGGGAGGGGGGTGCAGTTACCTGGATAATCCAGGTAACTGCACCTACTTCCGGCCAGACCGCCGCAGACCCCCGCAGACGCTCCGCCCCCCCGTTGTGTTCTGGGAAACACACAGTTCCCAGAGACACAGCGGGGGACCATAAGAGACGCGCAGCGCGACTCGCGCATGCGCAGTAGGGAACCGGGCAGTGAAGCCGTCATGCTTCACTTCCCGATTCCCTGACAGAGGATGGCGGCGGGGGCAGCAGCGAGACGAGCGATCGCTCGTCATCTGCCGTCGACATCGCTGGAACCTGGGACAGGTAAGTGTGATTTTATTAAAAGTCAGCAGCTGCAATATTAGTAGCTGCTGGCTTTTAATATTTTTTTTTTTTTTTTTTTTTTTTTTTTTTTTTTTAGGTGCAGCTCCTCTTTAATGCATAAAACAAACATTCCAACAGAAACACTAATAAGCCTCGTAGACAGCCTTCCCAGAAGAGTTGAAGCTGTTATAACTGCAAAGGGTGGACCAACTCAATAATGAACCCTGCAGACTAAGACTCGGATGCCATTAAAGTTCATGTGCGTGTAAAGGTAGGTGCCCAATACTTTTGCCAATATAGCATGTTTCTCTCTGTGTATGTTTTCTTGAACTCTCCTCTGGAAAATTACAACTTGTAATGCTGGATATTACTGTACATAGTAGGTGAGGTTGAAAAAAAAAAAGACAAGTTTGTTCAAGTCCAACCTATGTGTGTGATTATATGTCAGTATTACATTGTATATCCCTGTATGTTGCGGTTGTTCAGGTGCTTATCTAATAGTTTTTTGAAAATATCGACGCTACCCACTGAGACCACCGCCTGTGGAAGGGAATTCCACATCCTTGTCACTCTTACAGTAAATAACCCTATACGCAGTTTAAGGTTAAACCTCTTTTCTTCTAAGTTTAATGAGTGGCCACGTGTCTTATAAAACTCCCTTCCACAAAAAAGTTTTATCCTCATTGTGGGGTCACCAGTACGGTATTTGTAAACTGAAATCATATCCCCTCTCAAGCTCCATTTCCAGTACATCCTTCCTGAAGACTGGTGCCCAGAACTGAACAGCATACTCCAGGTGCGGCCGGACCAGAGTCTTGTAGAGCGGGAGAATTATTGTTTTATCTCTGGAGTTGATCCCCTTTTTAATGCATGCCAATATTCTGTCTGCTTTGTTAGGCTCAGCAATGTCATGCAATGCCAAGCTGCTGCTATCATCTACTAGGACCCCCAGGTCCTTTTCCATTCTAGATTGTCTCAGAGGTCCTCCCCCTAGTGAGTAGATTCCATTCATATTTTTGCCACCCAAATGCATTATTTTATGTTAAACCTAATTTGCCATGTAGTTGCCCACCCAATTAATTTGTTCAGATCTTCTTACAAGGTTTCCACATCATGCGGAGATGTTATTGCCCTGCTTAGCATGCAAATACAGAGATTGAACTGTTTACCCCATCCTCCCGGTCGTTTATGAACAAATTAAACAGGATTGGTCCCAGCACAGAACCCTGGGGGATCCCACTTCCCACCCCTGACCATTCCGAGTATTCCCCATTTATCACCACCCTCTGAACTCGCCCTTGTAGCCAGTGTCAATCCATGTACTCACCCTATGGTCCATGCCAACGGACCTTATTTTTTACAGTAAATATTTATGTGTCAAATGCTTTTGCAAAATCCAGATACACCACGTCTATGGGCCTTCCTTTATCTAGATGGCAGCTCACCTCCTCATAGAAGTTTACTATATTGGTTTGGCAGGAACGATTCTTTATGAATCCGTGCCGATTACTGCTAATTATACTGTTTTCATTACTAAAATCTTGTATATAGTCCCTTATCCCCTCCAAGAGCTTGCATACTATTGATGTAAGGCTAACTGGTCTGTAATTACCAGGGATGTATTTTTTTAAATGTTAAATGTTGGTGCTACATTGGCTTTTCTCCAATCAGCTGGTACCATTCCGGTCAGTAGACTGTCAGTGAAAATTAGGAACAATGGTCTGGCAATTACTTGACTGAGTTCCCCAAGTACCCTCGGGTGCAAGCCATCTGGTCCAGGTGATTAATGTTAAATTTCCCAGGTCTAATTTGAATTCTGTCCTGTTAGCGGTGAGGGTGCTTCCTGTGATGTGTCATGAGGACAAACGCTGCAGTTTTATTTACTGAAGCCACCCCCTAATTCCCTTGTGAAGACTGATGAGAAGATTAAATGTAATACCTTGAAGAAAAATTAGGAAGGATTCCCCATGGGGTTTTTTAACAGCAATTTGAGAGACACAAAATTTCATGAAATATATGAGTTTTATTAACAAACTGTGGAGGGGGGATGTGCCAAAGGAACCCCTAGAGGGCCTACAAGCGGTCATGGTGCAAACCAGCTCCCTCAGGTGGAGAGAAAAGGGTGGTAACATCTAGGATTCATTATATGAAATCAGTTATATCATCAGTTATGTGGACATCTGAAAATATAAGGAGAGGAAGGAGGGAAGGGGGAAAAATAAGATGGCATGCAGAGAAAAATAAGAAATTGAAATGTATAATTTAAATGTATATTGTAAAATATATCTATATGAGATCATGACCACTAAGTGTGCCACAGTTATAAACTATATAATATGAATACACTTTAAAAACGTGACCAATCATTGCTTGAGTGAAGAGAAAAATTTGTCAAATGTGTGTGCTGGTGCATGAAAAATAAGTGAATGGGCGCCAGATATGTTATATGTGCTACATAATAATAATAATTTTTATCAATATGAAAAAATTGTGATGAAAGGATGCAAACAAAAAAAAAAAAAAATCAATAAAACGTGAAAAAAAAAAAAAAAGGTCCTAAGAATTGTGAAGGGTTTTTTCACCCTTCACAATTCTTAGGACATTTAGTCCTTCTTTTGCCGTTTTCTCTTGTGTTCTTTTTTTAAAGATTATTATTATTTTTTCACGTTTATTGATTTTTTTAGTTTGCAGCCTTTCATCAAAATTTTTTCACATTGATAAAAATGGTTATTATTATTATTATGTAGCACATATAACATATCTGGCACCCATTCACTTATGTTTCATGCACCAGCACACACATTTGACAAATTTTTCTCTTCACTCAAGCAATGATTGGTCACATTTTAAAGTGTATTAATATTATATAGTTTATAACTGTAGCACACTTAGTGGTCATGATCTCAAATATATTTTACAATATACATTTAAATGTCTTATTTTTCTCTGCATGCTATCTCATTTCCCCCTTCCCTCCTTCCTCTCCTTATATTTTCAGATGTCCACATAACTGATGATAGAACGGCTTTCATATAATGAATCCTAGGTTTTACCGCCCTTTTCTCTCCACCTGAGGGAGCTGCTTTGCACCGTGACCGCTTGTAGGCCCTCTAGGGGTTCCTTTTGCACATCCCTTCCCCCCCCCCCCCCACCCGGGGGGGTATTCATGGACACGGCTGACAGTGCAGCGGTTTCTGGGATCACCTTTGAGTGAGATGGATGGTTTTAAAGAAAGTCTCTGGTTTCAACGCAGCTTTTTGATGGAAAGGGTAAATATTGTTGTTCCTTGGTAGATATATCAACTGAATTTTAAATGTTGTTTAATATTAAAAATTATCCATTTGCTGTATTAACAGAAATATGAGAACCCCCTGAAGAAGACCACTACTTTGTTCTGGGTTGAAATGCATTGGGGTATTTCCATACATCAAATGGTTCTTCAAGTTATAAATATGGGAACTTACTGTTAGATCAAATATTTTAAGTATGAGACGTATTACGTGAAAGATTCTTTCAATATTTGTATTTTTGTTGCGAATACCAGAGCTCATGTTTTAACTATTTTTAGTTCTTTATGATGTACAATCATTCCATCACTCTTTGTTAATAAAACTCATATTTTATGAAATTTTGTGTCTCTCAAATTGCTGCTAAAAAAACCCCATGGGGAATCTTTCCTAATTTTTCTTCAAACTGTTTATCGAGGTGTACAGCTTCCTCAGACCTAATATGTGTGTTCATTTTTCTCACAAAATGTAATACCTTCGCCATCTCCCCATCCTTTGTAACCAGATGTCCTTCCTCATTCTTTATGGGGCCAATATGGTCTATGGCCATTTTTACTGATTATATGCAAAAATAATTTCTTGGGATTTTGTTTGCTCTCCTCCGCTGTCTCTGTGTTCACTTCCCATCCTTGCTGCTAATCCAAATTGTGATAAGAGGTCTGTCTACCCCTCCTCCCTCAGGTTAGGGGGCCTATAGCATACTTTCAGTATTATTTTCCCCTTAGGGTCATCCCTTTGGAGCTCTACCCATAAGGATTCCCCCTCCTCCCTAGCTCCCTTAGTGATGTCATCTCTCACATTCACTTGTACATTATTCTTGATATATAGTCATATCCCTCCCCCTTTTTTACCCTCTATATCCCTGCGATAAAGGGAATAACCTTGAATAGTTGCCAGCCAATTATGAGATCTGTTGAACCAGATCTCTGACATTGCCACACAATCTAAATCCTCCACATACAACAGTACCTCTATTTCACCCATCTTGTTCGCTAGGCTCCTAACATTGGTGCACATACCACGTAGGTTTAGGCCGGATGCACAAGATGTCCCAAGATTGCAAGTAGAACTTGTTACTATACTTCCCTCAGGTCTGTGTGCTTTAGTCAACCTACCACTAATGATACTACCCCCTGGAGTATGTTCCGCGCTGACTATCTCTACCTCTGGACCCCCCCCCCCCTCGTCGCCTAGTTTAAAAACACATGGACACAGACATACACACACACACACACGTACACAGACACATGTAGCCATTGATCACAAACACACACGTACACAGACACTGTACCTATTGAACACACACATGTACACCCTCCCCTCCCCTTCACTTGTAGAACAGCCCTTGCTTGTGAGATGGTGTTCCTGGTCCTGGCTCTTGTGCAAACATGAGGAGTGCACATGCAGGAATTTGCCAGAGGTGGCAGCAAAGAGCCCAATGCAAGCTCAGTAATACAGCTGCCAACTCACATGCACTCCAAAAGCCAGCACAGCCACGGAGCTCCCCTACACCCGTCCTTGCCTTCTCCCACCTGGCTGGGCCCGTCCAGACGCTCGGGCCCCTTACATGTGTATGGGCTGTACCCCCCTGATGGCAGCCCTGCCGATACTTAACGTAGTGTACAGAGCACTGACAGCAGGCACATATGTAGCTTGGTCCAAACTAACTACATAAAAGGAAAGATGGGGTTAGGCTTTAGGCATTGAAAGGGACTTTTTTCATTGTGCAGGCTAGAGTATAAATCATACTTTTAAATTATATTCTCCTAAAAGTAGTAAAGGAATGGCACAGGTAACAACTATTTTGGAATTCTGGTACCAGAAATCTGCATTTCCACATTACTACTCTTCGACCACCGGAACACTTTTTACAGCATGAAAAAACATTTTTATTCCCGAGGCAGACCCTGTTCCCTAAATTCTCCAAAACGCTACAAAATAGAGTAGCAACATCATCAGAAAATGCCTTGGAGTCCGATGACGTGCAAAATATTTTTAAAGAGATTTTTGACTCCACAAAATATGGAATTCCTGTCTTCAATCAAACTACATACACAGCCCCGGAGGAACAGGGCCCGACTACCAACTTTTAGCTCCAGAAGAGACCTTACAGATAATCGCATCATTTCCTGAAGCAGATTTCTACACGAGTTACCCATTGTTGGCACTAGGCCGCATACCATGTTAAAATATAGTTGAACGTATCCTTTAACTTTGGTCTATTTTTACAACCACGTCACAAGTAGACAAACACAGTAATCCAGATTATTTATTCTTTGTGTGTCATGGCAACCTACAAGTATTCACAAAGTGAAAGCGTTTTATTTCTTCCTCTTAGTTAAGGAGTTATCTAAAATGCAAACACTTAAGCCAAGATAGAAGGTTGTGCTGATAAAGGGTGTCCATATATTTTTTTTCTTTATCTTGAGACTATCGCTGCACCAGGAAGTAGCGGTTATCTCCATACATATTGCCAATGCATTACTAATGCATTACTAGTGTTAAGTAGGGGCATAGATACCATGTCAACAACATACACCCATTCCAAAAACATTTTTTTCATAGGAGAGTCCACCAAGTGGATATAAATAAATTGATCCCTGCTGAACCATTTCAATCCATGTATAGGGCCAGTGGTTGTACAGAATTCTATCTACTGCTGTCCTGTACAACCAACTTGCCAGCTTAATGCCGCTCAAAGA
Organism: Lithobates pipiens; assembly: GCF_037356315.1. Classification (NCBI taxonomy): domain Eukaryota; kingdom Metazoa; phylum Chordata; class Amphibia; order Anura; family Ranidae; genus Lithobates; species Lithobates pipiens. The sequence continues at coordinate 31,906,461 of NW_027507903.1, read as the reverse complement.
AGTCTACCCGCTACCAGAACACAATATTCCCATGACTAAGTTCTGGGGGGTGGAGTGAAATGCGTTGGGATCATGGCCTGGTCAGAGGGTCCCAGGGGTCACCCCTCCTTCCTTCCTTCCTTGAACCTTTGCAGGAGCCAGGACAGGCTCCATCCCCTGTCAGCACTAACAGCAGCTGTGGATGTACTGCCTACATACCCCCTCTGTATCGAGTCTGAGCGACCCACACACTTTTCCAAGATCAAACTACAATAGCTCAGCAGGAGTGATATTCCCTCATCCACCTTAAAAAGGTGTGGCTGGGGGAATCGGGACACTTTTTTCATTCAACCCGCTGGCTCTGTAAAGAGCCTGCAAGGGAGGCAGAACGAGGCGAAGATTGTTAGGAAAGAACCTCTTTGGTGGATAGGAATAAAATGTAATTTTGTAGCCGGTCAAAATCATTTGTTGGAAAGCAGGGAGGTCCACAGGTCCACAAACCAGTGAAGACAACCCCCCTCCCCCCACCCTGGGATGGGTGGGTCAAGCCTTCATGTCGAGGAGGACTTGTCTGCAGGCTTGGTGGGCTTGTTAGGCTAGAACTGCAAAGCACCTCCTGCGGGAGCCTTGAAGGGCTTGGTTCCCTTGTCCGAGGATACAGAGGGATGACATTTTTTTGTGCGCAGAGAAAGAAGGGATGCGCTTACAGTGTGGCTCCATCCCCTTCCTGGGCTACAGAAGAAAGGTACTCTTCCCCCCCCGGTAAGGTCCTTGATGTCATCCCGGGTAGCTCTGAAAAGGCATGCACCTTGGAATGGCATAGCAGTCAGAGACTTTTTTGACGTCTAGTATCCAGGATTGGCAATGAGACAGGAAGTGAAGGGAAATCTCCGCAATGGGACACAGATTGTGAAAAATTAAAATAAAAAAATCTGACAGTTGTTAAAACCCTCTCTTGGCTCTATACAAAATAATAAAAAAAAAAAAAAGTTTTGCCCATAGTTCTACTTTAAGCCTTGGCTGTGCGACAAGAAGAAATAAATAGTTGAGTGCAAAAAGCTTGTCAAGGATTGTTTACGAGTAGCCACTGTCTATTTTAAAATGGTGCATAGGACTCGGTTAAATGCACTTACAGTGGATAGAAAAAGTCTACACACCCCTGTTAAAATGTCAGGTTTCTGTGATGTATAAAAACGAGACAAAGATAAATCATTTAAGAACTTTCTCCACCTTTCATGTGACCTACAAGCTGTACAAATCAGTTGAACAACAAACTGAAATCTTTTAGGTGGAGGAAAGTAAAAATAAAATATGGTTACATAAGTGTGCACAACCTTAAATACCTTGTTGAAGCACCTTCCGATTTTATTACAGCACTCAGTCTTTTTGGGTATGACTATCAGCATGGCACATCTTGACTTGGCAATATTTGTCCACTCTCCTTTGCAAAAAACATTCCAAATCTGTCAGATTGCGAGGGCATCTCCTGTGCACACCCCACAGATTTTCAATAGGATTCAGGTCTGGGCCATTGCAAAGCTTTAATCTTCTTCTGGTGAAGCCATTCCTTTGTAAATTTGGATGTGTGCTTTGGGTTGCTGTGATGCTGAAAGATGAAGTTCCTCTTCATGTTCAGCTTTCTAGCAGAAGCCTGAAGGTTTTGTGCCAATATTGACTGGTATTTGGAACAGTTCATAATTCCCTCTACCTTGACTAAGACCCACGTCCCAGCTGAAGAAAAACAGCCCCAAAGCATGATGCTGCCCCCACCATGCTTCACAGTGGGTATGGTGTTCTTTTGGTGATGTGCAGTGTTTTTGCACCAAACATATCTTTTGCAATTATGGCCAAAAAGTTTAACCTTGGCTTAATCAGACCATAACACATTTTCCCACATGCTTTTGGGAGACTTCAGATGTGTGTTTGCAAAATTTAGCCAGACTTGGATGTTTTTCTTCATAAGAAAAAGGCTTCTGTCTTGACACTCTACCCCATAGCCCAGACATATGAAGAATACAGGAGATTGTTGTCACGTGTACCACACAGACAGTGCTTGCCAGCTATTCCTGCAGCTCCTTTATACCTTTTTGGTATATCTAATACCTTGCGATTGTTTTGTACCCTTCTCCAGACTGATACCTTATAACAATGAGAGCCCTCTGATGATTTATAAGCTCTCTGCGGACCATGGCTTTTGCTGTAGGATGCGACCAAGAAAACGTCAGGAAAGACCTACTAGAACAACTGAACTTTATTTGGGGTTAATCAGAGGCACTTTAAATGATGGCAGGTGTGTACCGACTCCTATTTAACATGCATTTGAAAAGTGATTGCTTAATTCTGAACACCGCTACATCTCCAGTTATACCGTAGGAGGGTGTGCACACTTATGCAACCACATTTTTTTTTTTTTTTTTTTTACCCCCCCCCCCAAAAGATTTCAGTTTGTTTTTCAATTGAGGTTGCAAAACTATTTTCTAAATTATTTTTGTCTAATTTAGTTACATCACAGAAACCTGACATTTTAAAAGGGGTGTGTAGACCTTTTTTATCCACTCTATTTAATAACGCCTCTCCTTCAAAATCATTAAACAGGTTTTTTCACGCTGGATAATGTTGACATGACAAACGCATTGCCTGAATAATTCAGAAAATGCTTACATGCTTCTCATCTTAGGCTTAATTTGCTTTAACTTTATTAAGTTTACCTTTGGTTCCCTGAACAGGGAACAAATACCGATACCCCATGAGTGACATACATAATCATATATAATAATAATAATAAAAGCAAGGTACTTACTGAAAGAAAACTTTATTCACCATCAGACTAGATCAAACTGGGGCAGTGTATGGAGATGCAACCATCACAGCTACTTGCTAAAAGCCACACTCTCATGATCAAGTATAATTAGAGGTTATGGGCTCACTTGTTAAAGCGTCACTATGAAACGAAACTATCAACATTATTATTATTTTTTTAATCCTTATGCTGCTAGCATTAGTAAATAGATAGGAAGATATACTATATATTTACTTGTTTTAAACTTTTTTTATTTACACATTTTAGTTGCTTCCTGGCCTAGGCCAAAATAATGAACTTTTTTTTTCTTTCATGTGGAGGAGGTCCTTTCTCAGCTAAGCACACCCTCCTGTCTGCATGCCTGAGCTAAGGGCAAATGGATTTCAGGAAGAAACTTTTACATGGACCACAGGACTTTACTCGAATTGACCAAAACTAGAAATTGGGGTGTTTCTCAAAGTGATTTCCCAACAAGATAAACTAGAGACATGGGCAGATAGATCATTTAGCTTTGAATATTAAAAATGAATTAAAATGAATTAAAGGATAAGTTGGCCTTTGGGAACATGTTACATGTGCCACCCGTTTTTAGGATGAAACTTGTAACGTGTTCCCAATGCTGCTGCAGCCGCTGCCCGATTCCCGCACCCCCTGTGACAGCAGTACGGGGAGAAATTCCCCATACACGGCCACATCATTCATTCACACAGCTCTGTGTCTGTAAATGAACGTTAAGTCCCAACTACCTTTGCAGCTGTTGGTTTGTAGTTCTCAATGACATACCATGGTGCTGTGGAGCACTGTGGTAGCTCATTGATTTTTCCTGTCAGATTATATCTGCTTGCCCATAGGGGATGTACACAGATACACTGACAGATGTGCTGATTGCTGGTGCATTGCTTTACAAAAAAAAAAAAAAAAGTCTGATACAGTTTAGTTATGCATTAACATCATGATCTTTGTGTATGTGGAATCACACAATACCAGATCAAACTAAAATTGAAGCAAAGCGCAACACAAGTTTGTTGTGTAGAAATCACAGCAAAACACACGCAGAAAAAAAAAATGCAAAGCTTGTCCCCTAAAAAGGTGCAAAAGCTTCTTTGGCACATTTGTCTAGCGTAGGGCAGCCCATTCAAGTAAAATGCGCTACAAAATTGCGCAAGCACGGAAATGTGCTAAAATCGTGCAAGCACAAAGGAACACCACCCGCTATGCGAAGTGTGAATGGGGCCTTACTGCAGAACTGGAGTTCCCCTCATGGCATGGCGTAGACCAGAAGTGCCCAAAGCATTTAAAAAAAAAAAAAAAAATGATCTCATAATGGACAAAAATGGAAAAGAATTTTAGAATAGAAAATCTGGCATGAGATAAAAGCAAACTCAAATAGACATTGTATGATTTAGAGACACTAATAGATACCCCCAGCTGACCTTAAGGAAATAAACACTGTTCCAAACCTGAGTTCAGACAGCACAACAAATACAATACCAGTCATAAACCATTATATACAGTCAAGTCTCAACGCCAAAGATTAGCTTATCTCATCTCTTCTTGCTATCAGCAGAAAGTAGGAGGTTCCACTTAAAATCAATTTGCACAGTAGCTGGAAAGTATCAATAAAATCCTCCAACTCTCCTCCCCCTTTTTTTTTTTTTTAAATGTATATATTCTTCCTCTTTGATTGTAAGTGCTAACGAGCAGGGGTCTCCGATTGTATTGTAAAGCACTGCGTAAACTGCCGATACCATATAAACTCTGTGTGCAACATTATTGTGTGTGAGAGTATATATATATATATATATATATATATATATATATATATATATATATATATATATATATATATAAAGTCCTGGGAAAAAGTGTGGGAACTCCCACCCAAGATCCACTCCCCCACAAAAAAAATGATGCGCTCATATGCACGAACACTTCAAAAGTGGTATTTTTCATCCAATTTTCTTACTGTGTGTATGAAGCTTAAAGAGGGATTCCACCAAAAAAAAATATTAAAAGCCAGCAGCTATAAATACTACAGCTGCTGACTTTTAATAAATGGACACTCACCTGTCCCGGGTTCCAGCGATGCCGGCAGCCGAGGCCGATCGATCGCTCGGCTCTCGGCTGCTGTCGCCACCATTCTAGGTGAGGGAATCAGGAAGTGAAGCGAATCGGCTTCACTTCCCGGTTCCCTACTGCGCATGCGCGAGCCGCGCCGCGCAATAGGAAATCTTCGCGCTGTCACTGGGACCCGTGTGTGTCCCAGCAGACAGCGCGGCAGGGCAGGAAATGGCATAGACTCCCACGGGAGTCTATGCCCGGAAGTGGGTGAAAATACCTGTCTTTGACAGGTATCTCCACCCTCCCCCCTGAAAGGTGTCAATTGTGACACCGGAGGGGGGGGAGGGTTCCGATCAGCGGAGGTTCCACTTTAGGGTGGAATCCCGCTTTAAGAGCCAGTTCACACCAGATGACGTTCCATGCAGTTTTGTGCAGTTCCGTTTTTTCTGCACCAATACATTCAGTTCCAGTTAGTTTCCGCACCAGAAACTGGCTGCATGGTGTGAATTAGAGCCATTGGAATACATGGAAAACACTGTGCATGCATTTTAGTGCAGAAAAAAAGCACCCAGAACTGAAAGGAACTGTGTCTGGTGTGAACTAGCCCTAACGGTTAGTACATAAAAAAAAAACAAAAAAATAAATAAAATAAAAAACACAATCCTCGATAAACAAATACGGAAATTCTCTGAATAATCAGCATTCATTCAATTGTGCTTCCATGCAAATGTGAACATCAATCTTATATATGTATAGTGTGGACTTTGTATCAATAAAATTAAAAATGTAATATATATATGTATATGTATATATATATATATATATATATATATCTTTATTTATTTCGATCTTTTGCTTTTAAAGGTTAAGAAGAGATTTGGGGTCTTTTTGACCTGTCATCCTTATTTCTAGAACAAGGGATCTTTAAATTCCTTGTAATAGGAAGTGGTTAAAAAAAATAAACAAAAAATAAAGGGGACAGTGTAAAAATAGAAAAAATAAATAGGAAAAAAAAAATAGACTAGAATTTAAAGCACTCCCTTCCCTCCATGCTCACATGCAGAAGTGAACGAATATGTAAACAATGTTCGCACCACACATTGTGAGATATCACCGCAAACAGAGAGAGAGTAATAATTCTAGCGCTAGACCTCTTCTGTAACTTTAAGCAAGTAACCTGAAAAATGTTTAAAGCGTTGCCTATGGGGATTTTTTAAGTAGTGGAACCATTCTTGCAATTTTAAAGCATGACATGTTCAGTATCAATTGACTTGGCGTAACATCTTTCACATTTTACAAAAACATTGGTGTATATATAGTGTTTTTTGTTTTTTTTTAGCATTCATTAAAGTGTATTTTTTATTTTTTTTTATTATGTTTGAAAAACCGCTGAGCAAATACAGTGTGATAAAAAAAAATTGCAACGATCGCCACTTTATTCCCTAGGGTCTCTGATAAAAAAAATAAACTTTTGATGGTTGTAAGTAATTTTCTAGCAAAAAATACTGATTAAGACTTATAAACAAACAAAAAAAAAAAGGGGGGGGGGGGCAGAAAAGGCCTGGACTTGAAATGGATGCACTAGTTTTGAGCACTTTTTGCACGTAGGTAAATAAAATGAATGGGCTGCCCCTACATGCAGCACAAAATTACGCAAAAAAACGTGCACGCTCCGTCGCACCTGCATAGGTGTCAATGGAGCTTAAGTGGGAATTGCCCTCACTTTTGGGAGATTTCCTCTCTACGGTTGTTTCTTCAAGACGGAAAGAAAAGATAAACCTCCTCAATTAAACACAGACGGCAGAATAACCCAATAGGATTTAACCCTTTCTAAATTCTCTATACTAGAAAATAAATGTTTTACTTTTATAAATAGTCTAAGCAAAATGATGGTCCCTGCAGTATCCATAAGAACTGATGAAAACCTGGAGCTGAGGTTGGTTCAGTGCCTCCCTCTATTCTATTTTGCCATGACATTGAGAAAAGGCAAACTGATAAGAAAGCTTCTTGCTGACAGTTCCTGGTATGTGGTTTGATGTCCACAAGCCAGTTATCTGTTGTCTAAAATCCCCAGGCACTGCAGAGGATGTATGAGCAACATGGAAGAAAAGTCAGCTGTTGCTCTGCATATGTAAATACCATGCAGCTTATAGATCAATCAAACATGATCACCACCAGTATAAACCTGGAGTCACAGCATGATTCAAGTAGTATTTTTTGTCTTAGCAAATTGTGCACAATAAAACATACCTCCATTACCTATTTGCTAAATTTTTTACACCAACTATATATATTTTGAATGCTGCTGGCTCCTGCTTTCTCAGTGCTGCTTCCCTGAACTTTCAGTCTTTAGGCGTTAACAGTAGGCAGTGCAGTCTTCAGTCATTCTATGCATGAAGGTAAAAAAAATAAAAAAATAAAAAAACTTCTGTGTGCAGCGCCCCCCTCCCCCACCAGCCCCCCAATCCTTATCAGAGCTACCTCCGATCTAGCGATGCTCACTCCTTGGCTACCCCGGGACTCTTCCTCCACACTGGCTGAGACAGCAGTGGGATCCCATTGGCGGGGGGGGGGGGTATGGACGCATAGGGCAGCGGCTCGGGAATGAGCATGCAGCAGTGCCACCAGGGCAAGCAGCTTTCTCTGGGGGCACTACTTGAGTGGGAGGAGCCAGGAGCGCCAGCAGGGTACCCAAAAAGAAGAGGATTGGAGCTGCTCTGTGCAAAACCACTGCACAGAGCAGATAAGTATAACATGTTTAATATAAAAAAAAATATATAAAAAAAAAATATATAAAAAAAAATTATATAAAAAAAAATTAAGCTTTAATACCACTAAGTCAGCTAAACAAATTAGGATTTAGGCCTCATGCCCACAGGTGTTTTTACAGCTGCTTTTATGAGCGTTTTTCTGAGGCATGGCACTAAAGCTGTAAAAACTGCAAATGCGCAAAAAAACACGCAAAACCGCTTCTGCGCTCCGGCATTTTTTAAGCTGTAAAAAATGTTATTGGACACTGTAATCTCTGTAAAAACAGGAAATTCCTGTCTGGACATTATATTACCCAACAGTCCTTTGCACAACCGTGTGACTGTGGGTAGGACAGAGGAGAGACCAAGATAAGATGGCAGGTGCTGTGTCCCAGGTGGACCCGATTCATGCTGTTGAGGCCCATCCTGAACTGTGGGATGTGCACCCAAAACTGACAACGTCTGCTGCTTCTTTCCTCCTCCTGTCTCCTCCTCCTCTGCAAGACAATCAGAAGGATTGACTCGTCTTATCTTCTGGACGACAGGATCCATACAATAAACTCGGAAAAATCACCTAAACGTAAAACGATGCCAGCAAACTCTCAAGTGCTCTCTCCTCTCAGAATGGCACCGACACTCTCTAACATACATTATTTGGTTTCTGTGGCATTGTGGGCAGTGTAATATAGCCGAGAGATGTATTTTTCTTGAAAAAAATTCTACTCAACACTAACGCGCAAAAATCGTGTTTTTATCGCCACTTTTTCCAGGTGTCGGTACTAGCTTTACAGCTCCTTTTTAAAAACATCCTGGGGCATGAGGCCTTAAAAGAGGAAGTAAACCCTGATGAGTTTACTTCCTCTTTTTTTCCCTGCAAAGGTAAAGCATAATGGACTACTATGCATCGCATAGTAGCCCATTATGTGTCACTTACCTGACACAGGAGCCAGCGAAGTCGCCGCTGTCCCCTGTAGTCCGCCGCATCCATCTTGCTGGTGGCGTCTCGCAGCTCCGCCGCTGTCATTCGGCAAAGCCGCGATGACGTCACTCCCGCGCATGCGCACGGGAGTCGACAAATGCGGCAGCTCCATTCTTGGAACTGCCGCGCTCAGTGCGCCTGCGCGCCGCTGTCTACGGCGCATGCGCCATAGACAGCGGTGCCCGTTTTCGGGCAAATATCTCCTAAACCATATAGGTTTAGGAGATATTGCTTGGACCTACAGGTAAGCCTTAATCTAGGCTTACCTGTAGGTCAAAGTGGTTTGAAGGGGTTTACAACCACTTTAATATCACTAAGAATAAGCACCAAGCCAACTAGTGCCAATTAATTGAAGTTCATGCAACATAGTTTGAACCAGTTGTTTCGGTACTTATTTTTAAACCACCCAAATAGTAATTATTGTAAAATCAACTGACTCAGAGAAATGTATAGACCAATTGTTTAAAGGAAATATTTCAGGAAGAAATATGGGGAGGTGTCATTTCATACCCGAGGTTTTAAAGAAGAAATTTATCCAGGTCATCCTTATATTTGATTACCTAATGTGTTACCAACCTGGAAGAAGCATGTCATCAATACTTGATATGTACGAAAGTCCCAAGTCAGTGTAACACCCAATAGTGAAAGAAGGATAAAGAGCATCAGACCTGCAGCATGCATTTAAAATATAATTAATTATATATATATATATATATATATATATATATATATATATATATATATATATATATATATATATATATATATATATATATATACACACACACACACACACACACAATTTTATATGAGAAAAAAAAATAGATAGATAGATTATATATATATATATATATATCTGCTACACAAGCCATATTGTAATTGAATGTTATTAAAAACAACCTTTTCTATCGTTGTCATGTTCTGTAAATTTCAATGCAATATGGCAAGCTGAAGGTGTTCTGTGCACCGCTGGTGTACAGATCTGCTCCAAAAATGTAATTTCCTGCTTGTGTAACTGGGTTACTGATTTTCACCAGTCAAACTTTAGGCATCCTCTGCAACAGAAATACAATTTTATTCCCTAAGGAATAATTACATCTAAAAGGGGATACAGGCCCTGCAACTTTCCTTATAGGAATACAGAGAGGCTACTATGTGATTAGAATGAACCAGACGTTTCCATTCAGTATCTATATTCAAAGGATACGGTCAAATGGCTATTTCTTCAGAGCAGAAACGGGTAGGAATCGGCAGCAAAGTTTGCGATAATCCCAGCATTGTACACAGATCACCCAGAGGGGATTGTGTTATCCACTTGCTGCTTGCGCACTGTGGTTTTATTGCTATAGGCCTGGCTGCGCAAAATCAAGTATATATACACACACACGCGGAAGTCTGCATTTCTGGGTAGGGGGGCACGCTGGTCTGGCTGTGCTATCACTAGCTCCAGCACATGCCAATGATTTATGACCAGGACCTGTCGATCGACAGAGCGAGTTACAGGAAAGAGCTTTGTGCATGTAAACACCACAAAGCTCTCTTCTGACAGAGACGATGTGCCAGTTTTTGGGAATAAAAACCAAATACATTGCTAAGTAAAATCAGCACATATCACACACAGTAACCCATTTTAGGCACACATTTAACCCTTTGATTGCCCAAGATGTTAATCCCTTCCCAGCCAGTGTCATTAGTACAGTGACAGTGTATATTATAAGCACTGATCATTTTATTAGTGTCACCGGAGATGTCAGTGGCAGTTAACCAGTTCCCACAAAGTATGTGTCAGATTGCCCATCGTATATAGTCCCACTATAAGTCGCTGATCAAGAAGTAAATGCTCTTTAAACATTTCATGCCAAGTCATCACCACCTGTGTATTTCCCTGGCCAGCTCAAAGTTTCACTAGATGGTTTCTATTCGTTCAGTTGGGCTCACTATCAGCCTATTGGGTTTCTCCAAGGAAGGAAAGACTTCCAAATTGTAGGGTGGAGAACTGCAAAAAAAAATAGCACATCTGCAACATCTGTATCTGTAGAAGGAGAATGTCTGCATAGCACGTAAACAGACATCCCAATGTCCCCATAAAAAGATCTCTTCTTTTATAGCTCTGTCATACAAATATTTTGTTCTGCCCTAACAACTTCAATCCAATCCGCTATTGGTGGACAGAATCTAACATATGATCTTGGTACAAATGAAAATTTGAGTATTAAAAACCCTTAGATCAGGGGTCTCAAACTGGTGGCCCTCCAGCTGTTGCGAAACTACAAGTCCCATGATGCATTGCAAGGCTGACAGTTACAAGCATGACTCCCACAGGCAGAGGCATGATGGGACTTGTAGTTTTGCAACAGCTGGAGGGCTGCCAGTTTGAGACCCTTGCCTTAGATTATACAAAACCAAAATTCCACTTCTGATCCAATCAGCAGCACCCAACAGATTAAAATATAAGCTTTAAAAGGAGAAGCAAAGGTTTATTTTTATTTTTCTTATTAATACTTACCTAGGTGGACACAGCATGGGTCCAATGCTGCATCTGTCCCCCGGTGCCCCTACACTAAGAACTGAGCGATCGAACACCGCCAAACATTCGGTTTTCAGAGCTCCGTGAGCAGAGAGTTGCGGACCGTCAGTAACAGCTCTCTGCTCTTCTCCCTCCTTGCTCATTGGAGCGTTGAGCTGTGGAGGGGGCGCAGCAGCCCTTTCAGTCTCTCAATGAGAGGCTGAGTGGGGTGTCAGTCCAGGCACCTGGCGGATCCAGACTCCATGGCCGGCATGGCGTGGTGCTGCCGGATATGGACGGATATCTGCGACGTCAGCAGAGCGCGGACTTCAATCCACTCTCTGCTGAAAACGGGTCACAGGAGTGCAAAACGAATTACACTCCTGCGATCCATAGGCTGTAAAACGAGCTTTGGCTGGACTTCTCCTCTAACATAACATGTTTTTTTCTTACTTATGATGGAGAAACCCAACAGGTTTCCAAGACTACTCAGGAAGATTTAGGAATCTACTTAGTGGCGGTTCACACAGGGGCGACACGACTTGCAGCGCGATTCACAGATGCGACCTGCACACGACTTCAGCAGCGACTTGCAAAATGACTTCTATATAGAAGTCAATGCAAGTCGCCTCAAACGTCGTACAGGAACCTTTTTCTAAGTCGGAGCGACTTGAGTCACTCCGATTAGAACGGTTCCATTGCACAGAGTGGGGCGCGACTTGTCAGGCGACTAAGTCGCCTGACGAGTCGCCCCTGTGTGAACCGGCTCTTACAGTGAGGGAAAAAAAGTATTGGATCCCCTGCTGATTTTGTACATTTGCCCACTGACAAAGAAATGAGCAGTCTATAATTTTAATGGTAGGTTTATTTAAATCGTGAGACAGAATACCGAAAAAAAAAAAAATCCAGAAAAAACACATTTCAAAAAAGTTATCAATTGATTTGAATTTTAATGAGCGAAACAAGGATTTTATCCCCCATCAGTCAGCAAGATTTCTGGCTCCCAGGTGTCTTATACAGGTAACAAGCAGAGATTAGGAGCGCTCCCTTTAAGAGAGTGCTCCTAATCTCAGCTTGTTACTTGTATAGAAAAAACACCTGACCAAAGAGCTGTCCAAGGATGTCAGGGAGGAGATTGTAGACCTACACAAGGCTGTATTTTGCAACAAGACCATCACCAAGAGAGGGTGGTGCGTTTATACGCAAGCTCCATCTGGGGCTCCATGCAAGATCTCACCTTGTGGAGATTTAATGATGATGAGAACGGCGAGGAATCGGCCCAGAACTTCACGGGAGAATCTTGTTTATGATCTCAAGGCAGCTGGGACCATAGTCACCAAGAAAACTATTGGTAACACATTACACTGGGAAGTACTGAAATCCTGCTCCGCCCGCAAGGTCCTCCTGCTCAAGAAAGCACACGTACAGGCCCATCTGATGTTTGGTAATGAACATCTGAATGATTCAGAGGAGAACAGGGTGAAAGTGTTGTGGTCATTTGAGACCAAAATCAAGCTCTTTGTCATCAACTCAACTTGCTGTGTTTGGAGGAGGAGGAATGCTGCCTGTGACCCCAAGAACACCATCCCCACTGTCAAACTTGTAGAAACTTTATGCTTTGGGGGTGTTTTTCTGCTAAGGGGACAGGACAACTTCACAGCATCTAAAGGACGATGGACGGGGCCATGTACCGTCAAAACTTTGGCAAGAAACTACTTCCTTCAGCCAGGGAATTGAAAATGGGTCTTGGATGGGTATACCAGCATGACATTGACCCAAAACACACGGTCAAGGCAACAAAGGTGTGGCTCAAGAAGAAGCACATTAAAGCAGTGTTCCACCCGAAAATTATCACTTTTTTAACCACTTCCCGACCGGCGCACGACGATGTATGTTGGCAGAATGGCACGGGCAGGCAAATTGGCGTACACGTACATCCATTTGCAATTGCTGCCGTGCCATCGCGTGCACGGCGGCACACATGGCGGTCGGGACCCCCGTGAATCCAGTCGCAGGTCCCGCGGACTTGATCGCCGCGGGGATACCCACGATCCTCTCACGGGGTGGCTGAACGGGGAGATGCGGAAGTAAACAGCATCTCCCCATTCTGCCTAGCAACAATTGACACTGATCTCTGCTCCCTGTGATTGGAGCAGAGATCAGTGTTCACTAACACACAGCCATGCCCCCCACAGTTAGTAACACGCCCCAAGGACGCACTTAACCCCTACACTGCCACCCCCTGGTTAACCCCGCCAGTGTCATTTACACAGGAATCGGTGCATTTGTATAGCACTGATTGCTGTATAAATGACAATGGTCCCAAAAATGTGTCAAAATTCTCTGATGTGTCCGCCATAATGTCGCAGTTAGAATAAAAATCACTGTTCGCTGCTATTACTAGTAAAGAAAAAAAAAACTATTAATAAAAATGCCATAAAACTATCCCCTATTTTGTAAATGCTGTAAATTTTGCGCAAACCAATCATAAATCGCTTATTGCGATTTTTTTTTACCAAAAATATATGTAGAAGAATACGTATCGGCCTAAACCGAGGGGAAAAAAACATTTTTTTTTATATATTTTTGGGGGATATTTATTATAGCAAAAAATAAAAAATAATGCGTTTTTTTCAAAAGTGACACTTTTTTTGCTTATAGTGCAAAAAATAAAAACCACAGAGGTGATCAAATACCACCAAAAGAAAGCTCTATTTGTGGGGAAAAAAAGCACGTCAATTTTGTTTGGGAGCCACGTCGCACGACCGCGCAATTGTCAGTTAAAGCGACGCAGTGCCAAATCCCAAAAAGTGCTCTGGTCTTAAGCCAGCAAAATGGTCCGGTCTGAAAGTGGTTAAAGTTAGCCACTACAAACACTGGCTCCCACTGCTGTCAATCACAGCCAGTAAGCCAATAAGGAGAGAGAGAGAGAGAGAGAGGTTGGGGCTATAAAGTGGCGTTACCCCGTAAACTCAGTATAGTGTTCGCCTAGGCAGGCATGCATATTGTGCATTTAGATCTGTATTTTAAGAGAAACTTTTAGAGGCATTAACAAAAAACCCAAAGTGGGGTTTGAAGAGGCACTTATGAGCGTAATTTGCACGCATACGCACGTAAATATATTCTAGTAGCCAGAACAGTGATGGCGAACCTTGGCACCCCTGATGTCTTGGAACTACATTTCCCATGATGCTCATGCATGCTGCAGTGTGGTTGAGCATAGTGGGAAATGTAGTTCCAAAACATTTTGGCTGCCAAGGTTTGCCATCACTGCCCTAGACTCAGTTATCAGGAAATCAGGGGACTGTGGAAGAAGGGGAGGATCAGAAAAGGCAAGATCAAACAGCTTTTTTTTTTTTTTTTTTTTTTACACAATGCAGAGTATTAACCCCTTAGGTTCCACAGTGAGTATAACAGGCATGCTTGACTGCATATAAAGACTGATTTTGCTGTTGTGGGTTTAGTAACACTTTAAATCCCTGAGTAAGCTGTACACAAAACTAAGAACATTCGCTACACAGTGCAAGAATTTATTTCCTGTCGTACTTGACCACAGAAGTTACAGTTTGCACATTTTTAGGCATTTGGAAATGTGCTACTTTTTATCATTTCACCAAAAACACACTGCTCACGGGTTATACTAAAGCATTCATGCAGTACATAGTCAAATATATTTACTAAGAGCTATCTGTACTTACATTTCTCATATTACATTGTAACTAATACAAAAATATGACTCAACAAGACATTGTCAATAGCAAGACTGTACGATTGTTCATGTAACAAAGCAAAACAGCCCATCAACTTCAGGCCTGGCTATTGTAAGATATAAATTGATAGAAGCATTTAACTACATCAGGTCTACATTTTATGTCTCCCCCCCCCCCCCCCCCCCCAAAAAAAACCCATCTAATTTAATACAGCATAGCATTTCCAAGGATGAGAATGTAGAGCATGAAATGACAAACTTACGTATATCGGAGCTTGCTTTGGATTAAGTTTCATGACCTGCAAGAGAGACGAGAGAGACGGGAGACTGTAATTATCGAGCTCCGAGGAACAGGTACATTTACCAAATTATATAATCGCTGCTAAATTTAGTTGCATAATTGGGATCTCGGTTATGAAACATTTATAGGACATTTTGCAACGCAGAGTTGGGCTGAAGCTGCAAAAACAAACTACGGCCTTCACTGGTAACTTTATATACTGTGAATTTGTCACTTAGGGAAGAATACTAAAATTATATTTTATAGAAGCATTAGATCTACAATTGTAATACTGATCTCTAGGCAGGTATATAAAAAAAACAAAAACAAAAAACATACAAATGTAATCATTAACCACTTGCTTACTGGGCACTTAAACACCCTTCCTGCCCAGACCAATTTTCAGCTTTCGGTGCTCTCACACTTTGAATGACAATTACTCAGTCATGCAACACTGTACCCAAATGAATTTTGTGTCCTTTTTTTCCCACAAATAGAGCTTTCTTTTGGTGGTATTTGATCACCTCTGGGGTTTTTATTTTTTGCGCTATAAATGAAAAAAGACCGAAAATTTTGAAAAAAAACGCATATTTCTTTGTTTCTGTGACAGAATTATGCAAATTATTAATTTTTCTTCATAAATTTTGGCCACAATTTATACTGCTACATATCTTTGGTAACAATAACCCAAATTAGTGGATATTATTTGGTCTTTGTGAAAGTTAGAGAGTCTACAAGCTGTGGTGCGAATCGCACAAAATTGATCACATCTGATGTACTGGTGGCCTATCTCGCTTCTTGTGACCCGAACAAGTCAGGAAAGTACAAATACCCCCCAAATGACCCCTTTTTCGAAAGTAGACATTCCAAGGTATTTAGTAAGAGGCATGGTGAGCTTTTTGATGTTGTCATTTTTTTCCCACAATTCTTTGCAAAATGAAGATTTTTCATTTTTTTTATTTTTCTCCACAAAATTGTCATTGTAATAGGTTATTTCTCTCACGTGGCATGTGTATACCACAAATGACACCCCCCAAAAAATTCTGCTACTCCTCCTGAGTATTACAATACCACATGTGTGGGACTTTTTCACAGCCTGGCCACATAGAGAGGCCCAACATGCAGGGAGCGCCATCACGTGTTCTAGAAGCATAAATTACACATCTAACTTGTTGACTATTTATTACACTTTTGAAATACCAGGACAATGACACGTGACACTGATGACAGATGGCACTGATACGTGGCAATGATGACACTTATACGTGGCACTGATGACACGTGGCACTGATGACAGATGGCACTAATATGTGGCACTGATGACAGATGACACTAATATGTGGCACTGATGACACGTGGCACTAATATGTGGCACTGATGACACGTGGCACTAACACGTGGCACTGATGACACATGGCACTAATACGTGGCACTAATACGTGCCACCGGTGACAGATGGCACTAATACGTGGCACCAATGACGCGTGACACTGATGACAGATGGCACTGATAAGTGGCATTGATGACACGTGACACTGACAACAGATGGCACGTGACACTGACAGGTGGCACTGATGACAAATGGCACTGATACGTGGCACTGATGACAGATGGCACTAATACGTGGCACTGATGACAGATGGCACTATGTGGCACTAATAACACGTGGCACTGATGACAGATGCCACTTATACGTGGCACTGATGACAGATGGCACTGGGGACAAATGGCACTGACAACAGGTGGCACTGGTGACAGATAGCACTGCGGGCAGGTGGCACTGGGGTGGGGTGGATTGCACTGGGGCGGATGGCACTGGGGCGGATGGCACTGGGGCGGATGGCACTGGGGCGGATGGCACTGGGGCAGGATGGCACTGGGGCGGATGGCACTGGGGCGGATGGCACTGGGGGGGGCATGGCACGGGGGGGGGGGGTGGCACTGGGGGAGGATGGCTCTGGGGGAGGATGGCACTTTTTTTTTAACTTTTTTTTACACTTTTTTTTTCTTTTGTACACTGACGGCTGCTGCAGCCGTTCTTCTCTCCCCTCTCACACGCTGTCTGTGTGAGGAGGGAGAGCGGCGCTGAGAGATGATCTCATATGTTTACATATGAGATCATCTCCCATTGGACACGCCGATCACGCTGTAAACGGCCGCTGTGATTGGCCGTTTACAGCGATCTGTGTTTGCCTGTCCCCGGGGGACACGGCAAACACAGAACTTCCGCGATGCGCGCCCGCGGCGGCGCGCATTGCGGAAGTAAACACCAGGCCGTCCAGGGACGGCCAGGCGTAGGAAGCCGCCCGCCCTAAGGCCGTCATTCGGCTATAGGGCGGGCGGGAAGCGGTTAAAGTGCAACTTTGATATTTAAATGAAAAAAGTGTGTATCTGTCACAGGGTGGTGTCTGTGGATACACTGATAAACAAAATGCCACGTCCTAGTTATCACTTTATAAATGTAAACATTGACAAGGAAAAAGGGAAATTGGGGAGAAAAATAAAAAAATTATAAAAGAACCTTCACATAAAAGACCTATTTATTAGACAGACTATTCGATCCATTCACCCCTATCATATTGATTTTTGTAAACAGATGGCCGCCATCTGTTTACAAAAATCAATATGATAGGGGTGATCGAATAGTCTGTCTATTTGATTCCCCCTCTGCCTTCCCCCTTTACCCAGTGGGAATTTGGTCCAATTTATTGCACCTTGAGCTCAGGGGATACTAAAAGTACCCATCACCGATCTTATTTCTGGTCACTTACGTTTCAAGAACACCTATTAAAAATTGAGTGTCGGAAGCCTCATGGGCTAAATACACCTTTAAAGTGATCACCACCAAGTTTAAAATTCATATTTACATTTATTTGTTCAACAATTACTCTCTCTTTCCCGTTCCCCTTCCTTTTTCTCCTTTGTGGAGAAATGGGTGTGTAAATAATCGTACCAACTTCCCCACTCTCCTTCGGAAATGGTGGTCTCTTCATCTGGGACACACGTTGTGAAGGAATAACACTGTTATCAGCTCCTGAAGAAGCGCCATTACAGACGCGAAACATGTAGAGCACCAAAAATACATGTAATTGTTGACTGTATGGTTGATATCCTTGATTCTATATTTATATAGATATGTACTTTGTTTTTCTGTTTTCCTTTTTGGAAATTTGAAATGGACTTTATTACCTTTGATAGGATGTCAACTAGGTCTTAAATGTGTAGTTATAAGGAGAAAATATCTCTCTTTTTTTTGTAAAAAGAAAATTGAATTTTTTATTTACTTTCTGTTTTTACTTCTGTTTTAATAAATAGAAATAATTCTTTTTGAATATATTGGTTGTGTTTACAACTTTTTTTATGCCTAAAAAGTCCAACTGAACCCACATTTTTTCGAGGTCTTTTATGTGAAGGTTCTTTTATAATTTTTTTATTTTTCTCCCCAATTTCCCTTTTTCCTTGTCAATGTTTACATTTATAAAGTGCAACTTTACTTGCTGGAATCCATCTGCCCTTAGCTCAGGCATAAAGACAAGGGTGCGTGCTTAGCTGAGAAAACCCCCTCCTCCTCCTCCATATAAAAACAGAAAAAAATATATCCATGAAGACACTCCACATGTCCTAGTAACAGGGGCAGCCCGTCCATTGTGGCCACCCCACTATGCATGCCCCTGGCCCCTTTCAGGATGCCAGGAGCATGAACTCCCCCATTGGGCAGGGGTGTGTTTTTTGAAGCACTGATTTAGAGCCAGAGGAACTAATAGGTTTCAAAATAGGGTGTGTATGGGGTGCAGAGCACTGCGCCCGGCGCCCACCCAGGTGGGTTGCAACAGCGAATTAATTCGTACAGCCATATTCGCCGCTGCAAGCTTGTTTGGCTGGGCTTTGGCTGTGGATCACAGGAGTGCAGTTTATTTCAGCAGACAGTCAGGGCTGAAGTCCGCTCTCTGCTGACGTCACAGAGTCGGTCCAGGCTCGGCATCCTCATGACCACGGAGCCTGAGCTCCTCCCAGATCCCTGGACCAACACCGGGCCCAGCCTCTCAACGAGCCACTGAGAGCCTGAGCCGGCCCTGCCGCCCCTCCACAACCCAGCGGTCCTGTGAGCGAGGAGGGGCCGAGCAGAGAGCGGTGACTGACACCGTACACACCAGTGCAATTTGTCATGCGAATTGACAGTTCCAAAAACGCATGGCAATGCACATATTCTACACTAAAGATCTTCAAATTCATAAGCGTGAACCCCCTCAAAGTAAATGCTTTGTGCACTAGCTGAAAGTGTCACTTCTGACAAATTTTTCTGACACCAAGAGAAAAAATGGTGACTGGGGAATGATTGACAGTGTCACCTCTGTTCCTCCAATCAGCTCTCAGAGCTCTCCTCACTGAGCTCTGCAGAGTGTGTCTCTGCTCGTTTTTTTTCTCAACTCTCAGACAAGCTTTAGGCTGGGTTCACACCTATGCAAATTAGATGCGGGTTTCCCCACATCCAATTCACATGCCAGGAGATTGTGACTGGCTCTCTATGGAGCCGGTTCGCACATTTCCGTTGCGGCTGCAGAGCAGCTTGCACAAGAACAGTGTGCGTCTGACTCCATTCCAGAGCCGAATTCAGGCAAAAATTCTGCCCCGATTTGTCCCTGAAACGGGGAACAGGGACGCACCGGACCCCTGCTGCGAGCTGCATCTGTCGGAGTCGTGAACCCAGCCTCAAAATTCTTTTGACTTTGAATGGTTGTAGAGAAGAAAGGGCTGCAGATAAACAAGTACAACTTATATAGGAGGATTTGTTTAATCTCTGTGCATCACCTGAGGCCAGACACTTCACTGGGTATATACAGTATAAGTGTTTACAATCAGCACAACAAGTGCAAAAAGTCATCGACTACAGGTGATAAAAATATACATAGTTGTAATGCGCAGAAGAAAAAAAAAAAAAAAAAAAAGCTTGAGCAGACTGCGGAGCATCCAAAGTCTCATCCTAAGTGCAACAAGTTCATATATCACCAAGTGGAAACATTTGGGAGATGTGGGACTTTAACCACATGCCAACCGGCGTATGCCAATATACGTCGGCAGAATGGCACGTACAGGCAAATGGGTGTACAGGTACGTCCCTTTAAATTTGCCGCTGTGCCATCGTGTGCTCACCGCACACGCCGGTCAGGACCTCGGTGAGTCCGATCGCAGGTCCCGCGGACTCCATCGCCAAGGGGATGCCCGTGATCGTCTCACGAGGAGGAAGAACGGAGAGATGCTAATGTAAACAAGCATCTCCCTGTTCTGCCTAGTGACAGTGTCACTGATCTCTACTCCCTGTAATCGGCGCAGAGATCAGTGACGTTTCACACACAGCCACGCCCCCCCCCCCACAATTAAACACTCCCCAGGGCTCACTTGATCTCTACACTGCCACCTAGTGGTTAACCCCTTCACTGCCAGTGCCATTTACACAGGAATCAGTGCATTTGTATAGCACTGATTGCTGTATAAATGACAATGGTCCCAAAAATGTGTCAAAAATGTCCGATGTGTCCGCCATAATGTCGCAGTCACAATAAAAATTGCTGCTCACTGCCATTGCTAGTATAAAAAAAATAAAAAATAAAAAGATTAATAAAAATGTCATAAAACTATCCACTATTTTGTAAACACTATAACTTTTGCGCAAACCAAGCAATTGCTTATTGCGACTTTTTTTTTTACCAAAAATATGTAGAAGAATACGTATCGGCCTAAAATGAGGAAAATAATTTTATAGATTTTTGGGGGATATTTATTACAGCAAAATGTAAAAATGAGTTTTTTTTCAAAATTGTCGCTCTTTTTTGTTTATAGCGCAAAAAATAAAAACCGCAGGGGTGATCAAATACCACCAAAAGAAAGCTCTATTTGTGGGAAAAAAAGGACGTCAATTTTGTTTGGGAGCCACGTCGCACGACCGTGCAATTGTCAGTTAAAGCGACACAGTGCCTGAATCGCAAAAAGTGCTTTGGTCTTTGGTCTGCAAAATGGTCCAGGGCTTAAGTGGTTAAATGTGCAGAGTGACAAAATAGTGAATCAACAATGCATAAAAGAACATATACAATTTTTATTAAATGAACAATTTCATAAAAGCAGTACATACAATATAATCATAGCCAAAGATGTATGCAAAACATCCTATAAATACCAATGATTTACTGTAGTCACATAGGTGACTACAGTAAATCATTGGCATTTATAGGATGTTTTGAATACATCTTTGGCTATGATTATATTGTATGTACTGCTTTTATGAAATTGTTCATTTAATAAAAATTGTATATGTTCTTTTATACATTGTCGATTCAATAGTTAGTCGTTATGCACATTCAGTGCCTGTTCACACTGGGACGACTTGTCAGGCGACTTAGCCGGCTGACAATTCGCGTCTCGTTCTGTACTATGGAACCGTTCTAATCGGAGAGAGACACAAGTCGCTCCGACTTAGAAAAGGGTTCCTGTACGACTTTAAGGGCGACTTGAGGCGACTTGCATTGACTTCTACAGAGAAGTCGTTTTGCAAGTCGCCGCAGCCGTCGTGTCCAGGACGCCTGAGGCAGTCACGCTGCAAGTCGCGCTCCCTCAGTGTGAGAAGACACTTAAAGTCACATATCTTCCAAATGTTTCCACTTCTCTATACGGGATGTTGGTTTTAGAACTCCTGTAGATGTTGATACTGATCTCTGCTCACATACTTCATCATATATCACCAAGCAGTCATTTAAGCTTTGTTCATCACACTTTCCCCTCTTCTTGAACTTCTATTTTAATACATGAGGTTTGTAGTTTAAATGCCTAATTTTACAACATTCTATTACAGTTGCAAGTGACATGTTTTGAGTATTAACCTCAAATAGAAAACACAGCGGCAGTGTTTAATTGATGTCAGCTTGTGTATTGTAGAAGGGAGACTCTGCATGTGCAAAGTAAACAAGAGCAGATGGAGCGTACATGAAGAGTCAGATGTGGGAACATGCTTATCTACCAGATCACACTTCACAATATTGCCTATAAAAAAAAATGCTAATTAATTGTTTACAGATCTTTTTCCGAGCAGGATCCAGAGAGAAAGAAATGGTGCAAGTATAAGGGCCGGTTCACACAGGGGGCGACACGAGGCAACACGACTTGCCGTGCCGCGATCTGACAAGTCGCCCCCGTTCTGTACAATGGAACCGTTCTGAGAGGAGCGACTCGAGTCGCTCCGACTCAGAAAAAAGGTTCCTGTACTACTTTTGGGCGACCTTGGGGCGACTTGCATTGACTTCTATACAGAAGTCATTTGCAAGTCGCCGCTGAGGTCACGGCAGGTCGCGGCGAGGCAAGTCGGTGTCGCCTCGCATCGCCCCCTGTGTGAACCGGCCCTAAGGGTAAACGGCGCTACCTACTGTATATAATGAAAGGCGGCAGACCCTGTTCACTTGTTAGGTGCTATGTGCCTCTATCGTGACCAATAAAAGTGCATATACAATAGTGCAATCCTAATAAATTACCAATGTGCATATACCAGTGGTGCAAACCTCACTAGGTTGCCAAATATGAACTCAATATAAATAAATGTTTAAAAGTGATACATGAACCGTGATGCTCAAATAATAATATATATATAGTCCCGAAAGTGTAAGACAAATATGAAATAAAAAAAAAGTTGAAATTATATAAAATTACCCCAAAAGATTAGTGTGCCAAGTCCAAAAACTACATTAAAAAAATCAATCCAACCAATGTTGGTTGGATTGATTTTTTTTATGGCTTTTTTTGGACTTGCCACACTCATTTTTTTGGGGTTGTTTTATATCATTAGTGGGACAGCTTCAGCAGTCCCACTATTGTTATTAGTTTTTTTATGTATTAATCATCATCTTTTTATTATTCTTTAAATTTTTTTGGCTCTGTGTAAATTCTGCATACTTTCAGCTATTAAAGCCACTCAACTTTTAAAATGTTCAGCTCTTCCAGCTGATGATGAGAATTCAACTATTTTTCTACTATTTATACTTTTTAAAATATTAAGCTTTTTAACACTTTTTTTTTTTTTTTTTTTTTTAACACTGAAGTCAATGAGAGCATGCTTAAAATCCTTAAAATCTTCTTCCGCTGCCAAAAGTTTCAGCTCCTTCATACTTTCACCTACAGATGCAAAACAAACTTTAAAATGTTCACAAAATATTCAGCTATCTGGTTATCTCTTTTCAGTTTGATATCTTTTACAGTTTTTGTGAAAAAGCCGTTTAAGTTTAGTGATCATTTCAGAAAATTTCCAGAATTTGTCTGTTTTGTTTCCATGGTTACCAAAGCTTCTTATACACAGTGATGGGCAGTGGGGGAGAGCACAGACACACCATGTACCAATTTATAATAGAGGAATATGATGGGGCAGTTTTAATGGGGGCAATATGATGGGGCAGTTTTGATGCTATTCAGCATTCCCACGCATTTTCTACAGGAAATGGATTTTCTAGTTTCAACAATTTTTTATTATTTAATATTAGTAAATATCTCCTATAATGTGCACATTTAGAAAACTATATACTGTACATATAGGTAAGCCTTATTATAGGATTACCTACAGGCAAAAATCAACCAAGAGAGTTTACTCCCACATTGAAGCAGGGATCGCATTTATGTGAATTGGATGTGGGTTTCCCCCGCATCCAGTTTGCATGACGGGAGACTGTAACCGGCTTTCAATGTAGCCAGTTCACACAGCTCCGGGGTGGCCACAGTCCGCATTGGAAAATGGTCCTGTGTGTCTTTGGCTCCATTTCAGGTCCGAATTCAGGCAAAAATTCAGACCCGATTCACACCTGGGACGGAGAACAGGGATGCACCGGACCCCTGCTGCGAGCCGTGACCACAGCTAGTGTGAACCCAGTCTAAGCTTTGACAAATAGAACCTTGGGTAGGATTAGTTTCTGTGCTGCACCAGATTTTGCACTCTCCAGTCTTTGTAAAGCAACTCCAAGTATGTCTTAGATCCGTTACAAATCAAAATAAGGGGTTTATTTTACATTTAACCATTTACAGACCGCTGCATGGCAATATACATCCTAACTTTACAGAGGAATATCGTTACGGCAGCAGGTAGCGGTCATAACTCTGGTAGCCTCTTCTATCGGCCGGCGTAGTAGTAGCAGTAGATTCACCACAAGATCCCTTTTATCAGCGGCAGGAGAGGGCCCCCCGTCCCGCTGCGCTCTGGTGCCCTCCGCCGCTTACCAGTGCCATCGGCAGCTGCGGAGGTGATTGGATGTTATCCCTTGCTTTGTATGGAGACAAGTGAAGGGAAGATGGCCCCCACCCGTCTCCATACCACTGCAGGGCGGAAGCAACGTCAAAACATCACTTCCGCCCACAATTCTTAACCACTTCCCACCCGGCCAATGTATATATACGGCCGGGTGGGAGCCGCCTGCTCCTGATAGGACGTTCAGGAACGTCCTTCAGGAGTAGCGGGATCGCGCGCGCGCGCGCCCGTGCAGCGGCGCGATCCCGATGTGCTCGTGTCACCCGGACACGGCACATCTCAGATCGGCAGGAGGGCTCTGTGATTGGCCCTCCTGATCACATGACGGCCGTGTCCAATCACGGCCGTCATGTGATGTAAACAAACAGCCGGTTGCTAGGCAATCGGCTCTCCTCTCCTCACACGGAAGTCACCGCTGAGGAGAGGAGAGCAGATCGCTGCAGCCGGCTGATGATCAGTGAGTATGGGCTGCTTTTCACAGCTTTTTACTCACTGATCATCAGTGTAGTGTAAACACACAACACACCACACAGTGAAAACACAGTCCCCACATATGTCCCCAAAACACACATGTCCCCAAAACATACATGTCCCCAAATAATAAAAACACATGTCCCTAATAATAAAAACTTGTCCCCCACATATGTCCCACTAAAATCACATGTCCCAATGATTATCTGCACACATATGTACGTGATCACCTGCACACATATGTACATGATCATTTGCGTACATATGTCCGTGATCACACAAACCAATTATTATACACTTAACGGAATTTTTTTTACCAAAAACATGTAGCAGAATACATTTTGGCTTAAATTTATGACAAAATTTGATTTTATTGGATTTCTTTTCAAATAGAAAAAAGAAAATATTGTTTTTTTCCCAAATTTCCGCTTTTTTTGCGCTTATATCGCAAAAAAAAAAAAACGGAGTCGTGAATAAATAACACCAAAATAAAGCTCTATTTGTGCGAACAAAATGATAACAATTTCATTTGGGTACAGTGTAGCACGACCCCGCAATTGTCACTGAAAGCGCTAGAGCGCTGAAAGCTGAAAATTGGGCTGGGAAGGAAGGGGGTGAAAGTGCCCTGTATTGAAGTGGTTAAAAGGGCCTTTTTTTAAATTTCATTTTAGTGTAGATATGAGATGGGAGGTCTTTTTGACCCCAGATCTCATATTTAAGATGTCCTGTCATTTTTTTTTTTCTATTACAAGGGATTTTTACATTTCTTTGTAATAGGAATAAAAGTCACACTTTTTTTTTTTTTTTTTTTTTTAAGGAACAGTGTAAAAATAAAAAGATAACACACAAAAAAAAAAAAAGAAAAAATTTGAAACGCACCCCCGTCCTGCCGAGCTCACGTGCAGAAGAAAACGCAAACATGACTAGCGCCCGCATATGAAAACAGTGTTCACACCACACGTGAGGTATCACTGCGTTCGGTAGAGCGAGAGCAATAATTCTAGCCCTAGACCTCCTCTGTAACTCAAAACATGCAACCTGTAGAATGTTTTAAACACCGCCTATGGAGATTTTTAAGAGTAAAAGTTTGTCGCCATTACACTAGCGGGCGCAATTTTGAAGCATGTCATGTTGGGTAACAATTTACTTGGCGTAACATTATCTTTCACAATATAAAAAAAAACTCGGCTAACTTTACTGTTGTCTTATTCTTTAATTTAAAAAAAAGTGTATTTTTTCCAAAAAAAAGTATGCTTCTAAGACCTCTGCACAAATACGGTGTGATAGAAAGTATTGCAATGACTGCCATTTTATTCTCTAGGGTGCTAGAAAAAAAAAAGTATAATGTTTGGGGGTTCTAAGTAATTTTCTAGCAAAAAAAAAAAAAAAAAAGGTTTTTAACTTGTAAACAACAAATCTCAAAAAGAGGTCTGATCTTTAAGTGGTTAAGGTCAGTGCTTACAGCCATGTACATCCTTTATAACCCTGTGTCCAGAGCTGCCTAGTTTACCAGAAACATAAAACCTAATATGACGGAGCCATGTGACTGTCACCAAAACCTGACTAGTTGTGCTTTTCCCATTGGTCCCCAAGCCAGAAACTCCATAGAAGTCCCCGTCTCCATGCACTGCACTGATGATGGTCAACAAGCCTAAAACGGGCATGTGCATTCTGAAATAAATTGCTCTGCTCTTTTTGTTTTGCATTGTGACGGAGACGAGTCACACAGATATCTTTGCTATTAAGGAGGCTCTACTTTCACCTTGCACTGGTTTAGTAGAAGGTTTCTTTTGAGTCTAGCTCATCGTAACTGGTCTGCTAATACTTCTCAATTGAATACAAACAGAACATCTCAGGCTATGAATAAAATCTATGAATTAAAATCTGTCATATTGGTTGTTTTTTTTTATTTTTCAACAGTTTTTATTCAAACTTTTCCTTAAGGGAGGCACATTCTACTGTGGAAATGTTCAGGGAAAGGTCTCCGCTATTCTTAACTCAAACCAAGTCTTTGCTTTCCTTCATCCATGTCACCCAACTGAATGACCCCCGCCCTTTGACCTTTGCCCCCATTTGTTATCATTGTAGCAAAGTGTCAGGGGACAAATGAGCAGCCCATTGGTGTAAACAACTTGGCTGAAAATAAATACACTTGTTGGGTCAAAAAAATGTGTGCAAGCCAGCCAGCCACCCTGGCTTTTACCTTAGAGAACTACAGGCAAACCCTTTTTTTTTTGGGGATAAAGAAAGAAAGGGTTAACATCCCTTGTTGTTTTTTGCTATCTGTGTCCCATTAGGAAGACTTCCCTTCACTTTCTAAACATAGAGCCAAAATGGAAGTGATAGGGAATCCCTCCAAAGTAAGGAACCCCCTGGTTGTCACCAGAATATCTCCACTAAGTGATTTCCGCTCTATTCCTGTTCTGGTGATAAACCAAAATTTGGGATTTTCTTTGCTTTTAGTTATACTATAATCTGCCATGAATCATTGTGATAACCTACTGTAGGACTAATCCTTGTATTAGCTCCATCTAAATACTTGTGCGTACAACTACATACATTTTGCTGAATTATCCCCCATTAAGGCTGGATTCACACCTATGCAGTTTTAGTGCTTTTTGCATTTTGTAGATTTGCATTATAGTCCATTCAACATGGTTTCCTATGGATCACGTTCTGTAGTGCAAATCTGCAAAATGCAAAAAGCACTAAAACTGCATAGGTGTGAATCCAGCCTCAAATCTGAGCCTTATGTAGCTTGAGGCTACAAAATGATCAATACTAAAATCCAATTGTTTCAAATGGTACCTGTTCCGAGTTGAGTGCCTGCTGCTTGAAAATGCACAGGAGCTTCTTTTCTGTTGGATTTGGACATTTTGTTGGCCCCATAGTCTTTAATGGTGAATGGCAAAAAAAAACAAAAAACACAAAAACAAGCATTTAATCATCTTTTTTGCATGTTTTGTGCGTTTTTTTTTTTGTTTTTTTTTTAGCCCAAATAGGTTTCCTCCCATCAGGAAAAACACAACCCAGCCAAAGTGGAGGATCATGTGCTTGCCATGTTTGACCTCTCTTCTCTATTAGTAATGACTGGATGGGATCCAGTATATCCTGCCTCAGCTGGCACTTTTTCCCCGGGCACCCACGTGAAAGAGCCCCAAGTCAGAAAGTTTACTCAACCTACCTATGGACTGTAATCGTTATTACAGCTCATAGGTACAGACTGGCAGGGAAAAAAAAACATTTGTCAATGCCTGCCGGGGTGGATAAAAATCGATGATAAAAAAAAAATAAAAAAATGCTTTTGGAGTAAACATTTATCTAAATATAATTTTCCATTTAAGATACATTAATAATTTAGTTTATTCAGCATGAAATTGAGCTTGGTTATGTAGCATGAGGCTGTATAGTCTGCAACAGTTACATTTTTGGTAAACTCATTTAATGAATCCAAGCTCTGCCAGCTGAGATAACATGCATTGCATTGACGCAATTTCACAGTAACCATGAGATAAAACAAAGTTCAGGAATATTCCTTTATCCCATTGTTTTGAAAATCTATGTGCAAACTGTATGATTGAATCTGTCCCGATATCACTGTTTTATTAACCTGGCAGATTATTATTCTAAATAGGAAATCTTCAATTTGTTTGCAAATATTAAAGATTCCAACTACCAGCAAGAATAAGTCCTAACATTTAAAGAGCGATCGGTGAGTCAACAGCCGGTCAGAGGAGGAGCCGCTGCAGGACAGAGATGACAGTTGCTCTTTATAAATTATTTAAAGAGGGAGTTCCGCCGTTTTTTTTTTTTTTTTTTAAAGCCAGCAGCTACAAATACAGCAGCTGCCGACTTTTAAAATAAGGACACTTACCCGCCCAGCGCGCCCGCGATGTCGGCACCCGAAGCCGATCTCTCGATCGTCTCTCGGGTGCTGCCGCTGCCATCTTGGGTATGGGAATCAGGAAGTGGAGCCTTTCGGCTTCATTTCCCGGTTCCCTACTGCGCATGCGCGAGTCACGCTGCGCAATAAGGATGGACCCGCTGCCTCTGGGATCTGTGTGTTTCCCAGCAGGTAGCGGGGGACTTTCGGAAAGGGGCGTAATCTACGCCCCTTTCCGCAGATAGCTATGCCGGAAGTGGGTGCAGATACCTGTACTGTACAGGTACCTGCACCCCCCTCCCCCCTGAAAGGTGCCAATTGTGGCGCCGGAGGGGGGGAGGATTCCAATGAGCGGAAGGTCCACTTTAGGGTGGACCTCCGCTTTAAATCAAGCCTTTTTACTAGTGATTTAAATCAAATCCACCCCAATGCCTGCACATTTTTTTTTTTTTGCCCGCAGCCTCCCTTTGCTTTCAGTGGAGCCATCTACCCACAGCTAACTGTGGGAACTCCTACTGGGGTTCTTGCATCTAATAATCGCAGGCAGGGTGTATTTGCAACTGTGAATGCACCCAAATCCTTATTACTGGGAGCCACTAGCATGTCCGGTTTACTCCTGCACCACCCAGATGAGATTTCATAGATTACTTCCAGGTTGTGGTAAAGAAGCCTCACCGAGTGTACAGGTAATACAGGTTCCCTGCATCTCCGTCACACCGTGTCACTATCGGTGACAGACACAGACAGCCGGTAGCCGCTGGGAGAGCTGGACAGACAAACAGGGAGAAGCTACCTGAAGAGAATAAGAACAAAGTTGTGTTGACCGTATTCTCTCTCCACTGACATTTTTTTACTACGCAGGCTAGATCAGACCCTGCTGCCAGTCCATTCAAAATAAATAGGCTGCCATAAAGAAGTGCACCGTAAATGTGTGGTAATGTGTTGCCTTAAAGAGTAACTCCACTTTTGCTGAAAAATAAAAATCCCTCTGGCATGATCTATGTACATGGCAAGGATTCTAACAAAACTTTGTTGCAAATTCCAATCTTTTTGTATTCTGAAGAAATCCCTGTGTTTGTGTCTGTGTCCACATGCCCAGTGAGTCCAATGGGAGCAGTTTCATAATTATCAACCAGCTGCTGCACCTGCATGGCTCTAATGCGGAAAATTGCAGGGTCTGCATTGTTTTAGACGTGATTTCCTATTGAGATTATCTCACCAAAAATTGGATTTTTGTTGCAGGGGGGTGCCAAATATCTGACTTGTATCTTATTGCAGACTTCTGGGAAAATCAGTGAGCCAATCACACACGCAGGAAATGACATTTCTGGGGGGCATTCTGTACACAGTTTGTGTACAGAACACCTCCAGGTTGCCATATTGCATTTTACCAAAAATTATAGCGGCTGCAGAGTAAAAAAGGAAAGGTAATTTTTAAGAACATTCAGTTACAATATGACTTGTGTCCCAATTGTATACACTATATTCTTTTTTTTTATTATTATTTGTTTTTCCCCCCCCCCCCATGAAAGTGGAGTTATCCTTTAACCACTCAAGGACCGCCTCACGCTGATGTACGTCGGCAGAATGGCATGGCTGGGCACAGGCACGTACCTATGCGTTTCCCTATAAGAGCCCAGCCGTGGGTGGCGGCGCACTCGTGACCCGGTCCTGAGCTCCTTGACCGTGGGACTCGCGGACTCGATCACCGCCGGTGACGCGATCGGGTCATAGAGCTGAAGAACGAGGAGAGGTAATTGTAAACAAACCTCTCCTCGTTATTCCTAGTGTGGCTGTCACTGATCGTCTATTCCCTGTTATAGGAAAGACGATCAGTAACATCACATGCCAAGCCATGCCCCCAACATTAAAAAAACACACACTTAACTCCTACACTGCCCCCCTAGTGGTCAACCCCTTCACTGCTAGTGCCAGTGACATTTTTACAGTAATCAGTGCATTTTTAATCGCACTGATCGCTGTATTAATACCAATGGTCCCAAAAATGTGTCAAAATTGTCAGACGTGTCCGCCATAATGTCGCAGTCACAATAAAAAAAAAAAAAATATATAAAAAGCTGCTCACTGCCATTACTAGTAAAAAAAAAAAAAAATAATAAATAATAAAAATGCAATAAAACTGTAAAAGTAGACGCTATAACTTTTGCGCCAAACGCTTATTGCGATTTTTTCACCAAAAATATGTAGAAGAATACGTATCGGCCTAAACTAAGGAAAAAAAAACTTTTTATATATTTTTGGGGGATATTTATTTTAGCAAAAAGTAAAAAATATTGCATTTTCAAAATTGTCGCTCTATTTTTGTTTATAGCGCAAAAAATAAAAGCAGAGGTGATTAAATACCACCAAAAGAAAGCTCTATTTGTGGGAAAAAAAGGACGCCAATTTTATTTGGGAGCCACGTCACACGACCATGCAATTGTCAGTTAAAGAGACGCAGTGCCGAATCGCAAAAAGGGGCCTGGTCCTTTAGCTGGAAAATGGCCCGGGGCTTAAGTGGTTAACATAAGACATCATTTAAAGGAATCCTTTGTAGAGAATCCAAAAAATTCTGATAGCCAACAGCACCAACCAAAATTCTGGAGATATTAGGCCTAGTTCACACCTGTGTGCTTTTATATGCTTTTTGAAGTGAATAAACATGCATGTGTCATGAAAATACATGGTCTGCAAGGAGGCTGTTCACATCTGTGCGCTGCATTGAAAAAAATGAGGCATGGCTGATATTATATGCTTCTTCCTGCATTTTGATGTCCTATTGAAGTCTATGTTAGTGCATGAATGCATACACAACTATGCAAATGCATGAACAAAAAACACAAAACAAAAAAAACACACTGCTTGTAAAATGCACCAACACATGTCAAGGAATGTAAGCAAAACACAAGGAAAAATGCATGACAGTGGAAGAGCAGAGACGTGAACCCAGCCTTTGTATTTTGACCAAAATATGTAACCCCCAGGGGCCATTTTCACTGTGCATTCCTCATTACCGCAGTGTAAGCTCTGCCCAATGAAGTTAGTTTTTGTTGCATTCTGTTAAAAAGAAAAACTGCGCTGGTATAACAACTAAAGGAGCTACAACTGAAAAGTGAACTACACACCAAACAAGTAAAGAACAAAAAAGAAGATGTGCAGCTTCTTTTTTTGTTCTTTGTTACATTCTGGCCTAATTCAAATAGAAGATTTGATTAGACAAAAAGCCAATAATGAGGCATCTAGCACCCCTTGACATTTTGTTTTGATGTCATAGGCTCTGGCCTATGTGTGTGTCTCTTTTCACCATTCAAGGCTTGCCGGACAGGATCCAGTTTCAGCAGTTTTATGAAAAAAATAAATAAAAGAAATTCAGACCAACTTGAGACTTGCTGAACAATTCTGATCTGTTCATGATTGATACAAAGTGGCAATTAAAGATTTAGAGCGGCTCTGCTAAAGTGATTATACAATTATGCGTCTGCAGCAAAAGCTGGCTGCCCAGTACTTCATGTAATTGAATTACTGTGTCTGCGACGCGTTTTCAAAATAGCATGCAGCCAACAAGGCAACTCCCCAATTCCCTCCATTAATATTCCCTTTGATGGAGACCAGACTGATAGAAAGCATGTTCCTTCTCAAAAGAGCCAAACATCCTACAAGGAAAATAAAAGAAGCAGCACTACTCAATCTCTACTATCTGAATCTACTACTACACTTAAAGGACACCCACAGACAATTGGCAAGTCTGCTTCTCAACTCCTATATCATTTAAAAAGTATGGCCAAAGCTTTTTTAGCCATACTTCTCTTGTGGGTCACGAGAGTGCACTTACTTGTGTCAGCTGTAGTCACAAAGCCATTTCAGGCTCTGGAAGAATCCCAACCATATTGTTGGGATCCACCTGGACGTCTGAACAGCAGCTGGCTCAGTCTCTCGGCACACCGTCTCAGCTGCTCCCGCCCCCTCCCCAGCCGCTCCTGCCCGCTCCCCAGTCCTGTGCCCCAGTGACCGCGGGAGGAGTAGAGCAGAGAGCGGGAGATTGACAGACACCATTCTCTGACCTGAGAAGACTGAGCTGAGTGATCAGTGGCCATGTGATTGCTCAGTTCTGGGGCTTAGAGCTGGCAGGAAACAGCTGCAGCATCAGGCCAATTCTGCAGCATGGAGGCAAGTATGAATGTTTATTTTTTATTCAACAACCCCGACGTAAGATAGCAGAGGGTGAGGGTCCAGTCAAATGACCTGACCAGTTGAAGTCACATAACCAGCTTCTTCTCCAATTCATGGACTTCTCTCTGCAGAATTATGCTCCATGCCACTGCCTGCATTTTGCGAAAGACCCATAAAATGCAGGCATAAGGGGGTTGATTTACTAAAACTGGAGAGTGAAAAATCTGGTGCAGCTCTGCATAAAAACCAACCAACCAGCTTCCAGGTTTTAGGGTACGTTCACATTGAGCACGGCTTTGAAATTGTGGGAGCCCATCTGAACTCGCACGAGTTCAAATCTGCATTTCAGTTCGACTTCGGGGATGACCTACAAGACAAGACATCTGTGCGGGTTCATGCACAGATGTCTATTGAAATCACCCCCAAAGTCGCAAAAATTAGTACAGGAACAACTTTTGCAAATTGGGTCAGCATTGTACCAATTGGGACGCTCCTGTAGCACACTGTAGTGTGCTAGAAGTGGTATAGCTAGGATGTTTGATAGAGAAGGTCAATTTCCAGGCTTGCTAGTAGCCAAGCCTGGGTGTGTTTTGATCTGGGTTAGGAGGAACTCAGAGCAGAGCTGGTGACGCACAGGCAGCACCAACACCTCCCATTTCTTTCCAGAAGATTCTAGTATTTTCTGGAGAGGAAATGTGGGGCTGCCTGGGGTATTCTGAGGAGCACTGACCAACCCCCAACTTGGGCTGGCAGTGGGCAGGTCTCCTTAAATACCCAGGGTCAGCACAGCTGGGGAGGAGTTGTTTCAGAAGGAAGCTAGAGATGGAGTGCTAGGCTGTCATGGCCATTGAGGGAGCTCCCCAGTCTGGGGGGGGAGGGGTGACCTTGCCCGGGCCTTGGTGCGGACAGGACCTTCTAGGAACATATGGAGGTATTATGGACAGGAGGCACAAGAGGAGCAAGAGAGGACAGCAGGAAAGAGCACTGCCAGGCAAGTCTCCAGGGAGGAACAACAGAGAGGACTGGGAGATTGCAGTCTAGGGTGGGTGCAGAGCCAGTAGAGTGGACTGTGTTGACACGTGGCAGCTGCAGATTTGAGGGCTGGCAGGGCCTGAAGATGTGGTACTGGGCTCAGTAGCCTTGCAGACAGCTAGCACCAGGACTACCTACTTACATTTTTGCTACAACAAAAATGGGCCCGCGGTCCCTGCCTGCAAAGGGCATTTGCTAAGGCCTGGCTGAGCCCATGTCAGATCTAAATCTCAGGGCTAGCTGGTCCTGGAAGAGCAAGCAAGTGATGCGCTGGAGGTGTTAAGGAGAGATGGCCTGCAAGTAATGATGTGCTGGAGCTGAAGTGAGTAAGTGTATACACACAGACGTGTATATAGGTTGGGTCGATCAAGTGGAATTCCATACTCACTTACCCCATCCAAGTTTAATAACCCTCAATAAAAACCAAACAAAATAAAGTTTAAGGCCTGATTTTCTGCCCGAGGGTGAATGTGAACTGTGTGCCTGCCTGGGCAGGGTGAGGGAATGACCATAACACTCAGCAGCCCTTACAAAAGGTACCGCCACACTCCTACTGCAATAGGCTCCGATCTGACCCGTCAAATTGCATGTCAAAATTGCGCAGATGATCCCTCCTGTATTGAATTGTATTGTAACTGTACTGTCTGCTCCATGTTGTAAAGCGCTGTGCAAACTGTTCAATTAAGCTTTTTACAATTATTATACAAGACTTACATAGCACCAACAAACAAACTAGAAGTCGATTGGCTACCATGCACAGTGTTTGGAGGCCAATGAAAACACAGATCTACTCTCCACTATGAATAGGCTCATTCGTGTGAGACTACAGCACGATTCCTCAATTTCTCCATGGTCTTTGCCTATCAGTCCCATTCAGACCGCTGCTGAAAAAAAAAAAAGCACCAGTAAAGGGAAGTTTTTGAAAAGTGATTTGAAACCTCACAAGAAGCTCTAGAAACGCTCAAACACTAAGCCCTTGTACACACGGTCGGAGATTCCGACGGAATGTGTCCTATCGGACCGTTTTGTCGGATAATCCAACTGTGTGTGGTCTGCATCGGACTGTTTCCATCGGAATATCCGACGGACCAACTTTTCTAACTTGCCGGTAAAATTTTCCGACAAAATGCTCCGATCGGACATATTCCGATCATGTGGAGCCTACTCTGACGGACAAAGTGCCACGCATGCTCAGATCAAATTCCTAGACCAAAGCTATTGGCTACTAGCCTAAACTTAGTCCCGTCGTAACGAAATAACGTCATCACGTTATGTACAATCAGATTTTCCGACAACTTAGTCCTACCGTGTGTATGCAACATCACTTCCGGACCTCTTCCGGAATTAATCCGTCGGAATTACTCTGACGGATTTGGTTGTCGGAATCTCCGACCGTGTGTACAAGGGCTAAGACTTTCATTAGAGTCCATGGTGCCTGTTCATACCCGAGCAAAGGGTCACCGGAAGCTTGTTGAGTCACTAATTTTGGATTCAATAAGAGCGCCCGAAAAACATGTTCACAATGTATTTTTATTTTATTTATTTTTTTAAGTTTTCTTACCTAGTATCCAGCTGTCCATTGGCTAAAACATTTCAATGCCTGTACCAATTCTCAACTGCCCGAAAAATTACCAAAAGATGCTCAGATCAAATATGAATGGGACCACCTACTCAAAAGCAGGGACCACCTCTGTTACATTCACATGTGGTGAGTCTATATCTGCACACTGCACGGATTCCACAAAGACATTGTAGATTAGTGTCCACTATCATGTATGAGCAACTACTGAGTTTACCATTAAAACAGAAAAAACCCATACATGAGCAGCCAACATTTCTTTAATGCGATTACAATAAAATTGCTCCTCAATCTTTAGTAACAAGACTTTTCTATGTTTAGCACAAAACTACTGTATTAAAACATGAAAAAAGAATGCAGAACCATCAACACACGTTGCTTCAGCTGTTCTGTGGTTTACCCAGATGCCAAGTCAATCAGATTGCAAAATTAAATTTACTCTGCTGCCAAACAAATGGTGTGAAAAAGCATCATAGGGCACATCAGGATAGTTACAAAAAAGTTTTTAGGATTTTTCTATGATGGGCATCACTCTTCTGATCACATTGCAGGTCCGTTAACATCTACATCATAATCATCTACCACCTTGAATATATTTATCTTTAATAAAAGCAGACTGCCTAACAAATGATAGTCTAGACCAGCCATTCTCAACCTGAGTTCCTTCAGAAGTTGTTAGGGGTTCCTTGAATTACGGCTAATCAACGTTCCATTCAACAGTGTCTATATAGTTCAATAGACAGCCAATCATCTTTTTTGGCTGCAAAAGTGGCATTTTGACCACCAATGTAGGGGCATTCCTCCTAATGACCATCACAGTTTTCCTACTGGCCACCAATGTAGGGGCATTCCTCCTAATGACCATCACAGTTTTCCTACCGGCCACCAATGTAGGGGCATTCCTCCTAATGACCATCATGGTTTTCCTACCGGCCACCAATGTAAGGGGCATTTTTTCCACACATGGTTTTAGCCCGAGACTCAAAAATTATTTTAAGGGCTCCTCAGGGGTAAAAAATTTGAGAAAGGCTGGAATAGACCAGTCATTCTCATCTAGGGTTCCTTCAGAGATTTCTGGGGTTTCCTTGAGCTGTGGCAGATTGACCTCCAATTTGATGGTACCTGTATAGCTCCAGGACTAACAAATGGTTTGCCTCATCTCTGTAACTGATGCTTTCTCCTGGACAGCTTGTTCTGTTGAAGAACAGACTTACTGCCTGGATCACAAGGTGAAAATAGAAAAAAAAAAAAAGTCTAAAAAAAGAAAACAAAAGCAGCCATCACACAAATGGTAAGATGCAATATAATAAATGCTTGCTTTTTGGCTTAATAGCACCTTAAGCCCTTGTTCACATTGACTTCAGCTTTCAAATCATGTGACTTCATCTGAAATCACACCATTTCAAAGCCGCCTGACAGTGCGACTTCGGGTGAGACTTTGAAGACATCTGTGCGGCTTCATGCACAGATGGCTATTCAAGTCGCACCCGAAATCGCCAAAAGTAGTACATGTACTATTTTCAAATCGATGCAGCCACACAAAAATCAGTGTCGCACCTATTTTAACAGTGTGGCTGCCGTCAATAGGATGCATCCTGTCAAATCGCATGACAAGTCACTCCAATGCAGTGGCGGCTGCTGCCGTATATATATTTTTTTTTGGTGGGGGGCAGCAAACAAATAAGGCACCCATTGCCACCCACCCCGGTCGCTCGGCTCACTCATCCATTCCCCCACCAGCACTTACCCCTTCAGCGTCTTCCTGCGTCTTCTCCTTCTCAGCGGCTAGACAGCGGCTTCGTCCTCGGAGGCTTCCCCCCTCCTTCCTTCAGCGACCAATATGATCGCTTTCCCTCTCCACCAAATCGGGTCTCAAGACCCACTTCATGATTGGCCGGTAGGAGAGTCAGGAAGGCAATAGCAAATATTACTTCACTAGTGTCACACAACTGGATGGGCACAGTGCTTTGCACCTCGAGCCCACCCTTTAATAAAGCCAATTAGAGCCTCTGGCTCTAATCATGTGCTTCAAAAGAAAAAAAAAAAAAAAACACACATTGGAATCCATGCCCTGCATGTAGATTAGGGAGGAGGGGGGCTGCACACCTAATGGATGGACTGTCACTACTCCAATGTGAATAGGGGCGAACTCTGATATGCTGGTCATATGAAGTCCGCAATCTCATTCATCTCAAAGCCAAGGCTCCACAAATCTGCATGTATATGAAGACATAGCAACTTAGAATGAGCAATGGTGGCACTCAACCAAAAAATAAACCATCTCTATGAAATCTGGCTGCATATATCTCTTTGGATATAAAGTCTCCTGAAAGTTAGGAAGCCACAGGGGGCAACACTTAACCAGGAAATAAAATCTCTATTCAACTCAAGGATAATCTAATATGGAATCACAAACTCCTACAGGGAATACATATCATGAGTACTTTGTTATGCAAACGTACAAAATATACTACATTAATGCACGGTCCTCCTTTGTGTTTAATCTAATTTGATTGAAATATTAAGGTTTGGACATACAAAAAAAATAAAAAATCAAAAGTCAAGACATACACCCCAACAAGCTGGGGTGGATAAAAAAATAAATAAAAAATAAATAAAAACAATAGCTCAATAACAGACAATATTAGGGATTCACTAATTTATTTATTTTATTTTATTTATTTATTTACACGTACGAGTACTGATCCTTTTTTATCTTTTTATTTTTTTTAGTACTCACCGATACCTACCACAACTGTTTTGTTTGGACTTCAACTGTCAGCAATGGTACATTGAAAATGGTTCATTGAAAAGTTTAGTTTTATTAACAAACCAAATAAAAACTTTTTTTTTTTTAATTTTGCACATTTTTCAATGCAAACATATGTTAAAGGTGTAAAAATATTAACATACACAGCGCACACACAAAAAAAGTATTAGTTTATAAAATATAGAAGTGAACAAAAATAAAAAAATTCAGCAGGAAAATAATAATAATTAAATGGAGAAGGAGAGAATAAGGAGTTAATTAAGGCTCATTAGAGTAAAGTAAGGGTTAAAACAGAGGAACATTTAACAAAAAAAAAAAAAAAGTTTATTTTTTTTATTTTTATTTTTTTTACTTGACAGGTTGCTTGAAACTGACTTCCATCTGCAGATCGAAGTTCATCCCTTTGATCAGTAGATGAAGAAACATACAAAAAGAAACATTTCTGTTTACCTTTCTGTTTCAGCGGCTGAGCAATGTTGTTGATAAACATTGCCTGGCTGCTTTTTTTTGACAGCTCCAATGGCTGCAACTTCAGTTACACATTCAGCTGTCAACAAGGGAACCCCTCCGACAGCTGAACGAGTCATTGGTTGTCAAGGACGTGGCTGCCCCACTCCTCAACAGCCGATAATTGCAGTTTTTTTTGTTTTTTTACTTTTCAGCTGTAAGCGAGTGCCGATACTTGTGTAAATTCTTGGAACATAAAGACAGAAGGCGCGCAGGCCTGGCACATTATCCTCCAACAAAGGCTTTATAAATATACAAAAAGGTTGGTAATATACTCTCAGAAAAAAAAAAAACAACTTGAACAAAAGCATGTCTAGTTGTTTCTCCACATGGGTCCACAAAACCAGCCACATGAGACTGTTCCTGAAGTGGCATATGCTTAGTATGGGCACCGATGCAACCCTAACATAATGGGTCATGTATAAAAACAACAGAGCTTGAGAGGGGACAGAGAGACAAGTGGCAGAGTGTAAGCTCGCCTCCCAACCCTCCTTTATTGTTGCTGTAAAGTTTGGCACAAACTGTTGCCACTATACCCCAGGTTGCATTTGACGTGCAGTATGGTATTACTTTTATATGCCTGCTTCAGGTTTATTATGTGCATGGTTTCCGAGGTACTTTACCTTCCAACCCAGCTGCAGCTAATAGAATATATCTTAACTTTTACTATGGCCACCGGGATGAGTATGTCACCGTGAGAAGTAGTAAGTCATGTTCGTGGTTTGTCATGACTTAGAGGGGATTGTAGAAATATGGCTGAACCAGAATGACTCCATATTTGTAAGTTCATATAGGATTAACCTGGTTAACTTTACTAGCTGGCTTGGATTCTGTATCTGCAGACTGTAGCAGTTTTTCTGTAAACATGCACATAAGGAAATATAGCTTGCATAGGCAGTCTCATTCTATGCTGTCTAAATAAAGAGATTGTGTCACAATATGTCTGGGCCACATATCTCATAACTGTGATTCAGAAGCAGATGACATGAGTAATGATATGTAATGATATGTAATGATGGTGTGTAGTGTACGCCTACGTATTAACCACACCCATGTTCTATGCAATGATTGGCTGATAAGGGTGCATATAACGTGCAGCCCCTCCCACAATAAATCAGACATCTGCTGAAACTGTAACATCGGCTGGGCTTTTTCCTCGTTGTCTCCTAATGTTGCAGCGTTAGATTAAAAGGGTTTTGTGAGTATTGTAATTGCGTTAGTTACACCTAGCTGGTCTTTGTCAGGTATATAGAAATATCATTTTAATCACAACACCACTGCCAAACTTGACCTATTCAAGTGAATGGGGCCACTCTGCTATACTAGGAGGTTGTGGTGTGGCAATACAGTTTTCTCCAAGACTTAAAAACAGGCGGTGAGGAGGTGCCACATCCACCATCATAAGCATGCGCCCCGGGGGGTGTGCCTGGGCACAACCCAATCACTCTGTTCGGTGCTGACTCCCCACTGGGGTTGAGTGGGAAAAGTTGCATAAAAAAAAAAAAAAAGTTACACAAAAACCTAAATCCAGACATTTTCAGCTAAAACACAAGTTTACCTTCAGATAATTCTCAAAAGTCCACAAAAGCAAAAGTGAAATGTTTAAACGACACAGAACAAGCTTACAAATTTAATATGGCAAAAAGCGATTGTCTCTAAAAATTCTGCCAATGTTACATGCTTGTGCTTAGATTCCTGGAATAACATCCCCAAGGAATCCGAGCAACAGTGATTTTCCTGCCCTGACGAGTAAGCAATAAAGTCCGGCCAATTCCACTATCCATTTAAGAGTCCTACTATATAAAAAGACAAAAACATAAAACTTTTTTTTTTTTAATGAAAATAAAGCAGTCAAGTTGTTTCCCCTAACATGGCCAAGGGACCCAATGAATCACCTTTCAAATGGAATAATCTATTGTTTACCTTCCAGGTGTACAAAGTCAATTTAGGAACGCCAATTTCAGCAAAGCATAATACTGCTTGACACATTCTCTGGAAAAATGATGGAAGTAACCCAACAGCCATGGTTAATATCTAACTTCGCTACAAAGTCTTGGGAATAAAATAAGCTGTTTGCAAAAGGCAGTCCAGACACAGGTAGGTGTGGGAAAGGGAAGGGGGTGTCTGTATAAAAGGCAAAAAACTTTGCAAAACTTGTTATTTCTACAGAAAGGCGATTGCAGCAGCTGATGTTATCTACCGTATATACTCGAGTATAAGCCGAGATTTTCAGCCTCTTTTTTGAGGCTGAAAGTGCCCCCTCGGCTTATACTCGAGTCACCGCTGTCTGACTGCTCGATCAGCGTATCGAGCAGACAGACGGCGGACATTAAAATTCAAAAGCCGCGCCTCCTTCTCCGCCTCCGCCTGTGATAGGCGGAACACTGAATTTCCCAGCAGTCAGTGTTCCGCCTATCACGGACATCCGTTCATTCTCATACTACGGACGAGTATGAGAGGATGTCCGTGATAGGCGGAACACAGGCTGCTGGGAAATTGAGTGTTCTGCCTATCACAGGCGGAGGACGGAGGCGCAGCTTTTGAATCGTAGAATGGCCGCCGAGAAGAGCGGCGATCCATCGGCACGACACGGGACGGAGGAGGCACGGGACAGAGGAGGCACGGGACACCGGAAGGCACGGGACAGAGGAGGCACGGGACAGAGGAGGCTCGGGACGACGGCGGCTCGGGACGGAGGCTTGGGACACAGGTAGGCTGGACACACACACAAGGCTGCACGGACACACACACACACACACACACACACACACACAGGGATGGATGGATGGATGGATGGATACACACACACACACACACACAGGGATGGATGGATGGATGAATACACACACACACACACACACACACACACACAGGGATGGATGGATACACACACAGGGATGGATGGACGGACACACAGGGATGGATGGATGGATGGATGGATGGACACACACAGGGATGGATGGACGGACACACACACAGGGATGGACGGACACACAGGGATGGACAGCCATGTCTCACCCTCGGCTTATACACGAGTCAATACGTTTTCCAGTTTTTTGGGGGTAAATTGGGGGCCTCGGCTTATATTCGGGTCGGCCTATACTCGAGTATATACGGTACTATAAAATGACAAAAATGTGATTAAGGCCTGAATGTGCACCGGCAGTTGCTTAAAGCTCAAGGCGGTATTAACCACTTGACCTCCGGGAATATTTACTCC
Source organism: Lithobates pipiens (assembly GCF_037356315.1). Taxonomy (NCBI): domain Eukaryota; kingdom Metazoa; phylum Chordata; class Amphibia; order Anura; family Ranidae; genus Lithobates; species Lithobates pipiens. The sequence continues at coordinate 31,864,494 of NW_027507903.1, read as the reverse complement.
CCTTCATGACCAGGCCATTTTTTGTGATACCGCTCTGCGTTACTGTAACTGACAATTGTGCGGCCATGCAACGCTGTACATAAAATCACTTTATGTCCTCTCTTTTCCCCACAAATAGAGCTTTCCTTTGATGTTATTTGATCACCACTGGGTTTTTGTATTTTTTGAGCTATAAAACAAAATCTTTCTGCTATAAAGCATATACATAAAATAATTTTTTTTTTTAAAGCGGTAGTAAACCCGCAAATTTTTTTTTTTTTTTTTTTAAACCTGCAAAGCAAAAGGCATAATGAGCTAGTATGCACCGCATACTAGCTCATTATGAAATACTTACCTTAGAACGAGGCCCCGACATCTGGCCCGATCCACGCCGAGGGAGCTGACATGCTCCCTCGGCGTCTCTTCCGGGTATCGCGGCTCCGGCGCTGTGAGTGGCCGGAGCCACGATATCGTCACTCCCGCGCATGCGCGCGTGAGATTTCAGTCCGGCCGGACGAGCGCTGCCGGATTTTCACGGCGAGAACCCCCTTGTGCGCATGCGCCGCTGCAGTCAGCGGCGCATACCGAGGGGAATATCTCCTAAACCGTACAGGTTTAGGAGATATTTTTTTTACCTACAGGTAAGCCTTATTATAGGCTTTCCTGTAGGTAAAAGTTAAAAAATTGACCATACAACCACTTTAAATGTAAAAAAAAAAAAAAAAAAAAAAAAAAGGTCTTCATAAATTTAGGCTACTATGTATTCTGCTACATGTTTTTGATAAGAAAAAAAATCCCAATTAGCGTATAATGATTGGTTTGTGCAAAAGATATAGCTATATACAAAATATGGGATATATACTGGAATTATTTATTTTTATACTAGTAATGGCTGGTGTCTTTGGCAATGTGTTGCACTCTAACTCTTTATAGGAGGAGAGAACTTACTATTCCACTCTATATTCCTGTATAGTGCATTTTTGGACATTTCAGTGGACATTTATGTTTGAAAACGTTAAGATTTGAGAGTTTATTATTGATTTAGCTTTATTTGGATTTTATACTGTCACTGTACTAATGACACTGCCCGGGAAGGGGTTAAACCTCAGGAGCGATCAAAGGGTTTAAATGTGTGATTAACCACTTGAGATCCGCACTATAGTCAATTGACGGCTACAGCGCGGATCTCCTTTTCCGGGACTACGTCTATTGACGTAGTCCCATGCACGAGCGGCCTGCGCGCCCCCTGAGGGGCGCGCGCGGTGCGCTCTGTGATCGGCGAGTCTACGAGACTCGCCTGATCACCGATCCGTGCAAGGGGTCGATCCCGACCCCTTATCACGTGATCAGCTGTCAGCCAATGACAGCTGATCATGTGATATAACGGAGCCGGTAATCGGCTATTATTCCTCCTCGCGCTGTCAGCGCGAGGAGAAAAAAAAAAAAAAGCCGATCACCGGCGGCCGTGATCGGGACATCAGTCCCGATCATGGCCAGCACTGCTAGTGCCCACCTGCAACCCTGTCAGTGCCCACCTGCCCCCTGCCAGTGCAACAATAAAAAAAGTGCCCCCCCCGTCAGTGCCACCCAGCAGTGCCCACAGTGCCACCCAGCAGTGCCCACAGTGCCATCCAGCAGTGCCCACAATCTGCCTTAAAGGTGCTGCACCCGTGCCACATATCCGTGCCCATCAGTGTCATCTACCAGTGCCCAGCAGTGCCGCCCATCAGTGCGACCTATCAGAGCCACCTATCAGTGCCCATCAGTCCCATCTATCAGTGGTACCTATCAGTGCCCATCCATGCCACCCATCCGTGCCATCTTATGTGCCCATCTTTGCCCATCAGTGCTGCCTTATCTGTGCCTATTTGTGCCGCCTTAACTATGCCTATCAGTGCCCACCAGTGCAGCCTATCAGTGCCCACCAATGCAGCCTATCAGTGCCCACCAATGCAGCCCATCAGTGCCCACCAATGCAGCCCATCAGTGCCCACCAATGCAGCCCATCAGTGCCCACCAGTGCAGCCCATCAGTGCCCACCAGTGCAGCCCATCAGTGCCCACCAGTGCAGCCCATCAGTGCCGCCTCATCAGCGCACTTCAATGAAGGAGAAAAATAACACGTTTGCAAAATTTTATAACAAACTTTTAAACATGATTTTTTTTTTTTTTTGCATTTTTTTTTGTTTGTTTAGCAAAAAATAAAACTCCGAGCTGCAATTAAATACCACCAAAAGAAAGCTCTATTTGTGGGAAAAAAATGATAAAAATTTCATTTGGGTACAGTGTTGTATGCCCGCGCAATTGTCATTCAAAGTGCATCAGCGCTGAAAGCTGAAAATTGGTCTGGGACTGAGGGGGGTTTAAGTGCCCAGTAAGCAAGTGGTTAACCATTGTTTTTGTGTTTACTATAAGGTGCTTTTACTAAAGGGATGAGACCGTTTATTTTGCGTGCTTTGCAGGGAAACAAAACGCAGCACATCCCTGCTGACATGACAGAGCTCCGTCTTGTTTACATACAGACAGAATAGAACACTGTTTTTCTCCTCGCCGATCAGCGGATTCCAGTGGATATCCATTGGCTGGCAGCCTCCGATCGGCTTGTTCTGCTACAAATGACAGCACAAGCGGTGCACATGTGTGGCGCCTACCAAGGGTTGCAGTGCAGTTCCAAAATCCACCCCCCCCACACTGTACTTGCCTTCATGCGTGATGACCTGTCAGCCCCCATGAAACCGGTATAGCGGTCCAGGGATTTGAAATCTCCTCTATTCTCCCTCTTCTATCTGCAGGTCTTCTGAAACAGATCAGAGTGATTTTCTGTGCTGGCATTGACCAATCAGAATTGCTCCGGTCTGTTCCAGAAGTCCTGCAGAAAGAAGATTTTTCAAATTCCTAGACTGTTACACCAGCAGCAGGGGCAGCTAGTTGTGGTAGATCATTACATGCTTAATAGGCAATATATGGTGGATTATACTTTGAGCGTACTCGCACTAGGTGTTTTAACCATGGCTGGGCACAGATCACCCACTTAGTGCGGTTCACTGGTGTAGTGTGAGCCTTACAAGGGACCACTTGGTAGAGCTGGTCTGGGGTATGGTTCACATTGAGCACCTAACTCTCCATAGATCACTGAGCACAGGGATCACTGTTGTATGACTGCCAAAGGTTATAATGCAAGCGTGCCCCAGAATACTTCCACAGTACATTTTCAGAATGAGGTGTGTGCCCTAATTTTAATGTTTTTGCAAACTCACCTTTAAAGAAAATACCCCTTTATCCTGCCATTAACAAATTCTCCCATGTTAACAGTGGTATTGATATATATTTTTATTATATGCATGCCTCTCCTAGTGCTCCAGTAACACTTGAAACGCTCCGGTAACACTTGAGTATCTATGTTTTGCATTTTCTTATAGACAGCTGCCTCTCATCTTAGATGGGGCCTGATGAAGCCACCGTAAGCGAAACACACTGACTCATGGATATTTAGATATACATTTGGATTGGGCACATTTGGCCATGAATAATGTAATGATGATTATGTATACTAAGATTTGCAGTTGGTCTCGCCTATGAGAAAGATATCCATCATTGTTTTTATGGATATGTACAAATTTTAAATGAATTTTGTAATAAATGTATATTTTGTATACACATTGTGTGTACTCCTTATGGCCAGTCCGACTTTCCTTTTTTTTTTTTACAAAAGCTATGCCCTGTCATGGTCCCAGGTACTTACACTGCAAGCGGCACCGCCTGATGAAGTATGTAACTAGGTCCGATTCTCAGCAGTTTCTGGGAGCCTCACTGTCATTTCCATTCCTGGGAGGGAATACTGACAGCGCCAACTGCAGGAAATTCTAGAAAATATTCACCAGTCTTTATCATAACATATGTTACAAACTTTGTGGACAATCAGCATGACATGTATAGCTTGACCCCACCCCAACTACCAGAGTCGTACAGAGCTGAGAACAAGCAAAGGCGTCATGTGATCTGCTAGAAAACAAAATAAAATTAGGCGCAATATTTTATTTATTTTTTGTGAATGGAGTTTCCCAATTTGAGTTCCCTACCTAGATTTATAGGTACAGCACTTAGGCTTACACACCTTTATAAAACCCTTTTTAGTGAGGCACCCTGAATCATCCTGTACACTGTCTCACACACACACACACACACACACACACACACGGAGGAAACTGCAGCTTCCTTTTTTCTCAGCAACAATATTTTCCTAAGAATCTTAGGAAAGCAAAGCATACATCAACATCCATATATCCAGCCAGCATGGGGTCATCTAAAGTGTGCGCTTCCACTCCACAGCAGAAACATAACCAAAAAGAAAAGGAGGAAGGAGGAGGAAAACGAAGAGAATGGAGACATATGAACTGAGACAAAACTTGGAAACATCTCATACCGTCTGCAGGCCGGCTAGACCAGCAAAGATTGGTAAACATCCATGTTCTCCATTTTCCTTTTTCGTCTTCTGACTCTTCCTTTTCTTTTACACATCTTTATATACCCATTTCCCATCAAACCACATACATTATATTGTCAAAAGTATTTGGACACCTGCCTTTACACACACATGAACTTTAATGGCATCCCACCCTTAGTCCGTAGGGTTCAATATTGAGTTGGCCCACCCTTTGCAGCTATAACAGCTTCAACTCTTCTGGGAAGACTGTCCACAAGGTTTAGGAGTGTGTCTATGGGAATTTTTTTTTTTTTATTATTTTTATTAGAAGTTTTTCAGATACAGGTTATAAACATAAAAAACGTTAAACATTCAGCACTACCAGTCAACAGCACCAGTGTACAATGTAGCTCCCAGATAAATGAAAGCAGCAATCTTTCCAGAGCAAATGACTATGGGAAGGTTTGACCAGTCTTCCAGAAGCGCATTTGTGAGGTCAGGCATCGATGTTGCATGAGAAGGCCTAGGTCGCATTCTCCACTCTAATTCCTCCCAAAGGTGTTTTATCGAGTTGAGGTCAGGACTCTGTGCAGTCCAGTCAAGTTCCTCCACCCCAAAATCGCTCATCCACGTTTTTATGGACCCCAAACAAAGCCAATTATATTAAGAACTATGTTCAAAGTAAAGAGTCCTGGAAGTGATGTTTGGCCACCACAGAGCTCCAACATCATGGAGTCTCTCTGGGATTACAAGAAGAGACAGAAGGATTTTGAGGCAGCCGACATCCACAGAAGATCTGTGGTTAGTTCTCCAGCGGGAACCCTGTAGCCATATGTTGCCCCCATCATTATGCCTTCATCATTGGAAAAAGACTGACAACTTAAAATCAAGGCCCTGTCCTTTAAGGCCTTCTACATCGAATTTGTGGAAACCATTTTATGAAAACAATTTTATGGGGGGTGTCTTGGTCAGGGTCAGGCTCAGAAACCAGTAGCTACATCAGTAGAGAGTCTCCCATCCACCAGCAGTGTAAGTAAACAAGCAGGTCATCCTGAAGATGTTTGGAACAACCTACCTGCCAAGTTCTTTCAAAAACTGTGTGCATTCTTCTTTGGTACGTGTACTTATGGGCCTTAAGCCCCCTTGGCTTCACTGATTTATAGATGCTATATTATATGCAAAGCCATACATAAACTGTCAGAAAACGTTTTTTTAGGTCTTGTCAGTTTTTCGGTATTTGGTGTCTGATTAAGTGTTTCCCATTTGTAAAAATTACTTTACTTGTATCTGAGATGCTTTGCCATAATAAAAGAAAAAAAAAAAAAAAAAAAAACTGTGTGCAAGTGTACCTAGAAGAATTGATGCTGTTTTGAATGCAAAGGGTGGTCACACCAAATTAAAAAGTAAGGAATACCGCGCTAAATGTAATAAAAAAACAACAAAACAAAAAAAACACTACAATTGACATAACATTGTGAATATATGAAATGGAAAGTGCAGCGCTTACATGTATGTGAATACACAATTTCCACAGCCCACGTGTCCTATGGTAATAAAGAGCAAAGTGGCAAATATCAAAAAAAAAAGGAGAAAAAAATGAATAGAAAAAAAAAATTATATTATATTATTATATATATGTATATATATATTTTTTTTTTTAATTTATTTATTTTATTTATTTATATATTTATTTATATTAGTTTTTATATGAATTATTATTATTTTCTTCTCTCCATTTTTCCTCCCCTTCTTTATTTGTTTTGATATTTGGCACTTTGCACTTTATTACCATAGGATATGTAGGCTGTGAAAATATGGTGTATTCATATATGTAAGCGCTACACTTTCCATTTCATATATTTGGTCACACCAAATATTGATTTGATTTGTATTTCTCTTCCATTTACTTTCCATTTTGTCAATTGATAAAAATAAACTATTAACACTTCTATGTCTGAAAGCATACTTAATTTATAGCATTGATTCGTACCTGCCTAGGACTATTGCACAGAACTGTATGTCTGCCACCACTGCCTGCGGTAATTTTTAATAACATTCATTTAAAATTTGGCTTGTTTAGGAATGGCATATGCTATTTTTTTTTTCACCCTTTAACCAAAAAAAAAAAAAAAAAATGTATTAATATTAATAATAATAATAATAATAATAATAATAATAATAAATAATAAATAATAATAGGTATAGATATACCGTATTTATTGGCGTATAACATGCACTTTTTTTCCCCCTTAAAATCAGGGGAAAATCGTGGGTGTGTGTTATATGCCAATCCCCCGCCGATTTTGAGTTTTTTTGCGGCTCTCTGCCATTTAAATGTAAGTTTTTTTTCCCTTAAAATTCCCTCCTAAACTTGGGGTGCGTGTTATACGCCTATAAATACGGTAGATATCTGACACAAGACCTGCTTTAAAAATACCTGCTGCCTCCTAGTACGAATTGATTGCTTTTCTCATTCTGCTTTATTGTGCCTGCCCATGCCATAACATTTTGTACAAGTCGCTCCGTGAACCCATGTACACTCCAAGCTGTTTTTTTGGTAAGAGATCAAACTCAGAAACAAAAGCAAACACAGCAAGTGGATTGAAAACAAAAACTGTTTACACAGTCAGCTCTATTTGACATTTTCAAAGTTTGGTGAATTAAAAACCACAGCAAGCGTGAAAGTAAAAAGGTCAATGGAGAAACGTGGCAGAACTTCCAGGAACTGGAGGAACGGAGGACAGGTCTGAGCTCCAGATGACATCATGGTCTTATTGTGCTTCTGGATTATCAGCCATTGCAGGGAAAGACAACAATTACAGGGCAAATAAAGCCACAAAACACAATGCCGTAATTGGTGTTTTACAACAATGAATATCTTTATCACACACACCACCAAGGGAGGACAACCGCTTGCTAAGGTGCGATTACATTATTAACCCCTAAAATAACATTTACAAGATTTCGCTTAGCGAGTAGAGTTTGCGTCCTTCAAACAAATGAGCCTTAAAAAGGCCGTAGTACTTGCCAGCTCCTTCCACTCCGTCCATCATTTTTTCTTGGCAGTACCTGTTTCCGTACAGTACAGAAGCAAGGGTCTGGACAATATTTGGAAGCTGAACAGCCGCCACATTAATGGAGTCATTTATCACAAAAACCCATTTCCCAGGTCTGTACACAGTCATATATTAACTCCTGTCTCGTTAAGCTGCTAAATGAATAAAGTAATTTGTGGCCTGGGTTACAATGGCCAATCTGAAGAAGCAAGGCATGAAAACTGTAACCACTACTACAGGGGTGTCGAACACAAGGCCTGCAGGCTCAATCTGGCCCACCAGCCCACTTCATGTGGAATTTGCACCTCTCCTGCAGCTGCGGCGCTCCCATCGTCTCCACCCCCACCTCGTCCCAGCAGTCAGAAATAGAGAGGAAGACAGAACTCCTCCATCAGATCCTGTGCTTTTATGTGCAGCTAAAGCACCCCCTCTTCTCTGCCTCCCCTGGTCTCAGCATTCAGCAGACTCCAGCAGCCGACTCCAATCCTCCTCCAAACCCTGCACTTTCTGCCTCCCAGCTCTGCCCCCAGCTTTCCCGGGAGCAGCACAAGGGGGTGCTGATGGTGGGGGGATCTGGACATCAAGTCTTACAGATGCACCTGGCCTTTGAGGACAACCATAATGCTGTTGCGGTTTGCAATGAAATTAAAAAGTTTTCACACCTCTGCACTACTACCACTGGCACTTCCATTTCCACCAACCTAATTACCAAAAGAAATCAGAGCCAATGATTATAAATGATCAGGTGGTTTATTTAAGGCTACATGTGCATGGGTGGTTTGGCCCATCAGCATCAAATCCCAGTGTTTTTGGGCACCCGAGAAGCACTGGTCAATGAACACGTGCCCCAAGTATGCCCCGAACATGCAGTTCCTGTCTACTGGACATACATCCCTAAACATGAGTGCTGCTAACACGTATTTCAGCCAATCATAGATGCTGAACTCTACATCTGTGCCTCCTGTGCATCTGAATACACTGGAACGTCACTATGCCAAATCACCTATCTGCATGTAGTCTGCGAATAAACCAATTTGTCTTTTATGGATTACCAACTCCGACTCATTTTGGTAATCAGAAAGGTTGGTGGAAATAGAAGTGCTTGTGGTAATGGTGGTTACAATCACACCTAGCTGGTAACACAATGGGGGATGAGTTACTAAAACTGGAGCACTCAGAATCTGGCACAGCTGAGCATGGTAGCCAATCATCTTCTAACTTCAGCTTGTTCATTAACCACTTCAGCCCCAGAAGGATTTACCCCCCTTTAATGACCAAGCTATTTTTTGCGATTCGGCACTGCGTCACTTTAACCCAGTGTTTCTCAAATCCAGTCCTCAGGCCCCCCCAACAGGTCATGTTTTCAGGTTTTCCATTATTTTTCACAGGTGATTTGATCAGTTTCACTGCCTTAGCAATTACCACAGCCGTTTCATCTGAGGGAAATCCTGAAAACATGACCTGTTGGGGGGGCCTGAGGACTGGATTTGAGAAACACTGCTTTAACCGATAATTGCACGGTCGTTCAACGTTGTACCCCAACAAAATTGATGTCCTTTTTTCCCCATAAATAGAGATTTCTTTTGGTGGTATTTGATAACCTCTGAAGCTTTTATTTTTTACGCTATAAACAAACAAAAAAAACACAATATTTTTTACCTAATAAATATCCCAAAGAAAAAAAAATAGTTTCTTCATCAGTTTAGGCCAATATGTATTATTCTACAAATAAAATATCACAACTAGTTATTGGTTTTGCAAAAGTTATAGCGTCTACAAACTAGGGGATAGATTTATGACAGAGATAGAATATATATATTGTGGCAGCAGGCAGGTGAAGTCACCTGGTTGTATCCAGGATGGTAAATATGTGTGTCCTAGATTCAGGCTTTATGCAGACTTTTACAATTAGAGGGGAAGAGTTAATGAGCCCAGCTGAAGCAAGTGGGCTCATTAAGGCCTCTACAAAAAACCCCAGCATGCATAAGGAGATGCTCCATCCTGGAACCAGTTTTGTGTTGTATAGACTGGGGAGTGTGTCACCTGTACTGTGCGGTGAGTTAACGCCTGTGTGGCAAAACCTTTACAACAAAGGCAGGGACTGGTACAGCACAAGGCTGTACCCAGTTGTTAGACAGGGAGTCTATGTGTGTAGTTAGAGGTCAAGCTGACCAGGATTTATTTTCTTGTTTTATTTTGTTTGGCTGTTATATGTATCACTGCATGGAGCATAAATAAACCGGATCTTTTGTTTTTTGAACCTACACCGCTGTCTGCTGTGCCTGACTTTGTGTTGTGAACCCATCCAGGGGGTCACACACACCCGCTGCCGAGCTAACCCCTCACAATATATATATACTAACCCCTCACAATATATATATACTAACCCCTCACAATATATATATATATATATATATATATATATATATATATATATATATATATATACATACACACATACATATATACACACACCTCTTTTCTATCGGTACTGGCGGTGATCAGTGATATTTATTTAGCGGGACTGCAACGTTGTGGCAAACAGATCGGACACTTTTTGGGACCAGTGACATTTCACGCCAGGGCCGTGCCACGTTAGTGGCGCTTTTCGACCTCTAGCAGGGAGCTTTTAACCCCTGCTGGCGGCCGAACAAAGGATTAAAATCGGCAGTGTTGCGGGGCTGCCAAAGCGCCTTGCAGGCCCTTCGGCAGCACTGCCAATTCATTTCAATGGGCGGGGTTTTTTGGGAGCGGTAAAACGCCTTAAACGCGCCTTCAGTATGAAAAGGGGTCTAATACAGCAATCAGTGCTATAAAAATGCACCGATTACTGTATATATGACATTGGCAGGGAAGGGGTTATTACTAGGGGGCGATCAATGGGTTAGGTGTGTCCTAGGGAGGTTTCTAACTGTGGGGGGAGGAGACTGACTGGGAGTACAGAGAGATCGTCTGTTCCTGATCACTAGGAACAGACAATCTCACTGTATTCCGCTGACAAAATGGGTATCTGCTTTGTTTACACTGGCCGTTCTGCCTCTCTGTGGAGCGATTGTGGGTAACCAGCGTGACCTCATGCATCGGCTCCCGGGCCGAAGGCGCGCCCACTGTATCTATTACACGAAGTGTCGTATTGGTACCTTGATTCCTGCAATAGAGCTGCCCTGCCACAGTATAACTGCGGTGGCTGGTCTGCAACTGGTTGAAGTGATTGTATATGTTTGTTTTTTTTTGTTAAAGAAAAAAAAAACTGAGACTTTACAAACAAGCTATAACCTGAAATGGCCTCAAGAGTTGGGGTAAGGAAATAGGATAGACAACTCTCCAGACTCTCTCCTCCCCCCCCCCCCAATCTTTCTTCTCCCTTCTTTTTATGCCTTATTATACCACTAGGTGACAACTAGAGACCCTCATAGGCACCCTCGGTGACATCTTACACCCCCCTTAGGCAAATCGCCACCCTTACCCATGTATCCCGAGATCCATCATAAAAACGACTGTACTTAACAACACCTGTCGATCTCTGAAAGAAAGCAGAATTATTGATTCTTAATGGATCATTTGCCTACTGACAAGTGATATGTTCTGTTATATGTCCCCTTGAACAGATATATTGTTTCATCCGTATGTCTATTACAGCGGCTGCGTCCGAGATTATGCTTCCACCTGTTATACATTTATACCCATAATGAAAACTTTTGACAAAAAAACAAAAAACAAACATGTTATACTTAACTGCACTGTGTAATAGTTTTGCACAGAGCAGCCCAGATCCTCCTCTTCTTGGGTCCCTCTTCGGTGCTCTTGGCCCCTAAATCCTGTTGAGTGCCCCCAAAGCAAGCAGTTTGCTGCGGGGGCACCGGAGCCGAGTCACAGCTCCCTGTGTCCATTCAGACACAAAGCCACGGCCTAGACCCACCCCCCTCCCCTCCCTTCATTGGAGAACTAACTTTAACTGACAGCAGCAGGAGCCAATAGCACCGCGCTGCTGTCTCAGCCAATGAGGGGAGTAGTCCCAGGAAGCCGAAACAATCCTACAACATTGCTGGATCTAGATGGGACTCCAGTAAACATTAGGGGGGGCTGCTATACACAGAAGGCTTTTTGTCTTCATGTATAGAATGCATGAAGATAAAAACCTTCTGAATTTACAATCACTTTAAGCGTTGACAAAAAAAAAAAAAAAACAGGAAGCCGGTTGGTTTTTATGTAGAGCTGCACCAGATTTTATACTCTTCAATTGTAGTAAATCAACTTCAAAAGGCCGATGCACAAGAGTCCCTAAAATATTTGCTTATCAGATGAAAGGCGACTTCCTGTTAGTTATTCCCTAGAACAGTCTGTGTCAACCTTTACCACAGAGGGACCATTAAAGTAACCTTCAGGTCACAGTGCCAGTTCACACCATAAGAACGCAGTCCGGATGCGTTCCAGATGCTTTTCTGCATGTGCATCTTTGGCATGTTTTTGATGTGTTCTATTGGGTTTTTTTTATGCATTTTTGCTGCCTTTTTAAATGCAGTCCAGTGCTACCCCCCCCCCCTTTTTTTTCTTAACCTTAAAGTGGTTGTAAACCCTTTCCAACCATGTTTTGCTACAGGTAAGCCTATAATAAGGCTTACATGTAGCTACACTGGATATCTCTTAAACCTACACGGTTTAGGAGATATCCCCTGTATTTGCTGACATCATCGGCACATGCGCACGGAAGCAAACTGAAGTAATGGCACGTATGTGCTGTTGCTTCAGTTAGACTGTGCCGTTTCCGGCAGCTCCCGCACGCGTGCGCGGGAGTGACATCATGGCAGCTTTGGCCAGTCACAGCGCCGGAGCCCGCTATACCCGGCAATAACTCCAGGAGCGATGACGGCTGCCAGAGCAGTGAACGAGGACGGTTGTGGGGGCTTTGATCTCAGGTAAGTAATTCATAATGAGCAAGTATGCTATACTATGCCATACTAGCTCATTATGCCTTTGTCTTGCAGTTTTTTTTTTTAAGGGTTTACAACCACTTTAAAAGCAGAGTTCCAGTTGATTTAGTGTTTATTAAAAGTCAGCAGCTACATTTTTTTTGTATCTGCTGACTTTTAATAAACACACATTCACCTGTGTGAACCTTTGCTTCTCTCCCTTGTCTCTCCCCGGCATCACAAGTGTGGGAACCTGGCTGTGACAGCTTGCGGCTTCAAAGTTGGGTGCGTACTGCGTATGCGCAAGTCACGCCTCGACTCCTCATAGGCCAAGCAATCTTCTGGAACCTGTGACATAGCCCAGAAGATTGCAGGGAAGGAGAGGAGAATTTCCACTCGAGGCGTCTAGGCAGTCCAAGTGGAAGTGGGAGCAAATATCTGTCAAAACTAGGTATCCACTCTCTCCCCCCCCCCCCCCCCCATTAAATGACATGCCAAATGTGGCACGTAAGGGGGTGGAGTCCTTAAGGTGGAACTTCCACTTTTGTATGGAACTCCGCTTTAAATAAGGACACGTGTTCCAGTGCGTTTTTGGTGCGTTTAACAGCGGTCTGGTAGAGTCCAGAAAAAAACGCAACATGTTCTACTTTTTTTCTGGAACTGCAAGCCCTGGTGTGAACTATGCCATTGAAAACCTTATAACCTTCTTTCCATGTTTTTTTGATGCAGAAAAAAAAAAAAGGCACTGGACTGCATGTGGTGTGAATTGGCCCTTAGGGAACCCCGCTAATAATTTCTATATATACAGCTCACAGTATATTGAATGAACAGTAGGTTAAGAAATAAAAACTAAAATAAAAAAGGAAAGAAAAGAGAAATGAAGAAGTGTGTTTTACACCCAGGGCTGCTCTATGTGACAAAATGTATTTTTAGTGAAAATTATTAAATGAAAAAAAAATGAATAATTATCCGCTTAAGGACCGCCTCCTGCATATTTAGGTCGGCAGAATGGCATGGCTGGGCACAAGCACGTACAGGTATGTTGCTCTTTAAGTGCCCAGCCGTGGGTCGTGACCCGGTCCTGAGCTTCGTGACCGTGGCTGCGGGACCCGCAGACCCGATCACCGCTGGTGTCCCGCGATCGTGTCACAAAGCTGAAGAACGAGGAGAGGTCTGTGTAAACAAACCTCTCCCCGTGCTTCCTACTGTGGCTGTCACAGATCGTCTCTTCCCTGTTATAGGGAAAGACGATCAGTGACGTCACATGCCAGGCCACGTCACCCTACAATAAACAAACACACACACACATAACCCCCTCCTCGCCCCCTAGTGGTTAACGCCTTCACTGCCAGTGCCATTTACACAGGAATCAGTGCATTTAAATAGCACTGATTGCTGTATAAATGACAATGGTCCCAAAAATGTGTCAAAAATGTCTGATGTGTCCACCATAATGTCACAGTCAAAAAAATAATATTAATAAAAAGGCTATAAAACTATCCCCTATTTTGAAAACGCTATAACTTTTGTGCAAACCAATCAATCGCTAATTGTGATTTTTTTTTACCAAAAATATGTAGAAGAATATGTATCGGCCTAAACTGAGGGAAAAAAAAATTTTTTTTTTATATATATATATTTTTGGGGGATATTTATTATAGCTAAAAGTTAAAAATATTGAATTTTTTTCAAAATTGTCTCTCTATTTTTGTTTATAGCGCAAAAAATAAAAACCGCAGAGGTGATCAAATACCACCAAAAGAAAGCTCTATTTGTGGGAAAAAAAGGACGCCAATTTTGTTTGGGAGCCACGTCACACGACCGTGCAATTGTCAGTTAAAGCGACACAGTGCCGAATCGCAAAAAGGGGCTTGGTCCTTTGGCTGCAAATTGGTCAGGGGCTTAAGTGGTTAAAATAAAATAGACAAAAATGTAATGATCCCTCATGTAGACTGAGGGAAAAAAACCTGTTTATCTTGACTCAGTGGAGAAGTGCTCCCTAAAGATGTCCATACACTATATGAATACATTATTACAGCTGTATCAATTTCTTAATGGAAGGATGTGGGGTGTGAGACAACCAACAAGGTCACCCACTGAGCGAATTTCAGCCAGTTTCTCAGGAACACAGTCTCGAATTTGCTGTCATACACATTCTGCCCAACATCCCTCGACTAAAATCAAAAGACAGGCAGAAAATTGTTGGCCAAAAGGCGAGTGCATACAATTAGAAGTTAGAATACCTGAACATTAATGTCTAAACCGCTGGCAACAAAAGTGAGTACACCCCTAAGTGAAAATGTCCAAAATGGGCCCAATGAGACATTTTCCCTCTCCGTGTCATGTGACTCGTTAGTGTTACAAGGTCTCAGGTGAATGGGGAGCAGGTGTGCTAAATTTATTATTATCGCTCTCACTCTCTAATACTGGTTACTGGAAGTTCAACATGGAACCTCATAGCAAAGAACTCTCTGAGGATCTGAAAAAAAGAATTGTTGCTCTACATAAAGATGGTCTAGGCTATAAGAAGATTGCCAAGACCCTGAAACTGAGCTGCAGCACGGTGGCCAAGACCATGCAGCGGTTTAACAGGACAGGTTCCACTCAGAACAGGCCTCGCCATGGCCGACCAAAGAAGTTTAGTGCACGTGCTCAGCGTCATATCCAGAGGTTGCCGTATTGGTTGAAGGGGTGGGGGGGTCAGCCTGTCAGTGCTCAATATGCCGTAATTTTCAATGGAGGGCACAAATCGACAGAACACTGGCACTGGGGAGCTACAGTTCATTAAGGGGACCATGAATGACAACATGTACTGTGACATACTGAAGCAGAGCAAACCAACATGATAACGACCCCAAACACACCTCCAAGATGACCACTGCCTTGCTAAAGAAGCTGAGGGTAATAGGTGACCAAGCATGTCTCCAGACCTAAACCGCATTGGGCATCTGTGGGGCATCCTCAAATGGAAGGTGGAGGAGCGCAAGATCTCTAACATCCACCAGCTCCGTGATGTCATCATGGAGGAGGGGAAGAGGACTCCAGTGGAAACCTGTGAAGCTCTGGTGAACTCCATGCCCAAGAGGGTTAAAGCAGTGCTGGAAAATAATGGTGGCCACACAAAATATTGACAATTTGGACCCAATTTGGACATTTTCACTTAGGGGTGTACTCAATTTTGTTGCCAGCAGTTTAGACAATAATGGCTGTGTGTTGAGTTATATTGAGGGGACAGCAAATTTACACTGTTATACAAGCTGTACACTCATTACTTTACATTGTAGCAAAGTGTAATTTCTTCAGTGTTGTCACATGAAAAGATAGAATACAATATTTACAAAAATTGTAGGGGTGTACTCACTTTTGTGAGGTACTGTACACACATATGTCTCTGTCAGTGTATGGCCAGCTTTACATTGATGGTCAGTAAAGTGCTCCCTTATGTTGGTGGTCAATGAAGCGCCCCTTATGAGGGTAAAAAAATTTCAGTAAGAAGAATACTCTTTTCATGGATAGTCAGTGGAAAGAATGCCCCTCCACAGACATCTTTAATAGGTTATTGGTATCAATTGTTACTTATAGGAGGCAGAAACTGTGCATTACTCAAGGAACCCCAAGGAACCCTAGTTTTCCATGGAACCCTGGTTAGATAGGCTGCATTAGAAAAACTGCCAATAACATTTGGCAAAGCTGACTTTACATTGACAAATATGTATTTCAGGTTTTTTCTTTTTTTCAGAGATGTAGATGATTAAGATATTGAATTAGCGTGTATCTAAACCCAAATACCGTATTCATTGGGCATATAACACGCACCCCAATTTAAGAGGGAAGTTTCATGGAAAAAAAAAACTGTGTGCCCACCTGCAGCCTGTTGTGTGCCCGCTTGTCCCCTCAATGCAACTCCCCATATCTCGGATGAAATCACAGAGCCGTCATCAGTTTCCTCGCTCTCAGTCGGCAGTCAAATACACAGTCCCACCTCCGCCATCAGCATTGGACCAGCCCCTGTGTTATAACACTGGTCCAATGCCAGTGGCGAAGGCGGGACTGTGTGTTGGAGAGGAGAGAGGAGAGAGGAGAGAGGAGAGGGGAGAGGAGAAGTGATGATGGCTCGTTGATTTCTGGCAGCACTCGTCCCCCTCCTTCCTCTCCGTGGTACACCAAAGGCGTATAACATGCACCCGCGATTTTCCTCCCATTTTCCATAGGAAAAAAGTGTGTGTTATACGCCAATAAATACAGTACTTCATAAATATGCCACTGCATGTGTTAAAACATTGCAACACAAAAATCAGCATATTTTGCCATTATGATTGTAAGTTCCATAATGCAGTATTTCCAAGCTGTATTTCAGGAA
Organism: Lithobates pipiens; assembly: GCF_037356315.1. Taxonomy (NCBI): domain Eukaryota; kingdom Metazoa; phylum Chordata; class Amphibia; order Anura; family Ranidae; genus Lithobates; species Lithobates pipiens. The sequence continues at coordinate 31,847,767 of NW_027507903.1, read as the reverse complement.
AATACCAAATCATGGCCACTAGACAGCGTGTGGCCACGTGAATGTTTATATAAAAATGGGGGGGGGGGGGGGGGGATACCTAGAATTTTGCTTTAAAGTGTACTGTAGCTGCATAAACAAATATGCACAAGATGGTGACTTATTACACATAAAAAAATGCAAATCACAATAATTTTTTTCTTTGGCACATCAAAAGCCCTCTCCTCCAAACAAGCTTTCCACCTACAATACATCTGCCATTTTTATTTAATGATCCTCTTAGGAAAAGCAAAACAAAAAAAAAAATCAATGTGTTGCAGGCCGGCCATTTACCAAGTTGTTAAATTGCAGTGAATCACAGGATTACAAATGCCCATCTACTTTAGACATAACTAGACTGAAGAGAAAGTAAGAAAATATATGGCCTACCTTATGGCTGTATTACAGGAAATAACCAAATTATTCATTTCATAAAAAAATGGGGGGGGTTGACAAGCCATCATATAGAACTATAAAATCCATGATCCCATAAACGAAACGGAAGGGAACTTCCAGGTAGTTTTTGCCACAGAGAAAAGTGATGTAATACTTGCATTTTTTTTGCAGATTCAAAGGTCAGTCGTTTGTACTAGTTAAGCAATAGGTTACTTACTGAGTAAAAAACATTTTCCAGGCAATGACTGAAACCAAAGAGACAGGCTTCATACATAGTTACTGAAACGTTTTGCATAAGGACAAAGGGGACTACTGTTAGCACCATTAGGGCCAGCTGCTCCTATTCCCTCTGACAGAACTGTACAAGTAAAAGGGACACCAAACTCTGGTTTAAAATAAAAATATTTCATTCAAGTATGTAAAAGTGCTTTATTGGCTTGACCTGACTTCCTGTAATGCCGCGTACACACAGACTATCCAGCGGACTTAGTTCGGCAGACAGACAATCCGCCGGACTTTCCGAATGAGCGGACTTGCCCACACACGGCCGAACATTTTCGGCAGACTAGGTCCGGCGGACAATCCGCCGGACTTTTGGCGGAGGTCTGCCGGACTTTTCAAATGAACGGACTTGCCCACACACGGAGTAAAGTCCGTTCATTTTGAAATTGACTCCAGGTAGACGGGACTAGCGAAGGAAGTCAATGTCGGCGAGATTGACACCTCGCGAGCCCCTTAGCCCAGTATGGATTTAAAGGGGAACCCCAATGCCGAAAAAAACGGCGTGGGGGTCCCCCCCCAAACTCCATACCAGACCCTTATCTGAGGACGCAGCCCGGCCGGTCAGAAAAGGGGGTGGGGACGAGTGAGCGCGCGCCCCCTACTTCTGAACCATACCAGGCCACGTGCCCTCAACATGGAGGACCCCCACCCATTTTTATTTTGGCGTAGGGGTTCCCCTTTAAATCCATACCAGGCAACGGGGCTAACAAGGTATCAATTTCGCCGATGGAGGTGGCGACATTGACTTCCTTCGCTAGTCCCGTCTACCTGGAGTCACATTCAAAATGAACAGACTTTACTCCGTGTGTGGGCAAGTCCGTTCATTTGAAAAGTCTGGCGGACTAGCACACAGACGGGCGGATAGTCCGGTGGACAATTTTGAGTCAAGACTTCTTTCTAGGTCAGCCGGACTTTTGGGAAGAAAAAGACACACGGGTGGATTGTCAGGCGGACTCTGGTCCGCCGGATAGTCTGATTGTGTGTACGCTGCATTAGAGTTTGGCTAGGGTGCATCAGGAAAGTATTCACATAGCTTTACTTTTTCAACATTTTGGTCTGTTACAGCCTTATTCAAAAATTTATTAAAATCCATTATTTTTCTCAAAATTCTACAAACAATACCCCATAATGACAAATGTGAAAGAAGTTTGTTTGAAATCTTTGCAAAAAAAATAAAAAATCCCATGTACAGTTGGGCTGAAAAGTTTGCATACCCTGGCAGAAATTGTGAAAATTTTAGCATTTATATTGAAAATATGACTAATCATGCCAAAAAAAAAAAAAAAAAAAAAAAAAAAAAACTCTGGTCACATAGTGGTCACATGAAGCCATTTATTATCGCAGTTTTTTTGGCTCCTTTTAAAATCAGCAGATATCACCCAAATGGCCCTGATGAAAAGTTTACATACCCTGGAATGTTTGGCCTTGGTACAGACATAGAAGGTGGCACACACAGGTTAAAATGGCTATTAAAAGGATTAATTTTTTTTTTCTTTTTAAATCGCAATTAGTGTTTGCTTTGAGGCCTGCTGAGAGGATCCGATGAAGATCCGGATTTGAAGATCACGTGACATCCGAACGATTGGGTCGTTTTCCAGCATCCTGTATCAAGCCGTCTATGTGATTTGTGATCGAATCTGCGCAGTTTGACCTCCCTTAACCACTTGCTTACTGGGCACTTAAACCCCCCTCAGTCCCAGACCAATTTTCAGCTTTCAGCGCTGATGCACTTTGAATGACAATTGCGCGGGCATACAACACTGTACCCAAATGAAATTTTTATCATTTTTTTCCCACAAATAGAGCTTTCTTTTGGTGGTATTTAGTTACAGCTCGGAGTTTTATTTTTTGCTAAACAAAAAAAGATGCAAAAAAAATAAATCATGTTTTAATAGTTTGTTATAAAATTTTGCAAACGGGTCATTTTTCTCCTTCATTGAAGTGCGCTGATTAGGCGGTACTGATGGGCTGCATTGGTGGGCACTGATGGGCTGCATTGGTGGGCACTGATGGGCTGCACTGATAGGCATAGTTAAGGCGGCACTAATAGGCACAGATAAGGCGGCACTGATGGGCACAGATAAGATGGCACGAATGGGTGGCACGGATGGGCATTGATAGGTACCACTGATAGATGGGACTGATGGGCACTGATAGGTGGCACTAATGGGCGGCACTGGGGTGCAGCACCTTTGAGGCAGATTGTGGGCACTGTGGGTGGCACTGCTGGGTGGCACTGTGGGCACTGCTGGGTGGCACTGACGGGGGGCACTTACTTTTAATTAGGGTGGCACTGCAGGGGGCAGGTGGGCACTGGCAGGGGGGCGCTTGCATTGCTGGCCGTGATCGGGACTAATGTCCCGATCACGGCCACCGGTGATCTGCTTTTTTTTTTTCTCCTCGCGCTGACAGCGCGAGGAGGAATACTAGCCGATTACCGGCTCCGTTATATCACATGATCAGCTGTCATTGGCTGACAGCTGATCACGTGATAAGGGGGTCGGGATCGACCCCTTGCACGGATCGGTGATCAGGCGAGTCTCATGAACTCGCCGATCACAGAGCGCGCCGCACGCGCCCCTCAGGGGGCGCGCAGGCCGCTCGTACACGGGACTACGTCTATTGACGTCGTCCCGGAAAAGGAGATCCGCGCTGTAGCCGTCATTTGGCTATAGCGCGGATCTCAAGTGGTTAACAGGGGGTCACTGGGGATCTGGTAAGCCTCCATTTATTAGTGGTCTATAGAGGTGAAGGGTCCACGTGGTCAAGTATTATTATTTTTGAACAAACAAGATTAGCTACCTCTGCTTCATATTCACATGGGACATTATTTATATTATTTTGCTCCATCAATTTATTTATGATTATTTGGATTCACAGTTCGTTTTTGATTCTATTGGACACTTGAGTTTCAGAAACATTTTGACTCTATTGGACACTTGAGTTTCAGAAGCATCTTATATTAATGTTTTTTCACAATATTTATATTAATGTTTTTTCACAATATTTGTATATTTGACTTTACAGTTTTTTTTGTTTTATATTTATTAGGCCACATTCATATTTAGTGGCCAAGAGCTGCACTTTCTTTTGTTTTCGTTGTGCCCAGTATCCTGTTTATAGTGTTTAGCTGCTGACTTATTCGTTTTTACTAAGCGCAGATTTTTTATTTTTTCTAGTGTTTGCGTATAAATAGTCAATGAGTTTGTCAGCTCTCACATGGTTGCACTAAGCCAGCTAGATACTAAGCCATGCGGAGCAGAAAAGAACAGTCAAAAGACCTGCGTAACAAGGTAATTAAACTTTACAAAGATGGAAAAGGATATAAAAAGATATGCAAAGCCTTGAATATGTCAGTCAGTACTGTTCAATCATTTAATAAGTGTAAAATTTGGCTACCTGACCTTTGCTTGGTATCAAGAAATCCACACATTTTCCACTTACTTGTTTTGGAGAAAAAGATGATGGTTTAGTGTCACTTGACATCAGACCATTTATTTTAACAAAAATATTTGTTAGCATTCACATGTAAAAGTGAATAGACATCCAAAAGCCCGAGACCAGAAGAAGAAGAGAGGGCTATGAGGTGCAAAGGACCCGGGCTAGCACAGAAAGTAATCAGATACTTCCCGAAGAGAGGGCTATGAGGTGCAAAGGGGGGACAGAGGAGCTAGGCCAGCACAGAGAGTAATAAGATACTTCCATAGGAAGTAAGGGCTATGAGGTGCAAAGCACAGGGACTATGCAAGAATATCGACTCTCACTGTTACAGTCAAATTATCAAGCAAGCTCAGAGGCACATTGCAATCAAATATTTTGTAGCAAGCAAAAAATACTGCAAGTGTTTAAAATACATATTGTGCCTTTTAGTTGACGACAGGGCCTCTTTAAAGGGCAAGTTCAGACCATACGAGCTATTAAAATTAATAAAACAAAAAAATAAATAAAATGAAAGTATGACTGTACTTCATAAGTGCAGGGCTAGTAATCAAGACCAAAAAGAAAGAAATAAGAGTAAGAAAACAAAAAACAAAACAAAAACACACATTGAAAAGATTTTGCAATGCAAGAGCAACTCAAGGACACACTTACTTTGTTATTCTGGAAACGGACTGGGTCTATTTTTGTTTCATAAAACCACAATAAATCCTGGAGTCTGCGTTACTACAACAAATGCAGATTTTTATTCCTTGAACTAAAAGCACAAATAACACCAAAAGGACTGTACTGCGGGTCACACTCTCTCTTTGAGGGTAAGGACTAAAACATAAAAAATTTTATAAAGAGTTTTTTTGTTTTTTAACTGTATAATAATATTCTGCCTTTTCCTTTTGAGCCACCAGGTGAAGCCTGAGGGCTCTTTTCACATTCCCATGTTATCCATTTGCTCCTTTGTTGGAAAAAACAAACAAACCTGCTTACCGTATATACTCGAGTATAGGCCGACCCGAATATAAGCCGAGGCCCCCAATTTACCCCCAAAAAAACTGGCAAACTTATTGACTCGTGTATAAGCCGAGGGTGAGACATGCCTGTCCATCCCTGTGTGTGTGTCCGTCCATCCCTGTGTGTCCGTCCATCCCTGTGTGTCCGTCCATCCCTGTGTGTCCGTCCATCCCTGTGTGTCCGTCCATCCATCCCTGTGTGTGTGTGTGTCCATCCATCCATCCATCCATCCCTGTGTGTGTGTGTCTCCATCCATCCATCCATCCATCCCTGTGTGTGTGTGTCTCCATCCATCCATCCATCCCTGTGTGTGTGTGTGTGTGTGTGTGTGTGTGTGTGTGTGTGTGTGTGTGTCCAGCCTACCTTTGTCCCGAGCCTCCGTCCCGTGCCTTGCCTCCTTGCCTCCGTCCCGTGCCGTGCCTTGCCTGCTTGCATCCGTCCCGTGTCGTGCCTTGCCTTGCCCCCGTCCCGTCCCGTCCCGTGCCGTGCCTTGCCTCCGTCCCGTGCCCTCTTCGTCGGCGGCCATTGTAAAGTTCAAAAGCTGCGCCGCCGCCTTCGCCTGTGATAGGCGGAACACTGAATTTCCCAGCAGCCTGTGTTCCGCCTATCACAGACGTCGTATCATCCTCGTCCGTAGTACGAGGATGATACGATGTCCGTGATAGGCGGAACACAGGCTGCTGGGAAATTCAGTGTTCCGCCTATCACAGGCGAAGGCGGAGCCGGAGGCGCGGCTTTTGAATAGAATGGCCGCTGTCTGTCTGCTCGACACGCTGATCGAGCGGGCAGACAGCGATGACTCGAGTATAAGCCGAGGGGGGCACTTTCAGCCTCAAAAAAGAGGCTGAAAATCTCGGCATATACTCGAGTATATACGGTACTAAAAATGATAGCTCCAGCTTCAATAACATACAGTAGACAAGTAAAGAAGTTTGAGGATCAACTCACTCATTCCTTTATTGGATGACTTGGCAACCTACCAGACTGAAATTTACTGACACGACACCCACATTTTACTCGCACAGCCAAGTTTTTACTGGCATAGCCAAAAGTTTAAAAATTAGTTTTAAGTGCAAATTTCAGTCTTTAGGCTACAAACTAGTATAATATGCAATTAGCAAAGTGATCCAAGGTAGATATTAAGGCAAAAAACACATTTATTTTCGATATAGTAAATAAGTAGCTCAGGGACAGGAATCGAGAGGGCAAGAAATTAGAATGGGTGGCACACCCACATAAAATTGACTCTCGCAGTGACACTGACAGCAGTGTGCAGCAGCACAGATTATGATGGCACCTCACCAATATGACACATCCCCTCTGGAGTCACAGCGACCCTCTCTCTCCATGCCAGGTGGTCCCTTCAGTCCACTCCCAGCTTGTCTTCCTCCCGTTCCGCAGACCTGCACATGAGGCTCTGTTGCCTTCCACCACGACTTCACATGACACACTGCCGGCACTGTCCAAATACACTGTAGCAGATGGCACAGGGGCCCAATATGGGGGCAGACGGCACAGGGGCCCAATATGGGGGCAGACGGCACAGGGGCCCAATATGGGGGCAGACGGCACAGGGGCCCAATATGGGGGCAGACAAAATCTATTGAAAACCTTAACCAGCGCAAATATATAACAGCAAATTGCAATACAGTGTCAATGTACTCAACTGGGCCTAGGAGCCAGACCCTCTGCTTTTCATCCTGCGGACACCACCATTCATGCTGAAGCAGTTTGGAGCCGATTATCTGTTTATAACGCTAGCATGGCTGAGTGCCTTTTATGTGAGTGTGCCATCTTTATTTTATCTGATAATAAATACTTTGACAGAGAGCACTAGATTTCCTTCTGTTTGATTTTCATATATCGCCGATTGGGAACGTGCAGCACTGACAGGAGGTGTTGGTGATTGAAGTGCTGACCAGGAGCAGTCATCTGTGATTACCCCCAATTAGGGGACTGCTTGTTTAGAACCGCTGGTGAAACAGGAGTCCAAGTATAAGGTGAGCGGCCATCTATTTACTAGTGGAGGATTATTTATTGATGAGCACTTATTTCTGTATTAACACGGAGGTGGAAGATTATCATTCATTAACACATTGGATTTTTTGAGTTGTTTATTTTGAAAGACTTTCACTTTAAATTGTTATTTTTGCCCTGTGAACATTTTTTTGACACAAAATTACATATAATGTTTTGAATGTTTGATACGCTATTGCTAGCTGCACTACACTAGATTATATTAAATAGTCCTGTACATTGTAGGTGATGACGCTGAGGCCCAGCCCAGAGGATTGGCCAGAAGAGAACAATCCCAGGCTAAGTATTACATCTTTATCTGTGCACCCCTAGACTAAACAAGCCTTTTGCCTTTGCACTATGAGGGGGCCCTCTGAAAGTGTAGAGCTTGTGAAATTCCTACAGTTGGGTTTTAAAGTGGTTCTAAAGGCTCATAGTTTTTTTTTACCTTCATGCATTCTATGCATGAAGGTTAAAAAAAAAAAATAAATAAATAAAAAAAAACATTCCCTGTGCAGCCTCCCCCAAGCCCCCTCCCCAATACTTACTTGAGCCTCATATCGATCCAGCGATAGTGCCCTGGCTCTCTGGGGACTCTGTCACCTCATTGGCTGTGTCACTACAGCAGGAGTCATTGGCCAATCAGGAAAGAGGGGGTGGAGCCGAGCCACGGCTGTGTGTGCGCGCATGGACTTGTAGAGCTGCAGCTTGGGAGCGAACCTGCTCAGGAGCCCCCATTGCAAGCGCCTTTCTCTGGGGGCACTCAGCAGGAGCACCCGTAGGGGATCCAAGAAGAGGAGGATCGGGGCTACTCTGTGCAAAACCACTGCACAGAGCAGGTGAGTAGAACAGGGGTTTTTTTTGTTAAGAGAGACTTTAATATCACTTTAGTTTACTGCAGAGCCATAGAACTCTAAACAAAATAAGCTCCCACATGCTTTTTAGATTAAATATTTTTTTAAATTATAGTGTAATTTCCTCTAATCACACTTTCCTGATTTCTAAATTTAGTACATTAGTATGCTATGCGTCACCAATAGCTTCATTGGATCATTTTATAACCTGGCCACAAAAATAAAATGCCACGAATTAGGAAATTAGGCCATTTTCAGGGTGGATTAAATCTTGGATGAGTGTCGCTATTAAACCAAAAATCATCTCTGAACTTCCTCCATCCCTCCTGATTATTTCTGTACAACTGCTGGTCTGTACACGAGGCAGACACTCCCAAAAGGCTCCTTCAACTGCCCAAATAACTCAATAACTTTGTACTAGTGTAATCCGCAATTAGATGAGACATTTGCACATCGTTCCCTGACAACGAACAAACATGAATTTCCCTGCATGAAAGATACAACCAGAAAAACAAGATGGGTACCCAGCACTGCTTACAGCCATCGGATCCAGTGTCTTGCTGAAGTCCACAACTGTTCAGGTTGTTCTTGAATCAGGCTGCCATGGACTACGGAGCTCTTATGCCATGTTTTATATGGTGAGGAAAAGTATTTAATCCCCTGCTAATTTTTTATGCCCACTGACAAAGAAATGACCAGGCTATAATTTTAATTGTAGGTTTATTTTAACAGTGAGAAGACAGAACAAAAAAAAAAATCCAGAAAAAAACATTTCAAAAAAAGTTATAAATCGATTTGCATTTTAAATGAGTGAAGTCATTGACCCCTTTGCAAAACATGACTTGGTACCTTGCAGGCGTGCTCCCGAATCTAGCATTTGCGTCACTAGACGCACAATGCCGGACTCTGCACCGCCCCTGTGTCATTGGCTTTGATTGACAGCAGCGGGAGCCAATGTCTGCGCTGCTATCCAATCATGAGCCGAGAGCCCTGTACAGAGAAGAAGAGCGCATCTCCGCCAGGGGAATTACAAGGTTCAGGTGAGTAAAACCCGGGGAGCGATCCCTTGTAAACATGTCATGACGCCGGTTCCTCTCTCCCCTCTGTACTGATCTGTACAGTGGAGGGGAGAGATCGGATGGATGCAGCACTGTTTCCGTAGTGCCCACAGTGCTGCTCTTTGACAGTCTACTCTGCCATACCCTGCCAATATTACAGTGGAGGAGATTGTGGATATTACAGTGGGGACTATATGGCGGTGGAATTTTCACAGGTTTTTGCAAATTCAATTATTATTTGCTGATCCGAAAAATGATCCGAGGAACGATCCGATCCGTGAGTTTTTTGATCCGTTGCACCTCTACCTTACATGGTTGCTGAATATAAACCGGGAGGTCTGGTTCCCACACCAGGTCTACCGAAAACAAAAGCAAGCTAGCGCAGGGCTCGACAAAACCCGGGCGCCAGGTCGCATTTGCGACTAGAATTAGCGAACTGGCGCAGCACAGCGGGGGGTATCCTGTCTCCGTGGACCGCCCTCTTGTGGTGGCCGTTGTAATTACAAACCAGCAATGCTAATGGAGCTTCCCCTGCCTGCCAGCCTAAACATTATATATATATATATTTTTTATTCTAACACCCTAGAGAATAAAATGGTGGTCGTTGCAATACTGTCTGTCACACCGTATTTGCACAGCAGACTTACAAGCGCACTTTTTTGGGGAAAAAGAATGTAATAAAAAAAAATAAGACAACAGTAAAGTTAGCCCAATTTATTTTTATATTGTGAAAGATAATGTTACGCTGAGTAAATCGATACCCAACATGTCATGCTTCAAAATTGCGCCCGCTCATGGAATGGCGACAAACTTTTACCCTTTAAAATCTCCATAGGCGACATTTAAAAAAATTCTACAGGTTGCACATTTTAAGTTACAGAGAAGGTCACATGTGTGGTTTGAACAACGCTTTCCTATATGCGTTCGCTTCTGCACACAAGCTTGGCGGGACAGGGCGCGTTTAAAATTATTTTTTTTTCTTATTATTTTAACGTTTTATTTTTATTTTTTTCACTGTTCTTTTAAAAAAAAAAAAAAAAAAAAAAAAATGTGTGTCACTTTTATTACTATTACAAGGAATGTAAAAATCCCTTGTAATAGAAAAACGCATGACGGGTCCTCTTATATATGAGATCTGGGGTCAGAGAGACCTCATATTTACACTAAAATGCAATTTAAAAAAAAATTGTCATTTGAAAAAAATAAAATAAATAAAATGTCTCTCTAAGAGCTATGGGCAATGACTTTGAGGCAGGTGGGGTGCTATCTTCCCCTCACTCGTCTCCATGTCAGGCCAGGGACAGGTCCAGATCGCCGTCACGGACCTGGCTCCTAACTTTTTTAGCTGGCTCCTAGATTCCAAGCAAATTTGTCAACCCCTGAGCTAGTGGACTATTGCGGTACATAATAAACCATTGAGATAGAGTTATTAAACCAGAGTTAAAATACAAATAAAGTTTATTTAAATGATAAAAACATTTGACAATGCACTAACAGGTACAGGTGGTGACATGCTCCTACTCGTGCACCATGTCCCAAAGCTCCAATCATCTCACCACTGGTTTCTTGAACATGACAATGAGGTCACTGTACTCTAATGGCATTCACAGTCACCAGATCTCAATCCAATTGAGCATCTTTGTGGATGTGGTGCAACAGGAGTTTGGCATCATGGATGTGCAGCCGACAAAATCTGCAGCAATTGTGTGATGCCATCATGTCACTATGGACCAAAATCTCTGAGGAATGTTTCCCACACCTTGTTGAATATATGCCACAAAGAATTGGAGGCAGTTCTGAAGGCAAAGGGGGGTCCAACCTAGTACTAGCAAGGTGTACCTAATAAAGTGGCCGGTCAGTGTATATGAAATGCAGGTGGGAAAATCTGACATTATGGGTTCCTCCAACCATTATGGGCAGCCCTAAACCCTTTGTTCATTGCCCAGGAGACATAAACCTTGGCTGGCACATTAATGGCCACCAGTCTTCATGGAAGTAGAACACCAGCAGCTTTATTCGTGACCACATCCCTACATTATGATGACCCATATCCCATATGATTTTTTATGTATTTTTATTAAAAATGGCAACAAATTAAAAAAAAATAAAATAAAATAAAGCAACTGCACATTTAAGAATTAAAAAAATACACACACGAAAAACATTCTAAAATCTCTTTTTAAAGTTTTTATCATCCATATCACGATCTCGGCCACAGATGATATGCACTGTTAGCACAATGTAAACAGTGCTGGAAGAGAATGTCTGGTATGTTCCTTGTGACAGCTATTCAGCTTCAGACGTTGCAGGTTGCAGTCCAAATAATATTCCTAACACATTCAAATACTTTCAGAAAGCAAATAGATTAAATAATTCACCTCTTGACTGCAGGAAAGAAGGAACAAGAAGAACTTCTCTTCCATCAATATGCGCACAAAAATACCAAAGCAAAGACCCCATCCCCCCCCCCCCCTTTTCGTTCCCCCAGCAAACCACCACGGCAGGTCCCGGCCACTTTCCAAATGAATAGGAAACCTCTGAGGTCTACTCCCTACAAAGCCATTTACAGGATACAAATTCAGAAGGCAAGTACCAATTATCCTTTTGCCACAACACGGTGGTAAACAAAAGAGCTCTGATTCAAAAGGCGAGCCCTGGGAGGCGCGCCAGCTCTTGCACGCACAGATTAAACGTATTTACAGTTTGGTGCTGAAGGCAGGTACAGAATCCCTCACAATTTGTTGTCATGGTGGTCCTCCAAATAATATCTCAAGAGTTTACCGATTACACCAAAAGCAAGGAGATGTTTTCACACTGAATGTCTTCACAAAGATTAAATGTAACCACTGTGAGAAATAAATTACTAAAAAAAAAAAGTCATTTTTATGTTGCACATTTTAGTACCAACATCATACCATTTATACCTCATTACTGCATCCGACTCATCTGCAGCAATCATGCAACCATATGCCACCTGTGTTAGTTTTGTCGAATAAAACGACTGAAACATTTTAGTCGACTAAATGAATACTATTTTAGTCGACTAAATTAATACTATTTTAGTCGACTAAAATACGACTAAAACTAAAACAATTGAGATGACTAAAATACGATTTAAACTGAAATGGCATTTTAGTCAAAAGACTAACTCTAAGGGCTCCTTGACACGGACGTGTATGGAGCCCGCTCTGCTCAGCGGGGGATCGCTCCGTCGATCCCCACTGTGCAGGAAGATGACAGGTTCGTCTCTGCACACTTTGCAGGAAGAGGACAGGTCGGTCTTTGCACACTGTGCAGGAAGATGACAGTTCGGTCTTTGCACACTGTGCAGGGACGGACCTGTCGGAGCGCCTCTCTCCCCTATGGGGGATCAGATGAGGACGGACCGCAGAGTCCGTTGTCACCCGGTCCGATCCTCAGACGGATGGAAAAGTAGGTTTTCCCTCCATCACGCTTTTTCGGATCAGAGCAGGTTGGATGTCAGTGGACATGTCACCGCTGACATCCGACGCTCCATTTCATTGTGGCCCATGATGACCAGTTAAGTGGCCCTCACTCTTCAAGCAAGTTATCATGGACAGTGACTTGCATCACCAGGGTAGCGGCAACACATCATCTTCAAGCAGTCTGTCAAATGCAAGAAACACTGCCGGACTCGTAAAACTAGGCCTGAAGTTCGTTCTGCACTCCTGTGACCTGTTTTCAGAAGAAAAACAGGCTGAAGCCCATTGGCGGCTGACGTCACAGAGGCGTTCCGGGGCTCAGGAATGATTGTGACAAAGTCGGGATTCTCCCACATGCCTGGACCGGCACACAACTCGGCCGCTCCCCTTCACAGCCCATCGCTTCAGTGTGCGTGGGGTGGACGGAGTAGAGTGTGGCGACTGACTGTCTCCATTCTCTCTACTCACTGAACTCAGAGCTGAGCGATCAGCAGTCTTTGATAGCTTGGTTCTCAGTCTTAGAACCGGCGGGGGACAGATGCAACGTCTGACCAGTGCTATATCCGCCTAGGCAAGTACGATTTAAAAAAAAAAAAAAAAAAAAAAATGTTAATTGTAGCCCCCAAAGCCGCACAGGAGCCTTTGCTCCGACAGATGACAGCTGCCCTGGGTTTTGCCTTTTAAGACATGGCAGGCTGGACTCCGAGGACCCAGGGGACTCCGCTGTACAAAGTCTCTGGGAGAGATCAGATTGATGGTATTTAATGCTGCAAATTTTTTGCAGAGTCCTGCTCATTCAGACGACATTTCTAGGAATTTCAATAACAGGGCACGGTTCGGAAATTTGCCCCCACACCCAGCATCAGTAGCAGTTAACACATCAAACAGATACCTTTACTTTACCGTATATTTGAAGCAGAAATTAACATTTGGAAATATCTGACATTCTTCTCACCAAGGACAGACCACAAGAATGCATGCTGAACCTTCCTCTTCCCTTCCATTCAATGGCATCACTTATTATGACTGGGAAGCGGAGGGGCAAAGCAGGAGACAGAAAGCAGCACTCACATAGGTAAGAGTCCTTGTAGATGTGTGTGCATGTGGCAGTCGGCCAAAAGGCTATTCTTCTATATACACATACCAACTTACAGCCATTGCTGTAAACATTGTACAGTTAAATATGCTAACAGGGCTTATAGCAAGAAAAAAATATATATTAAACAGGATTTAAAGACTAGGGTACAAGAAGGGTGTAGGTATAATGTACAGTCACTTCAAAGTGCATATTCTCTATTCAGAGTGTATAAAAACTGACCAGCTTTCCTTTAGACCAGTGGTCCCCAAACTACGGTCCTTTGCTTGCTTTTATCCAGCCCTTTATTGACACCAACAAAAAGGGGCACATTTCCTTCCAATGATGCCAGCAATGGGGCACTATTCCTACCAATGACACCAACGGCAGGGAATAACTCCTCAATGATACCAAGAATGGTGCCCAATGACACCAACGATGGGGTACAATTCCTACCAATAACACCAACAGCGGGGCGCAGTTCTTGCCAATGACTTAAAAAAGTGTCTTAAAAATCCTTACTCGCCCAACATTTCCCTCAGTACTAGGAGTAATGACGACATTGCTAAAAATCAAGCAATCAATGGACAGAGTAGGGGCCTACCTAACACACATATCATCATCGCTTGGGTGAGTGACTGTAGGACTGAACCTAATGCCTAGGGGCACCGAATACATAGCTGCTCATGCCTGGAATATTTTCTAAATGCAGACATCACTTTACTTTAACCTTTTCACACTGGCGCCTTCCAGCCCTTTAAGAGATTTATAGCACAGGGAGGCGGAGCGGGGCTTAAGAGCACATGATCACCATGATTGGCTGTCAAAAGGTGATGTGATCCCAAAACCTTTTGGTTAGGCTCCGGTAAGTGTGTCGGGAGCGCGCATTCTCAGCACAGCAATTCTTGCAAAGGGTCAGGTGCGAGGGAGCTGCACAATTGCGTGCGCATGACGCCAAAGGATTAGTGGTGGATTTCACCATTGCAAAGCTAAACTCATGAACTGCAAACAATGGGCTAGCATTTCACAATGCTGATTTTTATTATACAACCTCAAAGTGGTACTGAACTCAAAAAGTGAAGCATTTCTATTTTCTAGAGCGCATGTGTCAAATACCAGACCTGTGGGCCAAATCTGGCATGCCAGGCCATTTCATGTGGCCCTCGCACATCTTCTGCAGCTATGGCACCCTCCTCTCCACCTCCCACCTAGCCTGGTCCTCCTGTAGACCATGCACATCCTGTTTTCCAGCTCCGCCCCCAGCTTCTTCCTGCACAAGTTAACGGGGGGAGCCCTGTGATGTAAGAAGGGGGGACTTCTGATAGTCCTGGCTCTTGACATCTGATGTAAGGGGTTGGGATGCTTTAGACATCTAGTCTTACAGATACAGGGCTAACACAATGCTGATGAAGCTTGCAATAAAATGGATTTTGACACCCCTGTTCTAGAAAATGTCTAGAATTGTTAACGGTGCCTAAGCAGCGCTCTGAAAAGGTTACCTTTTGTCTGGAATTCCTCTTGAAATATAGCATTTCAGCGATTTTCCTGTTATGTGAGTGCACCTAGACACGCCTGTGCCCCCAGCCTCTGAGCTGTATGTCTGCAGTGAGATTAAAGTTATTGCTACCTCTGACTGCTAGTTTCTGGATATTCGGAGCGAGATGTGAAAACATCACTACTGTGCTGCTCGCTATGGTTTATGCTGGAGGCTCTGACAAAGAAAACAAAGCACAGCCTCTACCAAGATGGCGGCCACCACGCGGAACAAGGCATAGCAAGTCAGGAATCGGGAAACATCATCTAGAGTCTATTCACACCATAATGCACTGCACTAGGCACCCTTGCCAAAACACAGCCCACCACATACACACAGTAATTTGCCTTGCATTCTATGTGTGTAGTTGACACCACTGTAATCGTGAAAAACTGAAAAAAGTAGGACATGGAATATTTTTTTCACTGCAGAAAAATATGAAGCACTGAACTCTTACTGTATGTGCCAACTCTAGCCATGTGAATGAAAAAAAAAAAAAAAAAAAAACAGACTGTCTCTCATACCCCCTTTGCATTCTGTACCTTGCTTTGTTTTTTTTTCCTTCAAAGAAAGTTTTAATCACAGTAAGGCCCGGTTTACACTGGTGACATACGCTCTGACTTTGCATACGTATACATCAACGGTTCCCTAAGCCCTTGTACACACAGTCGGAGATTCCGACGGAAAATGTCCGATCGGACCGTGTTGACGGATAATCCAACCGTGTGTGGGCTCCATCGGACTGTAGCTGGGCTATAAAACTTTCCGACAACATGATCCGATCGGAGAATTCTCTACACACAATCGGACAAAGTGCCACGCATGCTCAGATCAAATTCCTAGACCAAAGCTATTGGCTACTAGCCTGAACGTAGTTCCGTCGTAATGAAATAACGTTATCACGTTACGTATGATCAGATTGTCCGACAACTTTGTCCGACCGTGTGTATGCAACACAAGCTTCGGACAAAATCAGATGGATTTTGTTGTCGGAATGTCCGACCGTGTACAAGGGCTAAGAGAGGCGGCTTAACTGGTCTGACTTGTAAAAGGTTCCTGCACTACTTTGGGCCGACTTGGGCACGATTTCAACCCATTCATTTGATCACATGCCTGACGAAGGGGTCCTGCGTGGCTCCGAAATGTTGCACTTATCCTGTTGCGATGTGATTGTTCTGCTATAAAAGTTTTGGACTGCAATTCAAGATCCATGGTGTGCTGACGAACATGTGCATTGAATGCAAGTGGCATCTAAATCTGATCATCATTCGTAACCGATCCGAATTGTGGCATGCAACTTGTGCTCCGAGGATCGTGAAGGGGAACCCCACGCCAAGATTTAAAAAAAAAAAAAAAAGCGGTGTAGTGAACCCCCACACCCCCCCAAAATCCATACCAGAACCTTATCAAAGCATGCAGTAAGGCCGGTCAGAAAAGGGGTGGGGGGGTGGGATTAGCAAGCTCCCCCATCCTCGGCTACCCCTGGACCATACCAGGCCACATGCCCTCAACATGGTGGGGGTGGGTGCTTTGGGGCAGGGGGGCTCTGCGTCTCCTCTGCCCCCCCCCCCCCCCCCAAAGCACCTTGTCACCATGCTTTGGTGAGATACTCCCTATGGGTTAAGTACATCTAAAAGGGATGCAACTTTCCTCATTAGAATTCTGATTATATTGATCACAGACTCTCCCAGACTTCAGGGCATAGTTCAACAGCTTTATCTTGGGGTACTTTTACACTGCTCTGTTGCAAAAAAAAGCAGTAAAAACTACATGCGTTTTACCACGATTCTGCTGTGTTTCAGATGCGTATTCTGTGCGACCAAAACAGCAAAATCTTTCATTTCAAAATGGGAAGCTGCATTTTTGGTGCAGTTTTCAAAACCACACTGAAGATGCAGCATGCAGGACTTTTCAAAAACGCACTGTACCTGTAACACAGTGGTGTGAAAAGTCCCATAGGATTTAAAAAAGGGAAACATTTTTCTTGCAAGGAAAAATTTATCAGTATGAAAGGGCCCTTAAAGGCTGGTTCACACCACAAAAACACACTCCAGATCCGTTTCTGCATGCGTGTTTTCCACGCCGTTTTGATGCTTTTCCAGATGCTTTTTTTTCAGTTTTTTTTTTTTTCCATTGAACAGAGGTCCAGTGCGTTTCCGATTCGGTCCAGGGCATTGTTTATGTATTTTACCGCTTTCCAGTACAGTCCAGGAAAAATGCAGCATGTTCTACTTTTTTTTTCTGGAACTGGAACGCCCTGAAACTGACCGCACTGGTGTGAACTCTGCCAATGGAAACCATATAACCTACTTTCCATGTATTTTTGATGCAGAAAAAAAAAAAATAAAAAAAACTCCACTGGACTGCATGTGGTGTGAACCGGCATTAAGAGCAGAAACAATTAGGACATTGTTGAAAAGTTTGTTAAAGTCCTTGCTATGTTACATTGATTACCCAGAGGGGATTGTTTCTCTGGTGTTACACTTAAACCCGTGGTGCTACAATCTTTCACCTTGCTAATTTAGGTTGTAGCAACCAGTCTAGCGACTCCACTCTTTGTGCTGGCATTTAGTGAGTGGGAACGCAACGCTTTTTTTTTTTTTTTGCTTTTTTTAACACGGCCAAAGTTCCAAGGTTTTACAGGTGTCGTAAACGCTCTGGGTTTTCACCCCAATGCATTTTATGCATTAAAGTAAAAAACCTTCTTTACTGCAGCAGCACCCCCGAGCCCCCATTATACTTACCTGAGCCCTGTAATTCCTGCGATGGGAATGAGCACACCAGCTCCAGCCATGGCCTCGTGTCCTGATTGAATAGATTGATAGCAGAGCAGACATTGGCTCCCGCTGCTGTCAGTCAAACCCAAATGACGCGGGCGCCAGGGCTGAATCCTGCTGTCTGTGTCTCCGACGGGACACTCGAGAAGAGGAGGAGCCAGGAGCAGCACAGAGGGACCACAGGAGAGGAGGATTAGGACCACTCTGTGTATAACCAACTGCACAGCAGAGGCGAGTATGACACACTTGTTTTTTAAACCTGAACCTTTACAACCCCTTTAAGTCTTTTTTTTTATGTTGAATCTTTCCCAGCTGTGGAGGGTCACTGGGGTTTACTTTCTAAAAGGCAAATAATTTATTCACTTTGCAAGAGAATTTTCCTTTAGACCTTCGTGAAGCTCTGCCGTCTTCCATCATCCTCTCATGTGCAAGCAAAAAAGTTTTTTTTTTTATTTTCCATGCACGTGATTGAGCATTCTTTGCAAAGTGAAATTTCACCAAGCTGTGGGGAACATTCCCATGCAAAACACAACTTCCCAAGCAAAGTGAACAGCCTATATGTCTTTAAGAAATCTACCCCACTATCTCCATTTGTATTGGTCACCAGGGCATAAAAAGATACTAAAAAAAAAAAAAAAAAAAAAAAAAAAAACAGTTCAGAAGCAAGCTTTCACCTGCTCTATTGACGGGAAGAAGGGATTTCTCCTCCCTCTAGCTTAAAGCAGAGTTCCACTCAAAAAATTGAACTTCCGCTCATTTGACAGGTATCCTCTCCCCACTTCAGGGAGTCCGGGCCGCAGCCCGTGACAGCACCACGGGGCTCCCTCCACCTCCCCGTCGCCGGGCCAGTAGGAGAGAGGTGCGGGGCCTCGCGCATGTGTAGTAGGGTTCCAGGTGTGAAGCTGTAAGACTACATCACACGCTATAATAAGGCTTATCTGTAGGTAAAAAAAAATATATTTTCTAAATCTGTATGGTTTAGGAGATATTCCCCTGGCAATGAGCCGCTGAAGCCCACACGACGAGGGAACATGTCAGCTCCCTTGGCGTGCATCGGGCGAGATGTCGGTGCCTCGTTCTAAGGTAAGTATTTCATAATGAGCTAGTATGTGGTTCCTACTAGCTTATTATGCCTTTTCCCTTGCTGGTATGAAAAATAAAACTTTCAGCGGGTTTACTACCGCTTTAAAGTCACTTCCGTTTGAGGCCGTAGACAGGTTTTTTTCTTTCGGCATTTGTGTCAGCAGTAAACGTCAGATTTTGTTTGTTCAAATGTGAGTAAATCTCAACACTTTCTATTAAAATAAATGTTTTTTAAACAATATCACGCTATGGGCATCCCCCTCTTCCTTACATATTAACAACTTGGAGGAACGCTAATACCACAAAAGGACCAATCTCCCAGGGTGCTACACAGTGGCAAATACTGCGGCTGCATAACACCCCAGGTGGGGTAGGAAGTATCTGGCGAGTGCATTTTGAATAAGAGCCCGGATTAGTCATCTGCACTGCAAGCACTGTATTGAGAGGAGACGATATAACGTATTTTCATTTGTGGACAATTAGCACTTTATGAGCACTTATCACTTTATTACGTAATAATTTTCACTTATGGACTCTATTGAACTTTGACACTTTATGTGGATTTATATATAATTTTTAATATTTATTGTCAAATCAATTGTATTATTTATTAGTATCCTTCAAACACATTGGCAGGGGATCTAACCCCCCCCCCACAGCACTTTATATATTAAATATGTTGAGTATATTCATGAAGTCACCACCGATTTAAAAGGCACATCAAATTATCAATTTGCTAATTAAATGAATTATATATATAAAAATATATTTTATATATATATATGTATGTGTATATATATGTGTGTGTGTGTGTACACACACACTATATATATATATATATATATATATATATATATATATATATATATATATATATATATATATATATATATATATATATATATATATATATATATATATATATATATATATATATATATATATATATATACACACACATACATATATACACACACACACACACACACACACATATATACACATACATACATATATTTTTTAGGGGGGCAACTAACAATTATTTTCATAATCGATTAGTTGACCGATTATTGTTTTGTTTAATCAGTTAATAACCCAAAAAAAAAAAGGTAATTTTTATATTTCTTTTTGGCCAGCTTCTCCATTGAAGTATATTGAACCAAAAAAAAACAAAATGGCACCATTTTGCGTTAAAAAAAAAAAAAGTCCTTGTCTTTTCCAAATATGCGGCAGCTGAAAAAATCATGGATGTGAACGTGTCCCATAGGAAACCATGTAAATGAACTGTAGTGTGTTTCTGCAAAAAGCACCAAAAAAACAGAGTTGTGACCCAGGCCTGAGATGTTTAGTAACATAACAGGGTTAAAAAAAACTAAAAAAACTAAAATTAGTTTAAAAAGAGCAAATAATCGCTACTGTAAGGGGTTCATTTTTTACTATGGGACAGTGAAAGTAATATTTTTTTTTGTGTAAAATGGACCCTCGCGCCACTATGTGCTAGACGTGAAATAAATCTACGTGCAAAACAAAGTATAATGTAACAATCTGTGGAATAACAAAAGTGCAAGTGCTACTAAATGAAACAAAAAATGCAGCGGGACAAAATAGTAAACACAAACTATCACTTAAATAATTAAAAAAGAGTCCTGCGCAAATAATACCACAAAAAATGAATAATGTATAAAAATGTGAAAAAAACAAGAGTCAATGTAAATATTTCAAAATAAACACACCAATAGTGTAAGTGTGTAGTGAAAAAGCACTGGAGAAAGAACAGGACCAAGTGTTCCAAAAGATCAGGCTCCCAGAACTCTCACCTCAGAGATGGAATAATAAGGCAAAAGAAAGTAATTCCAATGGACTTCTCCTTCACTTCTCTGTGCACAATCATCAAATGGTATAAACTTCTACCACTAGAGGGCCGATTCAATCTCTTATGAGTAATGCTGCAGCATATGTGTCCTCGTGGTATGAAACTTAAAGAAAACACAGAGGGGAAGGGGGAAGGGAGAGAGAAAGGGGACTCCAATAGTGTAGTGGTTTCCAAAAACTGAATAAATTTATTTAAGAGAAAGCAAATGGACTCTCACATTTAAAAAGAAAATATCAAACAGAAAGAGATCTGGCGTGTACAGCCAGTCTTACGCTTGTTCCGGTATTCCTACGGCCACTCCCTACGCGTTACGTCACCACGTGACTTCTTCATGGGGATCCCCATGAAGAAGTCACGTGGTGACGTAACGCGTAGGGAGTGGCCGTAGGAATACCGGAACAAGCGTAAGACTGGCTGTACACGCCAGATCTCTTTCTGTTTGATATTTTCTTTTTAAATGTGAGAGTCCATTTGCTTTCTCTTAAATAAATTTATTCAGTTTTTGGAAACCACTACACTATTGGAGTCCCCTTTCTCTCTCCCTTCCCCCTTCCCCTCTGTGTTTTCTTTAAGTTTCATACCACGAGGACACATATGCTGCAGCATTACTCATAAGAGATTGAATCGGCCCTCTAGTGGTAGAAGTTTATACCATTTGATGATTGTGCACAGAGAAGTGAAGGAGAAGTCCATTGGAATTACTTTCTTTTGCCTTATTATTCCATCTCTGAGGTGAGAGTTCTGGGAGCCTGATCTTTTGGAACACTTGGTCCTGTTCTTTCTCCAGTGCTTTTTCACTACACACTTACACTATTGGTGTGTTTATTTTGAAATATTTACATTGACTCTTGTTTTTTTCACATTTTTATACATTATTCATTTTTTGTGGTATTATTTGCGCAGGACTCTTTTTTAAATATTTTTTTTTATTACCTTGTAGAAATTCACTACATGGTTTCCTATGGAAGACGTTCACATCTATCCTTTTATCAGCCCCTGTCTTTTTTTGTAAAGAGTCGGGGACTTTTTTCTTAAAGCAAAAAACGGTGCATTTTTAGTTCAACAGACTTCAATGGAGAAGCTGGATAAAAGCATGTAGTGCATTTTTTGCTGTAATTTGCTTTATATATATATATAAACATTTTTTGAGTTTAGAGGAATGGCGCCATACCTACACTTTTCATTTTACCCTGTGTGATACTGAACCTTACAAATGCATAGATAGTGCCATAAACAATGAAAATCAATATTGCTAAAAAATGTAACTAGGAATAACAAAAAAATTAAAAAAAAATTGCGTAACAAGTAAGCTCACAGTGAAAGAAATTTTGTTTTATTCCTTAATATCAAGTTTCCAAAAAAAAAAAAGAAAAAAAAAAAGGGATTTCTTTGTCCCAATTTTCACCAATCCACAGAGACAAAAGTGCAAAATTGGTGTATTATACGTATTACTGTCCAAAAAGTGACTAGTGATGATGATCATGATCAGAAGAGGGTGACTTCACACACCTGCTCCCCCCCCCCCCCGTGTGAATGCGCTCACCTCCAGCAGTGTGACCGCACACTTAGGTTTGGTCCACATAAGCAGTTGAACCACTCCTGGGCTCTGAGTGAAACTGGCTCAGCAGGATCCCACAGGAAAATCCAGAGAAGTTGTCCTCAATTTTAAAACAAGAAAGAGGCTGGATAGTGCATTATCACTAGTTTAAAGGTGTATTTAGAAAACATAACATCAGGGTACTCACACATTTTAGGTGCTTCCAGGACATCAAACTATAAAAGCATCAAGCATAGGATTCCTCTCCAAATGACTTCCAAACTTGTATGCGTCAGAAACTTGTACAAACAAGCATGTATCCAAGCGCCTCCACCATCCTGGTCCCTCCCCTACATGTGACGACACAGGGCTAATCACGTGTCTTCCTCAGGGGGATCTGGGTTGCTCAAGAGTAGCTTGCAAGATTTATATATTTTTATAAAGTATTTCATAACAAACTAGTATGTGATGCATACTAGCTCATTATGCCTTTGGCCTCTTTCACACGGCCAAACTTTTCAGGTCAGTTTTTCAGGCGGAACCTGAACGGATGTTCCATAGAGGTCTATGGAGCGTCGGATGTCAGCAGCGACATGTCCGCTGACATCTGACCCGCTCCGAAAAAGTGTGATGGAGGAAAAACCTACTTTTGCATCCCTCATCGGATCGGGTGACGACGGAATCTACGGTCCATTGTCCCCTGATCTCCCATAGGGGAGAGCGGAGCTCTGACAGGTCCGTCCCTGCGCAGTGTGCAGAGACGGACCTGTCATTTTCCTGCTCAGTGGGGATCGACGGAGTGATCCCCACTGAGCAAGCGGATATCCACAGGGCGGATCATCACTGATCCGCCCCGTGTGAAAGAGCCCTTTGTGTTACAGGTTTTTTTGTTTTGTTTTTTAAAGAGTTTACAACCTCTTTAAAAAAAATGAGGAAGTCTCAGACCATTGCATGTAATAAGTAATGCCAGAATGAAATCTTACAGCACTAGACCGGTAACCTGTCCTCTGTATTTATATGCCATCTTTTGATGATTGGCACAGATATCATTATGGAACTAGATTAGATTAGAGCATTGCATCAGCCAACACTACACCTTTGTACCTGGCAAGGTAGCAAGTTTGGTCTTGCAAGACTGAACGGAAGAATTTATTAAAGTTCATTAAACCCTGTAGTGTAGCAGTGCGCACATAATAATCAGCACGCTCCAGGCACTGAAGGAAGTAGTGTAGATAATATAAATAAAATGTGGTTATTAGATTCACTGATTGGAGACTGCACGGCTCTCCTATTCCCACCTCCACCCCCCTTTTTTTTTTATGCCAAAACAAAGCCCCATCATCACTTGCAGACGAATTATAAAAGAAAAATTAATTCAAACCGAGGAAAGGTAAAAACGCACCTTAATGTGGTTGTAAAGGCAGAAGGTTTTTTATCTTAAGATAAAAAGCCTTCTGTGAGCGAGCAGCAGCCCCCCTAATACTTACCTGAGCCCATCTCAATCCAGCAATGTTGCACAAGAGACTCAGCTGTCCGGGACTCCCCTCATTGGCTGAGACAACAGCGTGGCGCCACTGGCTCCTGCTGTTGTCAGTCAGTGAAACATTGAGTAGAGAAAGGGGGCGGGACTTGAGTCTGAATGGACACTGCAGCTCAGCTGCCCCCATAGCAAGCTGCTTGCTGTGGGAGGACTCGACAGGAGGGTTGGGCCAGGATCACCAAAGAGGGACCTTAACCACTTACAGACTGGACCATTTTGCTGGTCAAAGACCAGACCACTTTTTGCGATTTGGCACTTACTTCTCTTTAACTGACAATTGCGTGGTCGTGCGACGTGGCTCCCAAACAAATTTGACGTTCTTTATTTTTCCCACAAATAGAGCTTTCTTTTGGTGGTATTTGATCACCCCTACGGTTTTAATTTTTTGCGCTATAAACAAAAATAGAGCGACAATTTTGAAAAAAAAAAAAAAAAAAAAAAACATTTTTTACTTTTTGTTATAATAAATATCCCCCAAAAATATATAAAAAAAAAACATTTTTTCCCTCAGTTTAGGCCGATACGTATTCTTCTACATATTTTTGGTAAAAAAATATTGCAATAAGCGATTATTGATTGGTTTGAGCAAAAGTTATAGCGTTTACAAAATAGGGATAGTTTTATTGCATTTTTATTTAAAAAAAATTTATTATTTTTTTGTTTTTTTTACTAGTAATGGCGGCGATTTTTTATTGTGACTGCCGCATTATGGCGGACACATCGGACATTTGACACATTTTTGGGACCATTGTCATTTATACAGCAATCACTGCTATATAAATGCAGTGATTCCTGTGTAAATGGCACTGGTAGTGAAGGGGTTAAACAGTGGGTGGCAGTGTAGGGGTTAAGTGTTCCTAGGGGTGTGTTACTAACTGTGGGGGGTTGGGCTTTCATTTAGTGAACACCGATCTCTGCTCCAATCACATGGAGCAGAGATCAGCATCACTAGTTGCTAGGCAGAATGGAGAAATGCTGTTTACAACGGCATTTCTCCATTCAGCCGTCCCGTGAGATGATCGCGGGTATGCACGCGGCGATCAAGTCCGCGGGACCCGCGACCGGACTTACGGGGGTCCCGACCGGCACGCTCGTGATGGCAGGGTGGCATTGAAGATTGGACGTACCTGTACGCCAATATGCCTGCCCGTGCCATTCTGCCGACATACATCGGCGTGCGCTGGTTGGGAACCGGTTATAAGAGGAGGGTCAGAGTTGCTCTGTGCAAATCCACTGCACAGAGGAGGTAAGTATAACATGGGTTTTTTTTTTTGTTTTCGGTAAAAAATAAAAGGCTGCTTTTACAGGCCATTGAGCCTGTGTAAGTTTGAATACGTTGTTTGTGCTCTTTTGCACGTTTTTATTGAGCTTCTTTGAGCATAAGCGCTTTTTTTCACCTTCCCCTACGTTCATTTTTCCTATTTTTTTTGTGTGTCTTCTAGCTTTTTCGCATGTTTTTGGGCGTATTTTCTGCTTGAAAGCTCCTCTTAAAAACGCAAGTTTGGAGAAGGGTTTATTCTGCCTATAAGAGCATATGCCTGTATACTCCATAAAAAGCCATAGGGGGTTATTTGCTAAAGGAAAATCCACTTTGCACTGCAAGTACACTTGGTAGTGCAGTCACTGTAGATCCGAGGGAGACATGCAAGGAAAATTTAAAAAAAAGCATTTTAGCTTGCACATGATTGGATGATAAAATCAGCAGAGCTTCCCCTCATTTCAAATCTACCCCTTAGATTTAGAGCGACTGTACTTCCAAGTGCACTTGCAGTGCAAAGTGGATTTGCCTTTCATACATAACCTCCCATAGTGTGCATGGACACATTGGCTAACATGGAGGGGAGTTTCCAGGCAGAAAATAAATAAATAATAATAACTGTTTGCATGAGCCCTTAAGGAGTAGTTCACTTTTCACCACTTGCCTACCAGGCCAATTCGGACATTTCTCTCCTACCTGTAAAAATCTTTTTTTTGCTAAAAATTACATAGAACCCCCAAACACTGAGATCTTTTGATGGAAAGTGCATAATAAAATATATAATGTTTAACAATAAATTTTTTTTTAGCAGAGACCCTAGAGAATAAAATGGCAGTCATTGCAACGTTTTATCATCTTGCACGGTATTTGCGCAATGTTTCTAATTTTTTTTAACGCATTAAGGAAAAGATTTTTTTTTAAAAAAGTAGTTAGCCCAAATTATTTGAATAATGTGAAAGATGATGTTACGCCAGTAAATAGATACCCAACATGTCACGTTTAAAAATTGCACATGCTTATGGAAAGCCGCCAAACTTCAGTACTTAAAAAAAATAAAAACCATAGGCAATGTTTTAACATTTTTTACAGGTTACATGTTTTGAGTTACAGGAGGTCTATGTAAACATCCCTTGTAATAGGAAGAAGAAAGTAGTAAAAGTCAGCGGCTGCAAAATCCTGTGCTCCAACAACTACGAATCCCTCTGCTGCGGTGGGTGATGGGGCATGTAGTTTTATTATGCACAGACTAAACATGGAATCAACATGATACGTGGTCTGAAAGATGAACTTATCCTTAAAATCTAACAATACATCCAGCAAATACTGTAAACTGTAACCGGCACTAAGGCATGCCAGGCTCATGCTTGCCAGTTCTTCTCTTGAACAGTTGATGCCAATGAAATAACAGGTGATTATCCTGTACAAGATTAGACTTTTCAAATGAAAGTTCCAGAAATAGATCACCACAACACCCCTGGGCCAGGATATGGCAGCTTTAATTTTAGCTAAGGGTACTGAAATAAAGTAAAATAGCGCTTAAAAATAAAAGTAGTGCTGCTGATGCAGCACTACTTTATTTTTGTAGGTCCTCCTACCAGTGTTCTTTTTTACACATTGGAATGTACAATTACCTGCAGAGGCCATAGCTAAAAAAGAAGACCATTCCGGACAGAAATGCAGAAGACCCATTACTGTCTTTTTATAAAGGTACAGGCTCTCGAGCGGTCTTACATGTGATACAAGTCAGCAACTAAAATGTCTTTAACCACTTGACCTACAGGGAATTTACCCCCCCCCCCCCTTCATGACCAGGCCATTTTTCACGATACGGCACTGTGTTACTTTAACTGACAATTGCGCGGTCACGCAACACGGTACCCAAATAAAATTGATGCATTTTTTCACCAACAAACTGAGCTTTTTGGTGGTATTTGATCACCTCTGTGGATTTTCTTTTTTGCAATATAAACAAAAAAAGGCTGACAATTTTGAAAAAAAAAAATTTTACTTTCTGCTATAAAACATATCCAATAAAAAAAAAAAAAAAAAAAATTTCAATTTAGACCAACATGTATTATGTTACATGTTTTTTTTTTCCCCAAAAATAATAAACGTATATTGATTGGTTTGCGGAAAAGCTATATAGTGTCTACAAAGTATGGGATATAGTTATGGATTTTTTTTTTGTAGTAATGGCGGCGATCAACGACTACTAGCGGGACAGAAATATTGCGGTGGATTAAAAAATAAAATAAAAAATAAAAAAAAATCGGACACCAACTGACACTTTTTGGGGACCAGTGACACTAATGCAGTGATCAGGGCTAAAAAAAAATATGCACTGTCAATGTACTAATGACACTGGCTGGAAGGGGTTAACATTAGGGGGCAAACAAAGGGTTGACTGTGTGGGAGGTGCTTTTACTAGGGGAAGGAATTGATCCATGTTCCTGCTTTGGAGAGACATAGGCAAATCACTGTTCTGGCTCTCTGCCCAATGATCAGCAGACGTCGAGTCCACGGTACCCACAGATCTGCTGTCGCTGTGTATAAATCACAGCAGGAGTAGGTTGCCGGTGTGGATCATGTGCACCCCACCCCCGGATGTGCAGGATCTCATAGTAGGTAAGTTATTCAGTCAGCCAGTGGTTAAAATGGTTGTAAACCCTTACATATACCCAGAGAAGTGGCTGGCCTCAAGTGATAAACAGATAAGGTACAACTTATGTAGGAGGATTTGCTTTATGTCAGAGATACAGGGCATTTTACATGCCCTGCGACTTGGCATCTGACTTGTGAAACCCCAAGTCGCACAAGTGTGAAAGAAGCCAAACTATCAGACAGCAAATACATGCTAGTAAGTTACAGGCAGCATGATCACGTTAGTGTTTACACACCAATGAATGTTAATTGCGAGAATTTGCCCAACGCCTTGAAAATGCTCGAGGGCCTGTTGGTCTACATTGCTACAGCTTTTACATAAACTGGCCCATGCAGACAAGGGGCCCCAGTAGGCTAAAATACACTCTGCTGTTTTGTAAGAATGTCAGCATACCTGTAGGCCTTTTCTGTCACCCGTGAAGCCTGGACGAGATACTCCCAAATGTTTACATTCCTACAGCCTGGCTTATTTCAGGACGCGGCAGATGTTGGGTGCTCAACCCCAACATCGCAGGAGCAAGCAAGCTTCTCGATTCAAAAGTTGGACATGCGCGGATCGCTTAGGGTTACCATCTCATCCCTTTACAACCCAATACATTAATTATCACCTTAATCAGCCACAGAACCAGTGTAATTCATGTGTGTTGGGGTTTAAAGGGACGAGGTGGCAACCCTAGGCACGCTCTCTCCCGTTGCAGCAAAGATTTTCCCAGTCGGGCACCCCCATCAGGGTTCTCACACTGCTGTACCCCCTTTAGTCTGGACTACAACAACACAGCAACCAAACAGCCTTCTTTGGAGTACAAGTAAAGAGATCACTATTTGTCTTCAGAGAAGGATTAGATGCCATTTTGCTGCAGCATGTAAACAATGGGAATATTTTGGCCAGGCTTTATCGGGTTTTTTTTTTCTTTTACACAAATTGTGCATTTTAATAAGGGCCCTTGTTGCTTTGGGCCAGTTTATGTTACAGCAGAACTAAACCCTCCTTCATATTTAGCCAAGAAAGTCACCATCTCAGCCTCTGTTTGATCTTCCCTTGCCATGATGCTCCGCATGTGATCAGTTATGGCACCAGCCATTTAAAGATTTGACAGTTTTCTTGTGATCACAACCCATGTGACAGTTACACACCCAGCACATGCCAGGAATGGTACTTTTTTGAAAAACCATTAAATCTGATGGGTTTAGTCTCGCTTTAAGGATGACTAGATTTTCAAAATGAAAATACGGTAAACACCTTACTAACCACACCCACAAAAGGATAGCGCCACTTGTAACCCCAAAAAGGATAGCGCCACTTGTAACCCCAAAAAGGATAGCGCCACTTGTAACCCCAAAAAGGATAGCGCCACTTGTAACCCCAAAAAGGATAGCGCCACTTGTAACCCCAAAAAGGATAGCGCCACTTGTAACCCCAAAAAGGATAGCGCCACTTGTAACCCCAAAAAGGATAGCGCCACTTGTAACCCCAAAAAGGATAGCGCCACTTGTAACCCCAAAAAGGATAGCGCCACTTGTAACCCCAAAAAGGATAGCGCCACTTGTAACCCCAAAAAGGATAGCGCCACTTGTAACCCCAAAAAGGATAGCGCCACTTGTAACCCCAAAAAGGATAGCGCCACTTGTAACCCCAAAAAGGATAGCGCCACTTGTAACCCCAAAAAGGATAGCGCCACTTGTAACCCCAAAAAGGATAGCGCCACTTGTAACCCCAAAAAGGATAGCGCCACTTGTAACCCCAAAAAGGATAGCGCCACTTGTAACCCCAAAAAGGATAGCGCCACTTGTAACCCCAAAAAGGATAGCGCCACTTGTAACCCCAAAAAGGATAGCGCCACTTGTAACCCCAAAAAGGATAGCGCCACTTGTAACCCCAAAAAGGATAGCGCCACTTGTAACCCCAAAAAGGATAGCGCCACTTGTAACCCCAAAAAGGATAGCGCCACTTGTAACCCCAAAAAGGATAGCGCCACTTGTAACCCCAAAAAGGATAGCGCCACTTGTAACCCCAAAAAGGATAGCGCCACTTGTAACCCCAAAAGGATAGCGCCACTTGTAACCCCAAAAGGATAGCGCCACTTGTAACCCCAAAAGGATAGCGCCACTTGTAACCCCAAAAGGATAGCGCCACTTGTAACCCCAAAAGGATAGCGCCACTTGTAACCCCAAAAGGATAGCGCCACTTGTAACCCCAAAAGGATAGCGCCACTTGTAACCCCAAAAGGATAGCGCCACTTGTAACCCCAAAAGGATAGCGCCACTTGTAACCCCAAAAGGATAGCGCCACTTGTAACCACACCCATATCAATACGCCCCTTTTTTTTTTTTTTTTACATGCCTTCAAAACAAATGTTCACAAACTTTTGGACCATAAGGCAGACATTCAAGATATAAAAGACAAAATAAACAGGTTTGAAAATGAGAGGCACCAAGATATGCATGTATAGTTAGGAGGGACACCTTAAAAAAGGTACCAGAAAGAAACAGAGGTGGACCTAGCTCTCACTGCCAACGTTAGTCATATGGCAGCAAGGCCTGGGATTCTACTACTAAAATCACGGAAACACCTGGGGACACTTTTTATCCAGGGGCAGCGCCCTTAAAATTGGGGACTGTCCCCAGAAATCAAGGACATACGGTGAACTTAGTTTATATAAAAAAGAGGAACTTAGCTTTTAGAGCCAGTTCACATATGAGCTCAATGCATTTGAACACAAACTCAATTATAAAAAGTAAATAAATAAAAAATAGTAGTTAATGCTCCATTTTTCAAAAATGCACCACACCAAACAGCATGGTACTGCAGTACATGGCAACCTAGTGCAGACAAATGCACCATTTGAGATCTGCATTTGGGGTGTCATAACTATCAAAACTTTAGTCAAAATTAAGTTCTGCTAGATCACTTCTGGCTGGCCCAGACGTAATCTAGCAGAATGCCATGTAAAACAATAAAAGTGCCTAGATTGTTTCTCACCTTGCTCTGCACATGCTCGATTGCTCTCCATTCTCGGCACTGTGCCTAAAATCTGCCACTAGAGGCCAATCAGTTGACAGCTTTAAGATTCACGGTCGCTGAAGGAGAGAGAGGAAGCAACAGAAAATGACACAGAAATGACACAGACAATGCAGAGGGAACACAGATTAGGGGAGGGAGAAAAGAAAAGCAGGAGAGGCGACGGGACAAATTCTGCTGCCAAGGAGACACAAAAGAGTTAGGGCCCGTTCACTCCACATTGCAGTGCTTTTTTTTCTGTAACAAAAACACATGGGAAGAAGATTATATGGGTTCCAGTGGCATAGTTAACACCAGTGTAGTGCAGTCCAGTGCTTTTCTGTTCCAGAAAAAAAAAATACAACATGCTGCTTTTTTCCTGCACAGAACTGTAATGGAACGCTGTAAAAAGCATAAAAAATGCATCAAAAAAGCACCGGACCCCAGTACAGTGACCAAAAAAAAAAAAGGGAAACATTTTAAAAAAAGTATCTGGAAATGTATAAAAAAAAAAAAAAAGTTGAAAAAGTTGAAAATGCACATGCAGAAACGCATCTGCAAAAGATCTGGAGGACGTTCTTGTGGTGTGAACTGGCGCTGCAGAAAACATGCACAGAATGTAACACACCGGGTTCTGGTGGGAACCGTTCCTTCAGAACTCTACTTTAACTTTAGAGCATTCAATTTCTAAATCAACTGTCAACACAATGCACCACAACACATGGCTCTGCATTTGTGGTGCGCTATAGCACCGGTGTGTAAAACACTAGTGCATTGAGATGCTGTGCAGAATGAATGGCACCGCAGTGCAAAAAATCTATGACGCTCACAGTAATGTACATTTCAAAGCATTCTGCCATATCGCACCTACGCGACTGGGTCCTAGCTTGTCTGAATGTCTTAAATTAAAAGGAGAAGTCCAGCCTGAGCTCATTTCAGCTGAGCTTCTCCTCTGGGTCATAGGAGTACACTTTGTTTTGCCCTCCTGTGACCCGTTTTCAGCAGAGAGCGGTCTGAAGTCCGCTCTCTGCTGATGTCACCAAGATCAGTCCAGGCACCGAGTCATCCCGACTCCGGATCTGCCAGGTGCCTGGACTAATGGCTGTCTCAGCCTCTCATCGAGATGGCTGCTCCCCACCCCTCCACAGATCAGTGCTCCAGCGAGCATGGAGGAGCAGAGCAGGAGAGCTGCTGACTGACAGTCGGCAGCTCTCCGCCTGGGGAGTCGGTAGAACTGAGCCATCGGCGGTGTTTAGTGGCTCGGTTCTTAGTGAAGAGGTGGTAGGGGACCGATGCTGCATCCACTTAGGCAAGTATGAATATGGGATAAAAAATAAAAATAAAAAATAAAAAAAATCCCATACTTCTCTCTCTTTTAACCCAAGCACCAGCAAAACAATGTAGGTCTAGTCTGCTGACAGATCACCAAAATCTGCAGAGTAAGAGCACAATAATAAAATAGAACGCTAGGCCCATTTCTCCCCAGAATTCCCCCATATCTGTCAGGAGTCTCTCTGATGGCTGCAATACCTTTTATTACCAAAATGACAAAATGCACACATTCCATCTCGTGTCAAACTAAAACCTGAAGTTGATAAAAAAAAAACTTTTGGGTGTTCTGTATTTTATTGCAGAAGAAACATTGCACATCTCCTCTGCAACAAAGAGCTGCCTGTTCACAATTATTTTTTTTAATCATTTAATTCCACTTTAAGCGTTTTATCACCCAGACCTTTGTAGCATTTTAGTTGGTTTGGACTGATTCTCTATCATCAATATACAATGCCTCGCCCCCACTTCCACTTGGATTTATTCACAGATTATTTTCTAAATAGGTTCCTAGTGCATTGTTGGTTCACTTACCTTTTCCTTCGATTTCCCTTCTAAATGTTTTTTTTTTTTTCCTTTGTCTGAATTTCTCACTTCCTGTTCCTCCTCAGTAAGCTGATCAGTAAGCTGTTCTGGCTGACTAAACACCACTCGGATGGTGGTGTGAAGTTTACTGAGGAGAAACAGGAAGTGAGAAATTCAGACAAAGAAAAAAACCATTTAGGCCTCATGCACACGAGACGCAGATGAAACCTCTGTTAAAAAAAGCTGAAACGCGCGTTTAGAAACGCGCGTTTTGCCGCGTTTGCATGTCGCGTTTAGACGCGTTTAGACGCGTTTAGACGCGTTTGCGTTTAGACGCGTTTATAAAGATAACATCATGTAGACCCTCCCCAAGCTCTCAAAGCATTTTTTTTAACTATTTCTGCTATTTTGATCAGAGTGAGCAGCAGCAGCATAGAGAGCAGTTGTACACTTGCATTTGCCATGTCACTTGCCACGGCACCTGCCACAAGTTGTGGATTGTCCACTTGCCACGTCACTTGCCACAAGTTGGGGATTGTCCACTTGCCACATCACCTGCCACGTCACCTGCCACAAATTGTGGATTGTCCACTTGCCACGTCACTTGCCACATCAACTGCCACGTCACTTGCCACGAGATGTGGATTGTCCACTTTCCACGTCATCTGCCATGCCACCTGCCACAAGCTGTGGATTGTCCACTTGCCACGTCACCAGCCACATCACCTGCCACAAGTTGTGGATTGTCTACTTGCCGCGTCACTTGCCACATCACCTGCCACGTCACTTGCCACGTCACCTGCCACAAGTTGTGGATTGTTCACTTGCCACGTCACCTGCCACGTCACCTGCCACAAGTTGTGGATTGTCCACTTTCCACGTCATCTGCCATGCCACCTGCCACAAGCTGTGGATTGTCCACTTGCCACGTCACCAGCCACATCACCTGCCACAAGTTGTGGATTGTCTACTTGCCGCGTCACTTGCCACATCACCTGCCACGTCACTTGCCACGTCACCTGCCACAAGTTGTGGATTGTTCACTTGCCACGTCACCTGCCACGTCACCTGCCACAAGTTGTGGATTGTCCACTTGCCACGTCACTTGCCACAAGCTGTGGATTGTCCACTTGCCACATCACTTGCCACGTCACCTGCCACATCACTTGCCACGTCACCTGCCACAAGTTTTGGATTGTCCACTTGCCACGTCACTTGCCACGTCACTTGCCACGAGATGTGGATTGTCCACTTTCCACGTCATCTGCCATGCCACCTGCCACAAGCTGTGGATTGTCCACTTGACACATCACCAGGCACATCACCTGCCACAAGTTGTGGATTGTCCACTTGCCACATCACCTGCCACGTCACCTGCCACAAATTGTGGATTGTCCACTTGCCACGTCACTTGCCACATCACCTGCCACGTCACTTGCCACGAGATGTGGATTGTCCACTTTCCACGTCATCTGCCATGCCACCTGCCACAAGCTGTGGATTGTCCACTTGCCACGTCACCAGCCACATCACCTGCCACAAGTTGTGGATTGTCTACTTGCCGCGTCACTTGCCACATCACCTGCCACGTCACTTGCCACGTCACCTGCCACAAGTTGTGGATTGTTCACTTGCCACGTGACCTGCCACAAGTTGTGGATTGTCTACTTGCCGCGTCACTTGCCACATCACCTGCCACGTCACTTGCCACGTCACCTGCCACAAGTTGTGGATTGTTCACTTGCCACATCACCTGCCACGTCACCTGCCACAAGTTGTGGATTGTCCACTTGCCACGTCACTTGCCACAAGCTGTGGATTGTCCACTTGCCACGTCACTTGCCACGTCACCTGCCACGTCACCTGCCACAAGTTGTGGATTGTCCACTTGCCACGTCACTTGCCACGTCAGCTGCCACGTCACTTGCCACGAGATGTGGATTGTCCACTTTCCACGTCATCTGCCATGCCACCTGCCACAAGCTGTGGATTGTCCACTTGACACGTCACCAGCCACATCACCTGCCACAAGTTGTGGATTGTCCACTTGCCACGTGACTTGCCACATCACCTGCCACGTCACTTGCCACATCACCTGCCACAAGTTGTGGATTGTCTACTTGCCGCGTCACTTGCCACTTCACCTGCCACGTCACCTGCCACGTCACCTGCCACAAGTTGTGGATTGTCCACTTGCCACGTCACTTGCCACAAGCTGTGGATTGTCCACTTGCCACATCACTTGCCACGTCACCTGCCACATCACTTGCCACATCACCTGCCACAAGTTGTGGATTGTCCACTTGCCACGTCACTTGCCACATCACCTGCCACGTCACTTGCCACGAGATGTGGATTGTCCACTTGCCATGTCACTTGCCACGTCACCTGCCACGTCACTTGCCACGTCAGCTGCCACAAGATGTGGATTGTCCACTTGTCACATCACCTGCCACATCACTTGCCACATCACCTGCCACAAGTTGTGGATTGTCCACTTGCCACGTCACTTGCCACATCACCTGCCACGTCACTTGCCACAAGATGTGGATTGTCCACTTTCCACGTCACCTGCCATGCCATCTGCCACAAGTTGTGGATTGTCCACTTACCACGTCACCAGCCACATCACCTGCCACAAGTTGTGGATTGTCCACTTGCCACACCACTTTCCACGTCACCTGCCACGTCACCTGCCACAAGATGTGGATTGTCCACTTGCCACGTCACCAGCCACATCACCTGCCACAAGTTGTGGATCGTCCACTTGCCACGTCCCTTGCCACGTCCCCTGCCACGTCACCTGCCACAAGTGGATTGTCCACTTGCCACATCACTTGCCACATCACCTGCCACAAGTTGTGGATTGTCCACTTGCCACGTCACCTGACACAAGTTGTGGATTGTCCACTCGCCACGTCACTTGCCACATCCCCTGCCACAAGTGGATTGTCCACTTGCCACATCACTTGCCCCATCACCTGCCACAAGTTGTGGATTGTCCACTTGCCACGTCACCTGACACAAGTTGTGGATTGTCCACTCGCCACGTCACTTGCCACATCACCTTCCACAAGTGGATTGTCCACTTGCCACGTCACTTGCCACGTCCCCTGCCACAAGTGGATTGTCCACTTGCCACGTCACTTGCCACGTCCCCTGCCACAAGTGGATTGTCCACTTGCCACGTCACTTGCCACGTCACCTGCCACAAGTTATGGATTGTCCACTTGCCACGTCACATGCCAGTCACCTGCCACAAGTTGTTGATTTTCCACGTCACCTGCCAAGTCACTTGCCGCGTCACCTGCCAGGTCACTTGCCACGTCACCTGCCACAAGTTGTCTATTGTCCACTTGCCACGTCACATGCCAGTCACCTGCCACAAGTTGTTGATTTTCCACTTGCCACGTCACCTGCCAAGTCACTTGCCACGTCACCTGCCACAAGTTGTCTATTGTCCACTTTCCACGTCACTTGCCACTTCACCTGCCACGTCACTTGCCACAAGTTGTGGATTGTCCACTTGCCACATCACTTGCCACCTGCCATGTCACTTGCCACAAGTTGTGGATTGTCCACTTGCCACGTCACTTGCCACAAGTTGTGGATTGTCCACTTGCAATTGCAATTGTTTAAAATATTTTTCTAATGGTTTTTCATCATTTGCAATCATTTTTGAGATTTTTAATGTAAAAAAAAAGGTCACCTTTAAAAACGCATATAAACGCAAACGCGGCTAAACGCGGTAGCGGCGTTTTGCCGCGTTTTGCCGCGTTTTGCGTCTGAAACGCAGAAATTTTTGTTTCTGAACGCATTTTTTTGCTTCTGGAAAAACGAGATTAAACGCAACTGCATATAAACGGAAAAAAACGAGACTGTGTGCATGGACACATAGGATAACATTGAATGAGTTCAGGTGCAGTTGAAAAAACTGTCCAACTGCATCTGAACGCGCGTTTAACTGCGTCTCGTGTGCATGAGGCTTTAGAAGGCAAGTCGAAGGAAAAGGTAATTGAACCAACAATGCACTAGCTTAAAAGGAAACTATTTGGAAAATAAAAAACAAAGCTTTAAAACCCCTTTCACTTTTTCCACATTTTTTCTTACAACCTTATTTCAAAATAACTATTTTTCCCAAAATTCTACAAAACAATACCCGATTACAACAACGTGAAAGACGTTTGTTTAACCACTTGCAGACCGGACCATTTTGCTGGTCAAAGACCAGACCACTTTTTGCGATTCGGCACTGCGTCGCTTTAACTGACAATGGCGCGGTCGTGCGATGTGGCTCCCAAACAAAATTGACGTCCTTTTTTTCCCACAAATAGAGCTTTCTTTTGGTGGTATTTGATCACCCCTGCGGTTTTTATTTTTTGCGCTATAAACAAAAATAGAGCGACAATTTTGAAAAAAAAACACATTTTTTACTTTTTGTTATAATAAATATCCCCCAAATATATATAAAAAAACAACATTTTTTTCCCTCAGTTTAGGCCGATACGTATTCTTCTACATATTTTTGGTAAAAAAAAAAAAAAAATCGCAATAAGCGATTGATTGGTTTGCGCAAAAGTTATAGCGTTTACAAAGTAGGGATAGTTTTATAGCATTTTTATTAATTTTTTTTTTTTTTTTTACTAGTAATGGCGGCGATCAGCGATTTTTATTGTGACTGCGACATTGTGGGGGACCCATCGGACATTTTTGACACATTTTTGGGACCATTGTCATTTATACAGTAATCACTGCTATATAAATGCACTGGCAGTGAAGGGGTTAACCAGTGGGTGGCAGTGTAGGGGTTAAGTGTTCTTAGGGGTGTGTTACTAACTGTGGGGGGGTTGGGCTTTCATTTAGTCAACACTGATCTCTGCTCCAATCACATGGAGCAGAGATCAGCGTCACTAATTGCTAGGCAGAATGGAGAAATGTTGTTTACACAGCATTTCCTCCATTCGGCCGCTCCGTGAGACGATCGCGGGGATGCCCGCGGCGATCGAGTCCGCGGGTCCCGCGACCGGACTCACGGGGGTCCCGACCAGCGCGGGAGTGTGCCGCCGGCGCCGCGCTCCCGATGGCAGGGCGGCATTGAATATTGGACGTACCTGTACGCCAATATGCCTGCCCGTGCCATTCTGGCGACTTACATCGTCGTGCGCTGGTCGGGAAGTGGTTAGAATCTTAGCAAATTTACAAAAATAAATATGACCTGTACATAAGTAGTCACATCCTTTGCTCAATACTTTGTTGAAGCCCCTTTGGAACCAATTACAGCCTCAAGTCTTTTTGAGTATGATGCTACAAGCTTGGCACACCTAAGTTTGGGCAGATTCTCCCATTCTTCTGAAGAAATCTGAAAAAAAAAAAAAAAGTGGAAGCTTTGAAAACACGTCATCTGACATGCCCACACGTCACTTCCAGTTTACGGACTCCTCCGAGTGCGTTCCCCGCCGACACGCACGCCGCCAAGCAGGAACCAGGCTGGCCCTGTACATCGCCCTGCCGACTCATCTGCTGCAGCCTGCATGGGCGATCCTCAGGATACAGCTCCATGGTACACAGTGACTTTATAGAAATCAAACTTTAAGGTCCAAGTTTATCTTTGAAATAACATTGATAAAACAGTCTATGCAGGGGCCCCAGTAGGTTAAAAAAAAAAAAAAAAAAAAAAAAAAAAAAGGGGGAAGGCCTTGAAACATTTTCTTAAACGTTTCAGCCCCAGAAGATTTTACTCCCATCCTGACCAGAGCACTTTTTACAATTTGCCACTGTGTCGTTTTAACCAACAATTGCGCGGTCGTTCAACACTGTACCCAAACTAAATTTGCATCTTTTTTTCCCCACAAATAGAGCTTTCTTTTGGTGGTATTTGATCACCTCGGCAGTTTTTATTTTTTGTGCTATAAACAAAAAATAGAGAAATTTTGAAAAAAAAAATATTTTTTCATTTTTGCTATAATATCCCCTAAAGTTTAGAAAAAAAAAAAACACCTTCAGTTTAGGCCAATATATATTCTTCTACATTTTTTTTTCTTTTAAAAAAATATCGCAATAAAGCGTATAGTGATTGGTATGCTCAAAAGTTATAGTGTCTGCAAATTATGGGAAAGATTTATGGCTTTTTTTTTTTTTTACTAGTAAAGGCAGTGAACAGAGACTTTTAGCAGTACTGCGACGGACAGATCAGACTTTTTTTTGGGACCATTGGCATTTATACAGTGATTAGTGTTATAAAAATGCATAGATTACTGTATAAATGTCACTGGCAGGGAAGGGGTTAACACTAGGGGGCAAATGTGTTTTGCCTCAGCATGTTCTAACTGTGTGGGGATGGGAGTGACTAGGAGAGGAGCCATATCGCTTTCCTACTTAGTAGGAACAAAACGGTATGGCTCCTCTCCTCTGACAGCACAGGGATTTGTGTGTTTATATACACACACACACACACACACACACACACACACATTCCTGCCCTGGCGCTCAGGCACATGATGGCGCTGCTCGCGCACCCTCTGGTGGCCAAAAATGGGTAGGACATACCCTACGGGATTTCGCCCAGGAGAGCCATTTTGCTGCAGTATATCTGCGTGACACGGTTGGGAAGCGGTTAAAATGGTTGTAAACCCTTACATATACCCAGTGAAGTGTCCATCCTCCGGTGATATGCAGAAATTAAACAGATACTCCTACATAAATTGTCCCTGTGAATCTGTAGTCTTCCCTTCAGCCTTCTAAAAACACACAGATCAAAAAGGCACACAGATTTCTCAGCTCCAGCAGGCAGGGGGTGGAGTCTAATCTGAGTGGAAAGAAAGGACCCCTCTACACCTTCTCATAGGGAAACATGCTCCGCTGAGGTTGTCAATTACCTACTGTGTGCTGGGGGGGGGGGGGGGGGGGGGGGCATCTCCCAAGATTCTGTGGTGTCAAGATAACCCGTCGAAAGTGACTAATGCAGATAGCAGAGGACAGAAATCACACTAGGAGTTTTGGTTTATGGCCAATATACTGTATAGAGGCATTTTCTCCATTCAATTTCCATTTCTGGGGAAATGGCCATGCACAGCACCCCCTGCCCCCCGAAGCCTGAAAAACTCATAATCCAAGCATAATCCTGCCTGAAAGCAAAGTTTGAATTATGCATTGAACACACACTTCCAGCATCAGCACTGTCCCTTGTTCCAAACCAGTGCATGCTCTCTCTTCCCATGCGACTGAGCTCAGCGTTGCTTCTATAGGCAAGAGAAAGGGGCAATCCTGAAAACAGGAAACCCGGGACAGCGGTCATAGCACCAACTTACCCACGTTATACCGGGCACTTTTACCCCTTCCTGCTCAGGCCAATTATCAGATTTCAGCGCTGTTGCACTTTTAATGACAATTGTGCGATCATGCCATACTGTATCCAAACAAAATTTGTATATATTTTTTAAAATAGATAGTAATTATTTTTTTTTGCTAAACAAATGAAAAAAAAAAAGACTGAAAATGTTGCAAGAAACGTTTTCTTTGTGTAATAAGTCATTTTTCTCCTTCACAGATGTGCGCTGATGAGGTTGCACTAATATGCAGCAATGATGGGCACTGATAGGCGGCACTCACAGGCAGTGCCGGGACAAAGTCATCCTGCGCCCAGGGTAAAGATGCCAAACTGCCCCCTCCTTTCCCTTAGGGTTAGGCTCAGCGTGCCCCCTACCCCTGCAATATACCATTGCGCCAGGGGCAGCTGCCCGTACTGCCCATCCCTTGTCCTGCTGACAGGCAGCACTGGTGGGCATCTGTGGGGCTGCACTGTTTTTCAGTGCAGATCCCCCCCCCAGTCAGGATAGCCACTTATTGGTTCTCCTCTACTCACACTGAGAGCATCAGGAGAGGAATGCTGATAAGCAGCACCTCCTAGTTACACTGTGATCAGCTGTGATTGGACACAGCTGATCACATGATAAAAAGCCTACATCATAGGCTCTTTACCATGATCCGAGATGCAGCGTGTACAAGCGACACACCGTACCACCAATCGCTGAGCACGAGCCACATGTTGTGAAGGGCATCATACGATGTCCAGCCACAACAATTAACCCTTTCCTGACCACACGCTGCAGTTGTACTGCGGCAGGTTTGCTCCCCTGGGCGAAATGATGTAACTATGTCGGTTCTCCTTTTGACCACTAAGGAGCGCACAAAGACCCGCGGTGCCACACCAGAGCTGATGCGAGTATCCCCGATCTCTCATGACAGATCCCGGGAGAGGAGACAGATTGTGTGTTCATACCAAGTATGAACACCGAGCTCTTTCCTCCCCTAGTCAGTCCCATCCCCACCACAGTTAGAACACACACTAGGGAACAAAGTTAGGGCGGCACAGTGGTGTAGTGGTTAGCACTCTCACCTAGAAAGAAGGGTCGCTGGTTCGAATCCCAACCACGACACTACCTGCCTGGAGTTTGCATGTTCTCCCTGTGCCTGTGTGGGTTTCCTCCAGGTACTCCAGTTTCCTCCCACAATCCAAACACATGCAGGTAAGTTAATTGGCTTCTGTCAAAAACTGGCCCTAGCATATGAATGGGGTCCTTGAATTGTGGGCTCCTTAAAGCGGGATTCCGCTGCCGATTTTTTTTTTTTTTTACCTGTGTCACTGGTGGGCGATTCCTAAGGTGTCTTTGTAGTCACGATCGGCGTCTTTTTAACCCCCGGTGTGCCGATTTCATTTCTAAGGATAACTTTCAAAAATGCAGTCCGGCGGTTTCCATTTTCACTGTGGGCGTTTGAAGCCCACAAGCATTTACTTCCTGGATGCGATGACGCTGTGCTCCCAGCATCCACCGCTCCATCTCGCTTCCTCTTGCCTCGTGTGCTATAGTGGTAATGGCAGATACAGCTGCCTGCCCACTTTGAAAATGGCAATTTCGGACACGCCCTCGTCACGTGACCGGCGTCCTCCTTCCGAAATCTCACGAGATTTCGGCATGACTGTGTCCCCCACGGATTCTTGGGAAATAGCTAAAATAGTTCCCAGGGATCATTGCGAAGCCGATAAACACGCCTACTCCCACGGGAGGAGAGCCCGGAAGTCGGCATAAAGATTACAGATATAAGGTAAATACTGCATATTATTTTATTTCAATGGTCATATCTGCATCTATGGTCCAAAGCGATTTGGACAAGATGAACTTGCAATTTTGTGTACAAAACCTTTTTTAAGGGTAGAGACTGACATGAGTGTGCAATGTACAGGGACAGGGACAATTGTAGACACTCACTCAGGTTGAACTGGATGGACTGGTGTCTTTATTCAAACTAACGAACTATGAAACCCCTTGGTCGCCCCCTAGTATTAACTCCAGTGACATTTATACAGTAATCAGTGCATTTTTATAGCACTGATCGCTGTATTGTCATTGGTCCCAAAAATGTGTCACAAGTGTCCAATTTGTCTGCTGCAATATAGCAGTCCCGGAAAAATAAAAACAAAAAAACGCAGATTGTGATTATTTTTACAAAAAATATGTAGAAGAATGCATATCGGTCTAAACTGAGGAAATTTTTTTTTTTTTTTTTTTTACAAAAACAAAAAGTTGGGATATTATAGCAAAAAGTAAAAGTAAAAAAAATTGTCGCCCTTTTGTTTATAGCACAAAAAATAAACTGCAGAGGTGATCAAATACCACCAAAAGAAAGCTCTATTTGTGGGGGGGAAAGGGCATCGATTTTGTTTGGGTACAGCGTCGCACGACCGCACAATTGTCAATTAAAGCGCTGCAGTGCCGCATCGCAAAAAAATGGCCTGGTCATTGAGCAGGCAAATCTTCCGGGGCTGAAGTGGTTACTGCCCGGC
Source organism: Lithobates pipiens (assembly GCF_037356315.1). Taxonomy (NCBI): domain Eukaryota; kingdom Metazoa; phylum Chordata; class Amphibia; order Anura; family Ranidae; genus Lithobates; species Lithobates pipiens. The sequence continues at coordinate 31,805,223 of NW_027507903.1, read as the reverse complement.
CGTCATTTTGGTATAGGCCAGGCGGGATGTGGTTAAACTGGAGCACAGGCAAGGATTAAAGATAAAGAAGCTGCATGCTGAGTAAGTGAATAAATCAGCTGCTGAAAGTTACATACCATCAGAAAAAGAATGTAGGAGGTAAAAGGAGCCCCCCCCCCTCCCACCGCAAATTTTTATAAATGTCCTCCTCACTGTATACAAACGTTTCCATTTAGCAACCATTGAGACTCCAGTTGTCACTAAGTAAATCAGGTTCCATAATAAAAGCAAATATCCGATTGGCTCATAAGACTTCCATTTTTGCAAGGTTCTCCTCGCTAATATTGAGGCCCCCAGCATGTTGGGATATGAGGCCTTCTCAAGCATGATTAGTGTGGGAGACTCTGACATCCGAGCTCTTCTAGTTCAATCTCTGCTGGTTGGAACATTCATAATGTCAACTGGAAACAAAGCAGTAGATGTTTTTTTAGACTGTAGGCCATGGGACATCCAAGTCTGATTAATAGGGGGACGCTTATTACAGAGACTGCGAGATGAAAACACACACACAAAGCTGAGCACGGACACACAAGGTTCACATCCTGTGTGGTGACATTCTATTCCTCAATCATCATCACCAACAATGCTGAACACCAAAATCATAGCTTGGGGCCGTGTGCTTCCAGTGCATGTCAGATGTGTGGGCTCAGATACCACGTACAGACGTTGTATTGTCTGCAACCTTGTCACCAATAAGAAGCCGCATTCACTGTACATTGTAAAGCAATAAATACCTTCACACCACACAATTACCACACCAAGCTATCCTTTAAAAGCTGGAATCCTGAGAGATATAGAACGCGTGTCACAAGAAAAAACGGGACAAAAAACATGCACTCCCACCAAACCAGATGTGAATGGGACCTGAAAGTGATATTGGTGTGTTTAGACAGGAAAAATGACAGCTGGGCATCTCCATCCACTCCCTTCCATGTACTTTTATAAAGATGACCATACACTATGCAATCTGATACAATCTCTGTCCAATTTCCTTTAGATTTACCAAAATGACTTAGAATAGGACAGTAGTCTCCAAACTGTGGCCCAAAGGTGGCCCTTTGCTTGCTTTTATCCAGCCCTTGAGGCATTGTTCCTCCCACTGACACCGACGACGGGGCACTTATTCCTCCCACTGACACCGACGACGGGGCACTTATTCCTCCCACTGAAACCGACGACGGGGCACTTATTCCTCCCACTGACACCAATGTGGTGCCCATATTTAAAAAGGGATCAAAGTCTTTACCAAGTAACTATAGACTTGTTAGTTTAACTTCTATAGTTGGGAAGATACTGGAGAGTTTAATGAAAGACCACATAGACAAGTTCTTGCTTAAAATATTTTTTTTTTCCAGCAACAGACAGCATGGATTCATGCAAGACAGAAGTTGTCAGACAAACCTGATTTCTTTTTATGAGGTGGTAAGTAAAAGCTTGGACAGAGGGGTGGCTGTGGACGTGGTATACTTGGATTTTGCAAAAGCGTTTAACACAGTTCCACACATGGCTAATGTGTACGGTAAAGTCTACAGGCTTGGAAAGATCAGTTTGTAAATGGCAGAAAACTGTCTAAAAAGACCGAAATTCAGAGGGTAGTGGTTAATGATTCTTACTCCGAATGGTCTAAGGTCATCAGTGGTGTACCCCAAGGTTCAGTGTTGTGACCCTTACTTTACATCATCTTTATAAATGATATCTTGTCTGGGATTAAAAGTAACATTTCCGTCTTTGCAGATGACACCAAGCTATGCAATGGAATAACGTCCTTACAGGATGTCTCCAATGGAGCTGCACGATTCTGGCTAAAATGAGAATCACAATTTTTTTGCTTAGAATAAAGATCACGATTCTCGCAGCGCAAAAATCGGACTAACTTCAGTTTCGTTTTTTATTTATTGAAGTGTATTTTTTCCCATAAAATTGCGTTTGAAAGACTGCTGTGCAAATACCGTGTGACATAAAATATTGCAACAACCATTATTTTATTCTCTATGGTCTCTGCTGCTAAAAATATATACATAATGTTTGGGGGTTCCAAGTCCAACAAACAAGTGGATAAACTTCCCTCATGTCAGAAGTTCATATCTTTGATCTAAGAACGAAAAAGTTACTATGTTTGTAATTCTTTACCAGCGTAGACAATGTTGTGAAAAACTTGGCAGAGACTGCCCGTTTTTTTTTTTTTTTTCTTTTGACAGCTGAGTGAGAAGAAAATGTGCAGCTCTAGTCTCCAATTTACAAGCCGACCTCAATGCTCTAATTGAGCAACCATGTGGCAAATGAGGTTTAATGTTGATAAATGTAAAGTTATGCACTTGAGGCCTAAGAATATGCATCATACATACTAGGGGGAGTACAACTGGGGGAATCCATAGTGGAGAAGGATCTGGGGGTTTTGGTAGATCATAAGCTCAATAATAGAATGCAATGCCAAGCTGCGGTTTCCAAAGCGAGCAATGTTATTTCTTATTAAGGACTCTAGAGAGAGAGATCATTTTGCTCCCATACAAATCATTAGTAAGACCTCATCTGGAATATGCAGTTCAGTTTTGGGCACCAGTTCTCAAAAAGGATATTGTGGAACTGGAGAAAGTGCAGAGAAGAGCAACCAAACTGATAAGAGGCACGGAGGAGCTCAGCTATGAGGAAATATTAGAGGAACTGAATTTATTCACTCTTGAGAAGAGGAGATTAAGGGGGGGGGGATATAATCAACATGTATAAATATGTAATTGGTCCCTATTGTCAACTTGGTGTTGAGTTAATCACTTTAAAAGGTCATCATAGAGGACAAGGGGGCACTCTTTACGTCTAGCAGAAAAAAAGATTTTTTTCTCCAAAATTTGGAAAGGCTTCATCACAGTAAGAGCTGTAAAAATGTGGAATGGACTCACTCCAGAAGTGGTTCTGACCAGCTCAGGAGATTGCTTCAAAAAAAAATAAAAAGGCCTGGATTATTTCCTAAGTGTACATAATATAACTGGGTACTGACATTTATAGGTAAAGTTGATCCGGGGAAAATCCAATTGCCTCTCGGGGGATCAGGAAGGAATTTTTTCCCTGCTGTAGAAAATTGGATCATGCTTGGCTTTTTCGCCTTTCTCTGGCTCCACTATGGGTGAAGGACTGTGTATATGGGAGGGTATGTATATTTTAATTTTGTTTGGTTGAACTAGATGGACCTGTATCTTTTTTCAACCTAACTATGTAACCAATGATGGGGCACTATTCCTCCCACTAATACCAGAAAGGGGACATTGTTTACTCCAAGTGACACCAGGACATTTTCTACTCTCGCTCACCACAGTCCAGCCCCCCCTGAAGGACAGTAAACTGGCCCTTATATTTAGAAAGTTTTGGGGCCCCCTGGAATAGGAGGACCCACCTGAACAATCCCTTCAGTTTGTATTAAATCAGCAGGCCCTTGCACTACACGGCTGATGGTAGATCTAAAGGAGATTGTACAGTGTATGGCCACCTCAACCAGTTCACCACTGCCCTATAGCATGTTTACGGCCAGAGGGCAGTCATTCTGTGCAGAATCGTGCATTAAATACAGGAGATTCTGCACTTCCGCCTGAGGGGCGCACCGCTTGTGCTGCGATTAGTGACAGTAGAAGCCGATCAGCGGGTGTCAGCCAATGGATGTCCGCCGGCGCCCGCTAATTAAAAGGAGACACACAGGACAGAGGTATGTAAATAATGCAGAGCTGTGTCCCGTCAGAGGGGACCTGATGGATCCATCACATCTCTTAGTAAAAGCAGCACACAGTACACAAATGTAACCCTTTGATGTTTAACCCCTGCCCAGCCAGTGTCCGTATTAGCATCACTGGTCCCCCCAGTGTCAAAAGTTTCAGCCTGTCTGCCGAAATATTGCAGTTCCATGATAAGTCGCTGATCACTGCCATTACTAATATAACAGTTAAAAAAAAAAAAATAATAATAATTTATTTAAATATATATATATATATATATATATATTTCCACACACACACACAATCCGACTGTTTTCCCCCAGTTAGTCCATCCCCCACACAGTGTCAGTGCCAGTGTCATTAGTACAGTAACAGTGCATATTTTTAGCACTGGTCGCTGTAATAATGTCACTGGTCCCCACTAAAAAAATAAATTAAAAAAAAGCGTCTGATCGCAATGTCGCAGTCTGCAAAAAATAAATAAACAAATTGCTGATCGCTGCCATTACTAGTAAAAAAATAAATAAAAATGCCAAAAAACATCCCATAAGTTTGTAGATGATAACTTTTACGCAATCCAAACAAAAATATGTAGCAGAATACATATTGGCCTAAATTGATGAAGAAATTTGATTTTTAAAAATTTTTTTAATTGGATATGTTCTATATCAGAAAGTGAAAAAAAATATTGTTTTCTTTTTCAAAATTGACGCTTGCTCCGTTTATGTGTGAAAAAAAAAAAAGACATACATTTTATTTGTGTACAGCCTCGCACAACCACGCAATTGTCAGTTAAAGTAACGCAGTGCCGTATTGCAGAAAATGGCCTGGTCATGGGGGGGGGGGGGGGGGGGTGAAACCTTCCAGGGCTGAAGAGGTAAAAGGAAGAAGTAGAAGAGTGAGTATGGTATAGCAATGAAGAAGGTGTGGTCCAGAGTGGTAAACGCACTCCATTCTGTGATGCGGTAAGGCGGTGCATGATAGGATATGAAGTTTACTGTATGGTCACATGATGTTACAGGAAGTGGTGGGCTCAGGTGTATTTTTAAAAATGATGAACAGAGAGGTGCAGATTGAAGGCTGCCATGGTCTAGGTAGGAAAGAGATGAGCACGTTGAGGTGGCTTGGGCAGAAAAAAACATTAGAAAAGGCTTCAAATTATTATGAAAACTGAAATTTTGAACAGTATGCTCCATATTTTACGCTTTTTTTTTTTTTTTTTGAAGAGAGAATTTATTTTTAATTTTTATCTGGCAGTCTGCCCCTTTAGGATTACTAGACAGGAAGTCAGCGGTGAGCGAGAGGATATCGCTCCCCACTACACAAACGTCATCTGAAATATTTTCATGTCTGATAATCTTCTGAAACTTTTAATGAAACCTATTTTACATCGCAGAAAGGACCATTTATAGTTTATCTTTCAGGGTTATGCAAGGTTACATTCAGATGATCATTCTTATCTAAGCAGACATTCCATTTCTGCATTTCAACACAAACATCCATTATTTGGATACTGGAAACGTCAAATACATTCAGTGCGCCACAGGGGACCATTTCACATCAAGGTGCAGAATAAAAAGGGTATTTCCAATTTTTGAAGCCAAATTGGATAACACATACTTTATATTTGTTACATTCTGCCACGTGAATGGGAACAATGTAAAAGAATACAAAAATGAAAAAAATAAAATAAAATAAAAAACTCTACCTCCCTTCCCCTCCCCATTTGGGATAGAATAAGGGACAGATTATAACTCTCTGGCAGTTTTCTTTTTGCAACCCGTGTCACACTATGGAGATTTCCCTTCACTTCCTGTCCCATAGCCAAAACTGGAAGTGATAGGAAATCCCTCCAAAAGGGAGGGGGTAAACCCTTGTCACCAGATCTATGGTCCAGCAGTGGTGGCTGGTGTTTTTTTGTGGGGACGGGGGCAAAGAACAAACCAACCCCTACCCCCCCCGGTCGGCTGTAACCCACCCCCCCCCCCCCCCGTGCGGAAGGCAGTCAGTCGTCCAGTCCTGCACTAACCCCATCTAGGTCGCAGGCAGGCAGCGCTCCTACGGGCGGCGGCTTCCATCGCACTGTCTCCTCCTCTGCATCACAGCGGCTTCCGCCCCTGCGGTACCTCTCTCCTCCTCAGCGTCCAATATGATCACCTGTGCTTTCAGCTAATCGCGTGATGGGGCTCAAGACCCGCTTCCTGACTGGCCGGGAGGAGGATCGGTGAAACTAGCGAATATTAATTCACAATTGTCACACAACTGGGTGGGCCCAGGGCACAGTGCTCTGCGCTCCGAGCCCACCCCATTTTTGAAGCCTATTAGAGCCTCACATGCTTAAAAAATAAAAAATGCAATTGGAACCCTTGCATCTGGCACCCTGCAAGTAGATTGGGGGCTGGACGCATGCATAGGGGGTGTGGCGCCCGTGCACCCTTAATGGATAGGCCGCCATTGCTGTCGAGATTGGAAGATTACCCCTCTATTCCTATTCTGGTGACAAGCCAAAAAAAAAAGTTTACATATCCGCTTCAGGACCGCCCACCGAACTTCTACTGCGGCAAGGTGACCCTGCTGCGCCAGATGACGCACATGTATGTGATCTGGCATCTCCAGGTAGGGTGCGGGCACACACTCTCTGCCCCTCACGTGCTGTCACTCACTAAAGCACAGGCCAATCAGAGGGTGCCGGACAATAATTTATGGCCAGGACCCGCTGATTGGCTGAGCGAATGACAGAAGAAGAGAGCCCTGAGTTGGTAGTACAGCAGTGATGTGTCCATTTTTTTTTCTCCCTGCAAAGCAACCAGGCACATCGCTCAATAAAAGCAGCACATACTACACATAATAAACATTGTTCGGCACACAGTTAGAATCCCGATCTCGATTCTTTAACGGTTAATCGTGCAGCTTTAAATTATTGGGATTTTATTTTTACCAAATACATGTTGCAGAATAGATTTTAGCCTAAATTTATAAATTAGAATTTTTTTAATTGGATAAGTTTTATAAAAGCACAGAGATTTTTATATTGGGGGGTTTTCAAAATTTTTGGTCTTTTTTCATTTATATCGCAAAAAATAAAATAACCCAGCGCTGATCAAATATCACCAAAAGAAATTTCTATTTGTGTGAATTTAAAAAAAAAAAAAAAAACACACGATATAAAATGTCATTGTACAGCATTGCATGACTGCACAATAACCAGTTAAAGTAGCGCAGTGCTAAATAGCAAAAAAAAATGGTCTGGTCTTTAAGGGGGTAAAAGCTTCCAGGGCTAAAGTGGAAGGAAATTCTCTCACTCTCTAGGGGATAATACTGAACAGGACAAAGACGGGTGAATATATATATATCCACTTGATCTCTAGAAGGTCACACCCCATCCCCCCCCCCCCCTCCTCCTGACCAGGCCATTTTTGCGATACAGCACTACATTACTTTGACAATTGCACAGTCGTGCGACACTGTGCCCAAATAAAATGGATGTCCTTTTTCCCCCCCACAAATAAAGATTTCTTTTGGTGGTATTTGATTACCTCTGCATTTTTTATATTTTGCACCAGAAACAAAGAACGACTGACTATTTAGGAAAAAATAAATAAAAAACCCTGTCTTACTTTCTGCTCTAAAACACATCTAAAAAAAATAAAAATTTATAAAAAGTAAATAAATAATAATTTCTTCATCAGTTTAGGCCAATATGTATTCTGCTATATATTTTCGGTTAAAAATAAAAAATCTTAATAAGCGTATAATGATTGGTTGGACAAGTGTGATTATATGTCAGTATTACATTGTATATCCCTGTATGTTGTGGTCATTCAGGTGCTTATCTAATAGTTTCTTGAAACTATCAATGCTCCCCACTGAGACCACCGCCTGTGGAAGGGAATTCCACATCCTTGTCGCTCTTACAGTAAAGAACCCGCTACGTAGTTTAAGGTTAAACCTCTTTTCTTCAGATTTTAATGAGTGGCCACGAGTCTTGTTAAACTCCCTTCTGCAAAAAATTTTTTATCCCTATTGTGGGATCACCAGTAGGGTATTTGTATATTGAAATCATATCCCCTCTCAAGCGTCTCTTCTCGGGAGAGAATAAGTTCAGTGCTCGCAACCTTTCCTCATAACCAATATCCTCCAGACCCTTTATTAGCTTAGTTGCCCTTCTTTGTACTCACTCCATTTCCAGTACATCCTTCCTGAGGAACGGTGCCCAGAACTGGACAGCATATTCTAGGTGCGGCTGGACCAGAGTCTTGTAGAGCAGGAGAATTATTGTTCCTGATCGGCGCGCGATGATGTATGTCGGCAGAATGGCAGGCAAACTGGCGTACAGGTACGTCCAGTTGAAATTGCCGTCCTGCCATCGCGTGTGGGCCGCCGGCGGCGTGTCGGTCGGTACCCCCCGTGAGTCCGGGCGCGTGACACTGATCTCTGCTCCCTGGATTGGAGCAGAGATCAGTGTTCACTAACACACAGCCCACCCACCCCACAGTTAGTAACACGCCCCTAGGACACACTTAACCCCTACACTGCCACTCCCTGGTTAACCCCTTCACTGCCGGTGTCATTTCCACAGGAATTAGTGCATTTGTATAGCATTGATTGCTGTATAAATGACAATGGTCCCAAAAATGTCTGATGTGTCAGCCATAATGTGGCAGTCACAATAAAAAAAAATTTAAAAAAAAAAATCGCGGATTGCCACCATTACTAGTAAAAAAAAAATATATATATATATATAAGACCATAAAACTATCTCCTATTTTATAAACGCTATAACTTTTGCGAAAACCACTTATTGCGATTTTTACCAAAAATATGTAGAAGAATACGTATCGGTCTAAACTGAGGGAAAAAAAAATGTTTTTTTTTTTATATATATTTTTGGGGGGATATTTATTATAGCAAAAAATAATGCATTTTTTTTAAAATTGTCGCTTTGTTTATAGCGCAAAAAATAAAAAACCACAGGGGTGATCAAATACCACCAAAAGAAAGCTCTATTTGTGCGAAAAAAAAAGGATGTGACTTTTGTTTGGGAGCCACGTCGCACGACCGTGCAATTCTCAGTTAAAGCGACGCAGTGCCGAATCGCAAAAAGTGGTCTGGTCTTAAGCCCGCAAAATGGCCCGGTCTGAAAGTGGTTAATGTATGCTGATATTATATTTGCTTTGTTCGCATTGCATGCCATTGTTGAGCCCATCATCTACTAGGACCCCAGGTCCTTTTTCATCCTAGATTCCCCCAGAGGTTGTCCCCCCAGTGTATAGATTGCATTTATATTTTTGCCACCCAAATGCATTATTTAACATTTTTTCTACATTGAACCTCATTGTCATGTAGTTGCCCACCCCATTCATTTGTTCAGATCTTTTTGCAAGGTTTCCACATCCTGTGGAGATGTACAGAGATTGAACTGTTTACCCCATCCTCCAGGTCATTTATGAACAAATTAAATAGGATTGGTCCCAGCACAGAACCCTGGGGGATCCCACTACCCACCCCTGACCATTCCAAGGATTCCCCATTTATCACCACCCTCTGAACTCGCCCTTGTAGACAGTTTTCAATCCATGTACTCACCCTATGGTCCATACCAACGGACCTTATTTTGTACAGTAAATGTTTATGGGGAACTTTGTCAAATGCTTTTGCAAAATCCAGATACACCATGTCTACGGGCCTTCCTTTATCTAGATGGCAGATCACCTCATCATAAAAGGTTAGTGGACTGGTTTGGCAAGAACAATTCTTAATGAATCCATGCTGATTACTGCTAATGATATTGTTCTCATTACTAAAATCGGCTCGTGGCGCCGTGCACATGCCCGCTAGCCTGCGATGACGGAGGGACGTACAGGTATGCCCATTTGCGCACCCATGTACATCGGCGGGTGGGAAGTGGTTAATTAATATCACTTTTTTTTTTTCACTTTATCTCTTTATTTCTTTTCACTTTAAACAAAACATACAAACATTTCCATACAAAATTAAGCAAGAGCAATAAAAATTCCATAAAACCCTTTTACACCCTTTCATTCCCTACCTTCATCCACTTGCCGACCGCTGCACGCCGATATACGTCAGCACAATGGCAGCGGTGGGCAAATGGGCGTACCTGTATGCGATTTGTTTTTCCAAAAATATGTAGAAGAATACCTATCGGCCTAAAATGAGGGAACATTTTTTTTTTTTTTTTTTTTTTTGGGGTATATTATAGCAAAAAGTAAAAAATATTTTCAAAATCGTTGCTCTTTTTTTGTTTATAGCGCAAAAAATAAAAAACGCAGAGGTGATCAAATACCACCAAAAGAAAGTTATATTTGTGGGGGAAAAAAAATTCAATTTTGTTTGGGTGCAACATCACACGTCTGCGCAATTGTCAGTTAAAGCGACACAGTGGCAAATCGCAAAAAAAGTTCTGGTCAGAAAGAGTGTAAAATCTTCCGGGGCTGAAGTAAAAAAAGACAACTCAAGTGTGTCCCCAGTCTGTGTGTGGGAATAGAAAACACTGAGATTGTTCAGAAATGCTTGCCATCAGCAATGACAACTTCTCTAAAGAAACAAAAAAAAAAAAAAAAAAAAAAACATTTTTGCATTTTAAGAGAACACACAACAGTATAGGAGGGTTTTCTCAAATTGCAAAAGTAGAATACACTTTAGAGGGGATCTTCACTGCACCAGAAAACTAAAAAAAAGAATTTTTTAACCACTTGCTGACCACCCACTGTACATTTACTGCATCGGGGCGGCCGGTCAGTGCCAGATGACGTACTTATGTGATCTAACACTTCCAGGTCTGGGGCGTACACGTCTGCCGCCGGCGGCCCACTCCCGCTGGGCATGTCTGCGTGCACCCGGGGATCGTTCTTTACAGAGGCAGAACAACAGTCTGCCTATGTAAACAAGGCAGATTGCCATTCTGTCAGTACAGAAGGCATGGATACTTTAAAGCAGGAGTCCGCCGTTTTTTTTTTTTTTTTTTTTTTTTTTTTTTTAAAGCCAGCAGCTACAAATACAGCAGCTGCTGACTTTTAAAATAGTGACACTTACCCGTCCAGCGCGCCCGCGATGTCGGCACCCGAAGCCGATCTCTCAATCGTCTCTCGGGTGCTGCCGCCACCATCTTGGGTATGGGAATCAGGAAGTGGAGCCTTTCGGCTTCATTTCCCGGTTCCCTATTGCGCATGCGCGAATCGCGCTGCGCAATACAGATGGACCCGCTGCCTCTGGGATCTGTGTGTTTCCCAGCAGGCAGCAGGGGACTTTCGGAAAGGGGCGTAGATCTACGCCCCTTTCCGCAGAGAGCTATCCCGGAAGTGGGTGCAATTACCTGGATTATCCAGGTAACTGCACCCCCCCCCCCCCCCGAAAAGGTGCCAATTGTGGCGCCGGAGGGGGGGAGGATTCCAATGAGCGGAAGGTCCACTTTAGGGTGGACCTCCGCTTTAAAGCAGAAACACAGATCCATGCCTTCCACTAGTAAAAGTAAGTCCCCCCCCACTACACTGAAAACACCAGCTAGGCATACAAGTAACTCTTTGATCGCCCCCTGATGTCGGGGACACACCTGATGAAGAGAAAGGGCCATGTGGGCTGGTGGGGACCCCAGAAGAGGAGGATCAGGGCTGCTCTGTGCAAAACCTTCACACAGAACAGGTAAGTATTGGCACCTTTGTTTTTTTGTTTTGTTTTCTTTCCATAAATAAAAATAACTGAAGGTGGTTTACAAAACACTTTAAAAAAAATAAAATAATAATCAATGATGATTGGGACAGTGAAGTTCCACTTTAAGTCAATGCTTTGTAAGCTAGAAGCCTGGCTATCAGCCAAAGCAGCAGACAATGCAGGATAAGCTTTAACGCCTTCACAGACTAAGGTTTACCTATTAATCAGGAAACTGCAAAAATAGAACAAGTCAGCAAGATAACGATAAAAAAAAATCAAAAAACTTTATTAGCGGCCACAGAACACAAAGAAAAAATAAAAATGGCGCTTCTCATTTCATGGCTGGGTCAGTATGTTTATATCAGATTTCGGGGATGGGAACTGTAACAGGCTTGAAGCTGCTTTTTTTTATGATAAATAAATGATAACCAACGGAAAAGTTTTGCATGAACAGCCTGAACTCCACCCTCCCCCACCCACTTCTAGAGCTGGTAGAAAATCTCCCCCTGCTCCGTGTCATCCTTATTAGCAGAACATCGATAGGAGCCAGGATTACCGCACTGACAGCTGCAATTGCATGGATCAGGGCTACACAGACTCAATGATATTTCCTCCCATTTTTTCCTCATTCCCTCAGCCTAGACCCGGCCAATGAACACATGACCACTAAGCTTTGTGGGTTTTTTTGGACAGAGTTGGTACAGTGCCAGGTATCCTGCATGTGCAGAATTCCTACAGTTCTAGTCAGATTACTAGGAGGAGAATGGTGCGAACGGACGAGCAGGAGAGCCATCAGCTGCCTTCAGCCGCCTTAGCAAAACGTCGGCTTTTAAAAAAGTTTACAGTTAGACATGTGCGATTTATTTTAATTACCAATCCGAATCCCGACCAAAATTGTTGCTATTCGGAGATATCCGAGTCACAATAGTAATGAATTTCAACAAATCCGACAAAAAAATAAAAAAATTATAACTAAAATTAATTTGTATTCATTTAATTTGGATGATGTGATAGTTTAAAACCTTTTGTTAACTGTTTGCGGACCGTATAACTTACATAGATGGCAGCAGGGCGGCCTCCCTACGCTGGATCACGTAACACCTACTAAGTATCACCAAAAGAAAACTATTTGTGGGTAAAAAAAAAAAAAAAAAAAAAAAAAAACTACAATTTAGTTTGGGTACATTGTTGCATGACCGCACAATTACCAGTTAACCACTTGCCTACAGGGCACTTATACCCCCTTCCTGCCCAGGCCAATTTTTAGCGCAGTCGCACTTTGAATGACAATTGTGCGGTCATGCAACTCTGTACCCAAACAACATTTTTATAATTTTTTTTTTTACTTAAAACAGAGCTCTCTTTTGGTGGTAATCACCGAGTTTTATTATTTTTTTTTTATTTTTTTTTTAGGTGTGAACTGAGCCAAAGGATGTGTGTTACTGGCCAGATCACCAGGTGAAAATAAAAGCCAAAATAAAAAAAAAAAAACGGGCATTTAGAAAGTGGCATAAATGCCCCCTAAATGCATGGCAGCTGCTGCTCAACTGCCCTCTAAACAGCGATCCACCACAGAATGCTTTTTAGTGGGGCGATACTCACTGCCACAAGCGTAAATGAGCAAAAAAGAAAAAAATAAGAATCCAGCCACCACATCTAAGAATTGGTAAGCGCCAATGTACTCCTTTTTTTGGAGGGGGGCGGGGGGAATTAATGCTGCTTTAGGGTCCATTTACGCTGCATATGAATTGCACATGGATGTTTTGCATGTTCCTGTGCGATATACATACTGTGCAGTGCAATTTTAGCCCATTCATTTTGAATGGGCTGAAAGCGCACCGCATCAAAAGTAGTGCATGCACTATTTTTGGGAACACACAAACTGGATTGCCTGGTAATTTTCAACTGCATTTGTGGCCTGTGTTTGGGGTGTTGCTTACACTGCACTGACACCCGCTGCAGATCACAAGGGCAGTGCGTTTTGAATATGGTGCAAGAAACAGGCACGAAAACAGGGGGTGTCCCGCATAGCGTTCTAGTGTGAACGGGCCTTCAATACAGTTAGTGTGTGTGTTCTCCCAATAGGGGGGGGGGGCGCGAGTTTATCACTCCTGTGACCCGTTTCCAGCAGAGAGTGGGCTGAAGTCCGTTCTCTGCTGACATCGCCAAGTCAATCCAGGCACTGCATCATCCCGTCAATGAAGTCATGATCCGCCAGGTGCCTGGACTGACACCCTGCGGAGTGAGCCGTTGAGAGACTGAGCCGGCTGCCCTTCCCCCTCCACAGCCCAGCGCTCCAGTGAGTGAGGAGGGAGCAGAGCAGAGAGCACAGTCTACAGCTCCCTGCTCAGGGAGGTCTGTAAACCGAGCGATTGGCGGTGTTTGATCGCTTGGTTCTCAGTGTTAGAGGCGCTGGGGGACAGATGCAGCTCCGGGCCTATACTGCATCCAACGAGGAAAAAAAAAAAAAAAAAAAAAGAAGGGGGGGGCGTTTGTGTCTGGATTTCAGTATCGTTCACAATGGATTGTAAATTTCCTCTTTTTGTGCACCATAGAGTCAGTTCTTACAAGTATAAATAACTCTTCACTTCAGCTCCAGGCCTTTTTTTTCTTTACATGTAAAAGTAAAGTATTTTTTGCTAAAATTAGATAGAACCCCCAAACATTTTTTTTTACAAGCAGTGTGATTTTTTTTTTTATCACACTGTACTCTTTTTTTTGAAAAGGAAAATACATAACCCAATTTTGTTAGTAAGATATCCAAGATGATGTTACGCCGTGTAACCATACCAAACATGTCATGCTTTGAAACTGTACATGCTCGTGCAATGGCGACAAACTACGTAAATCTTTAAAAGCGTTTACAGGTTACCACTTTAGAGTTGCAGAGGAGGTCCGGTGCTAGAAATACTGCCCATGATCTGACATTCGCAGTGATGGCTCACATGTGTGGGGGAATTATTCTTTTTTTTTTTATTATCGCCGTTTGAGTGAGTACAGGATCGACACACGGGTTTTGTCTTTGCGCATAAGCACAGGGGCACTTTAATTTCTTTTTTAAATTATTCATTTTACACTTTTGTTTTACTTTTTTTTTTTAATGACTATTCTTGCTGTCTCAAAGAATGTAAGGCATGTGACAGGTACTCTTTATGGAGAGATCTGAGGTCTATAAGACCCTAAATTCCTCCTCTGCCCTTAAAGTGTTACTAAACCCACAACCGTTATATCAGTCTGTATATGGAGTAAAGCATGCTTGTTATACTCACTATGGAACCTAAGGGGTTAATCCTCCGCATTGTGTATAAAGGCTTTTTGATCCTTCGTTCTCTGATCCTCCCCTTCTTCCACTGTCTCCAAAAAATAACATTTACAGAGCCAGGGGACGGGCTGTACATGCTCAGTTTGGTGTGTATTGCTAGAGAGTTTTTTTGTTTTTCTTCGGAGGGGGAATGTGATCAGCACAGGGCCAATCAGCACTGTGCAGACAGAGGATCAGGGGAGAATCAAAACTCCTCCTACAAGCTTTACTAGGAGCTGAAGGAGGACATCACAAGGCCGCTGAAGGAGGACATCACAGAGCCACTATATACTGCTGACGAGAAATGGTATTTATCAGTATATATTTACTAAAATAATTGAATTTCCATGTGCTGTGTATTGTGGGAGACCAGATATAGTGAATGCAGGGTCCTGGGTTTAGTAGCACTGTGTTTGAATGCTTTTGATTCTTAAAAAAATGTTGCTGGTGGAAACCCGGGTAAACCGGGTTACTATAGCGCAGTGATGGTGAACCTTGGCACCCCAGATGTTTTGGAACTACATTTCCCATGATGCTCATCTACACTGCAGAGTGCATGAGCATCATGGGAAATGTAGTTCCAAAACATCTGGGGTGCCAAGGTTCGCCATCACTGCTATAGCGGAATGCCCATCCTGTCTTTCTTCGGCTGTCCGACCAGCTGGCAGGCGCACAGGCTGGTTTCTCGGAGGGCAGCGGGAGGGTGTAGACATTAGGATTACTTTTACAAAAGAGCCGACTGCCTGCTCTTCAAAATGGTACCGGGAAGATGCTGCAGACACCACCCTGGTATAACCACCAAAATTCCAGCAACACACGGGTACGTCACTGGTCATAAAGTGCAACCGTGCCCCTACAAGATACAATGCAGTTTACATGCATTTGTAATGTGTTTTTGGAATGTTTGTGGTGCTAATTTTGGCACCAAATTTCGATTTAGTTTTAGTCTTAGGACTAAAATGGCATTTTAGTTTTAGTCCCATTTTAGTCTTCTGCAATTGTTTTAGTCGCATTTAGTTGATTAAATCTCCAGTACATTTTAGTCGTCTAAAGTCTAATAGGTGTAATTAAATTGTAATGCATTAGATAACATTTCTGTACAATTTCCAAACTCAGTATATAAATGCTGGAGTGAAAAATCTAAGATGTTATTTATTATGGCACTGAGGTATGAACATGCACTACAGACAAATGTTAATTTTGAAGTGAAATTTCAATTTAGTTTTAGTCTTATGCCCTGTACACACAGTCGGACTTTCCGACGGAAAATGTGCGAACGGATCCAATCGTGTGTGGGCTCCATCGGAAAGTTTGAGAGCAGGGTCTAAAATTTTCCGATAACAAAATCCGATCGTTTTAAAATTCCGATCGTGTGTAGACAATTCCGATGGACAAAGTGCCAAGCATGCTCAGAATACAATTACTAGACTAAAGCTATTGGCCTCTTTATAGTCCTGTCGTACGTGGTTTATGTCACCTCGTTCTGAACGATGGGATTTTCCGACAACTTTGCGTGACCGTGTGTATGCAAGACAAGTTTGGGTCAAAAGCCGATGGATTTTGTAGTCGGAATGTCCGAACGTGTGTGCATTAGTCTTGGCTAAAATGGCGTTTTAGTGCCATTTTAGTTTTAGTCATATTTTAGTCATCTCAGTTGTTTTAGTTTTACTAAAGCCAAAGTCAACTAAAATGATATTCGTTTAGTAATTTTAGTCGAAAAAATTAAACACTGGTGGTGCATCTTTGAAATTGTTTCTTAAATTATTTCAATGTATTTCCTTTACCAAGTTGCTTTTCCATGCTTTCATGCATTTGAAGGGCGTTCCGGTGTGGAAAAGTGCAGCATCTGAATACATTGTTCTGGCCTATGCATATAAAAAAAAAAAAAAAAAAAAAAGAAAAACCCCCATGCACCCGACTGCCTGGAGAGAAATAAGTTCCCATGCAGTCAGCTAGCGCTGCACACCGGTCCTCACACCTCCTGTCACCGTACATCTCTGTGTGTGCATTTGCTCCCATGGTTGAGACACAGGATCTTTCATTCTATTACTAGTGTAGGACCCAGTGATAACGGGGTACTTTGACGCAGTACCCCCTATATGATCATATAGGGGGATATTTAGGAAAGGCATATAGGGGGCTATTTACGAAAGGCAAATCCACTTTGCACTACAAGTGCACTTGAAAGTGCAGTCGCTATAAATCTAAAGTGAATATCTGAAATGAGGGGAAGCTCTGCCGACTTTATCATCCAATCATGTGTAAGCTAAAATGCAGTTTTTAATTTTCCTTGCATGTCCCCCTCGGATCTACAGCGACTTTACTTCCAAGTGCATTTGCAGTGCAAAGTGGATTTCCCTTTAGTAAATAACCTCCATAGTGTCACCAAATCCCAATATTTTTTAAATAGCCTTGCAGGATTTAAAATGTCATTTTTGTAAGTGTGCGCTATAATCTATTTTGTCCTGTTTACGGTCGTATAGCAGCAACATCTTGAATGTAAACCCATTTTTAGGGTGTACCCCCCCCCCCCCAACTATGATGTTTGTGTGTGCGCATTTGAACGCATTTTGATTGTGCTTACATGTGTTTTTTTTGGCACATTTTCATTGCTGTCAACTTGTTTACTAAGTTGCGTTTGCAGGTCCGTGCACATACGCAGTGCGTTCTGGTGCAGACAAAATACGACCCTGGAATGTGTTTCTCGCCTGTGCGTTCGTACTGCATAATTACCTGGAGGAACATTACAAGTCCACACACAGTCAGATCGCTGCCCTCCACCCCCCGCCCAACAATCCCTCCCGTTATTGTTGGCCTCTGCTTGTTAATTTGAACGCGTTCTCATCGTATGCATTCACTGTGCGTTTTCATTTAGTTTTTTTTTTTTTTTTTTTTGCATTCCTGGAATAATTTCTCAATTTATTTCAACTACGTTGCATTTACACACGTTTGCAGGGTGTTCCAATGTGGAAAAATGCAGCATTGGAATACATTTTTCTAGCCTATGCATAAAAACAAAACGCACCTGACTGCCTCTGGTGTAAATGAGCCCTATGAATGTTGAGGTCACAAAGGTGTTAATTAACTCTTCCATCCTTGGAGGGGAGTTACAAGTCCCCTTGCAGTCAGGTCATGGCCCTCCCACCACAATCCCTCTCGTTATTGGACGTCTCTGCGTTCGCATTTGAACGCATATTCAGTGCATTTACATATGTTTTTTGGTGCTTTCTTGAATGTATTTTCCATTTATTTTCTTTACCAAGTTGCGTTTACGCACGTTTGCACGCGTTCCGGTGTGGAAAAGTGTGGCATTGGAATACGTTTTTCCTGCCTATGGATTTGCACAGCATTTCAAAAACGCACCCAACTGCCTCTGGTGTAAAAGGTCACAAAGGGTTCATTAACTCTTCCATACCTGGAGAGGGAATGACAAGTCCCCATACAGTCGGATCGCAGCCCTTCTCCCACAATCCCTCCCTTCACTGTACGTCTCTGCATGCGCATCTGAATGCATTTACATGTGGTTTTTTTTTTTTTAAAGTTTCATTTATTTTAGTTTATTTTCTTTACTAAGTTGCATTTACGCACGTTTGCACGCGTTCCGGTGTGGGAAAACGTGGAATACGTTTTTCTTGGATAGGAATGACGAGTCCACATGCAGTCGGATTGCAGCCCTTCCACCACAATCCCTCCTGTCGCTGTAGCTCCCTGCGTGCGCATCTGAACGCGTTTGCAATGCATTTGCAGAGCGTTTTCAGGAATTTCATCATTTACTTCAATTTGGAATGAAAAAAGTTTTTTTGTATCATATCACAGAGTGGTACTTACTGTGGATACAAAATAGGTAAAGAAGTGCCACGTCCTATGACCGTTAAAAAAAAAAAAAAAAAATTATTATACAGTATTTATATAGCGCCAACAGTTTACGCAGCGCTTTACAATATAAAAGACAAGAGACAATACAATACAAGAGGATTAAGATGGCCCTGCTCAGAAGAGCTTACAATCTAATAGATTTATTTCAAATTTACTTTATTTACCAAGTTGTGTTTATGCACGTTTCCACGCATTTCTGCGCATTTGCAGGGCATTCCGGGAAAATGCGGCATTGGAATAGGGTTGGAATACGGTTTTCTGGCCTATGCGCTTGTACTGCCTCTGGGTTGAATGAGCCCTATAAGTGCTGAGCTCAGGAAAGGGGTTAATTAACACTTCCATCCCTGGAGAGGAATTACAATCCCCCATCCAGTCGGATCGCAACCCTTCCGCCACAATCCCCCCTCTCACTGTATGTCCCTCCGCGTGCATGTGAATGCGTTTGCAGTGTGTTTTCCGGAATTTCTTCATTTATTTCAATTTACTTTCATTACCAAGTTGCGTTTACATACGTTTGCACGCGTTCACGTACATTTGCAGGGTGTTCTGGAAAAAAATGCAACATTGGAACAAGCTTTTCTTGAAAAAGGAATTACAGGTCCACATGCAGTCGGATTGCAGCCCTTCCACCACAATCCCCCCCCATCACGGTATGTCTCAGCGTTCGCATTTGAATGCCTTTGCAGTGCATTTACATGCATTCGCAGTGCGTTTTAATGAATTTCTTCATTTTAAATTTACTTTCTTCACTAAGTTGCATTTAAGCACATTTGCACGCAAAAATGCGGCGCTGGAATCAATTTTTCTGGCCTATGCATAAAAAAAAAAAAAAAAAAAAAAAAAAAAAAAAAAAAAGGAGGACGCACCTGCCCTAAATTGAGCCCTTTCACACTGAGGCAGTTTTCAGGTGTTTTAGCACTAGAAATGGTGCCTGTAAAGCGCCTGAAGACTGCCTCCCGAATGCTCTCACACTGGGGCGGTGCGCTTGCGGGACGTTAGAAAAAGTCCTGCAAGCAGCATCTTTGGGGCGGTTTGGGAGCGCTGTATTTAGTGCTCCCAAAACGCCCCTGCCCATTGCAATGAATGGGCAGCACTTTGGAAGCGCTGCAACACGGGCATTTTTAACCCCTTCATCAGCCACTGGAGGGGGGGGGGGGTTAAAAGCGCCCCACTAGAGGCCGAGAAAGTGCTGCTTAAACAGAGCTAAAGCACTGCTAAAATGAGCGGAGCTGTACCGCTAACGCTCAGGTGGCCCCCGTGTGAAAGGGGTCTAATGCCGCGTGCACACGATCAGACTTTTCAGCAGACTTGCTCTGGCGGGCAGGAATCCATTGCACAATTCGATCGTGCGTGGGCTCCAGCGGACTTTTTTTTCCCCCCAGAAGTCAGACGGACCTAGAAATAAAACATGTTTCAAATCTATCCGACGGACTAAAAAAAAAAAAAAAAAAACGGGAAAACCGTTCTTCTGTATGCTGTTCCGACAGGGAGGCTATTGGCTAGTGGCTATTGAAATTCCTTGTTTAGTCCTGACTTACGTCATCACGTTCAAAGGACTACTACTTGCGAACGGACTTTGCGAACGGACTTGGCGAACGGACTTGGTCCGGTCGCGTGTGGCCAAGTCCGTTTCGTTCAGAAAGTCCATCGGACCTCCACCGAAAGTCTGTCGGGAAGACCGTCGGACCCAGTCTGCCAGAAAGTCCGGTCGTGTGTACGCGGCATAAGTGTTGAGGTCACAAGGGGGTTAACACTCCCATCCCTGGGGGGGTTACAAGTCCCCATGAAGTTGGATTGCAGCCCTTCCCCCACGATCCCTTCTGTCGCTGTATGCATCCGCGTGCACACTTGCGCGTTTTCAGGAATTTATTCATTTCTAATTTACTTTCGTTACCAATTTACACACGTCTGCACGTCTCATGAAATATGCGGCACTGGAATACGATTTTCTTGGAAAGGAATGACAAGTCCCCATACAGTCGGATCGCAGCCCTTCCACCACATCCCGCCCCCCCCAATCACGGTACATCTCAGCGTGCGTGTCTGCAGTGCGTTTACATGCATTCACAGTGCGTTTTCAGGAATTTCTTCATTTATTTCAAGTTACTTTCTTTACTAAGTTGCATTTACGAACTTTTGCGCCCGATCATGTGCATTTGCAGGCAAAAATGCGGCACAGAAATAAGTTTTTCTGTCGTATGCATAAAAGAAAAGAAAAAAGAAAAAAAATAATACACCTGCCCACCTCTGGGGTAAATGTATAAGTGTTGGTCACAAAGGGGTTAATTAACTCTTCCATCCCTGGAGAGGAATTATAGATGATGATGAGAGGTGAATCTATTCCCTGATATAAGGAGGTCAGTGGTGGGCACACAGAGGTCAGGCGCCCCCCCCTCTCTGGCAGTGGAAGGGTTAACCCCCCCCCCCCATGTCCCCTTCCTCTGGGTGACCCTCCTCCCCTCCCCCCACACAGCCGCTTCTCCTCACCTCCTGCTTATCCAGCAACAAGTGTGTCCGGGGAGATAACATTCCAGGTCATGGCTCCTCTCCCGGCTCTCTCCTCTCTCCCCGGCTCTCCTCTCCTCTCTCTTGGACACACAATGGACTCTCCGCTCTTCTCTCGCTACAAATGTATCAACTTTCCGCTCTCTTCTCTCACACTCCGCTCCGGACAGCAGAAAGCCTCTCTGCGCACGCGCAGTCCCGAGCACAGCCGCCCCGCCCAGGCACAGCGCCGCGCGGTCATTGGCTGGCAGCGCTGTCCGTCTGCTGCTCTTGCCCCGCCTCCTTTTCTGGCTGGGAGAAGAAGAGTGGAAGGAGAGAAGTTGGAGGAGAAGAGATCGGGGCTGAGATTGTCCGATCTACTTCTATGTCAGCGATGTGATGGATGGGAGGGGACCTGAGAGGCGCAGCGCTGCATCTTTATGTGCGATATCAATCTGCTTCAATAGAAAAACACTTGGACTCAACTTAAAGAGAAGATCCAGCCCCTCCCACAAAAAATAATAACATTCAGCAACTACAAATACTATACACATAATATATATAATGTACAAATAATATATACATAATGTACAAATACTGAGGGGGGTAACTTCTGAAGGACCTCACCACATCTCGTCGCAGCCCGGTCTCCCACATAATGTACAAATACTATACACATAATGTACACATAATGTACACGTACTGTACAAATAGTATACAAATACTGTACACATAATTTACGCATACTTTACACATAATATACCCATATAGTACACATACTATACACATAATGTGGGGGGTGGGGGTAGCAAACTTCTAGGGGACCTCGCCACTAGAGATGGACGAACTTCCGACGGGACGTTTCACGAACCACGAACGTGGCCAAAAGTTCGCAAACCGCAAGTCGGTGAAATTTTGACAATTCAGGACTCAGGAGCGCATGAAGGCAATGGAGGAGAGGAAAGGCCAGGGTAGGCTATGAAGAGGGTGCAGGAGATGATCACCAGCACCGTGATAGAGAGCACTGACACCAGCACCGTGATAGAGATCACTGACACCAGCACCGTGATAGAGATCACTGACACCAGCACCGTGATAGAGAGCACTGACACCAGCACCGTGATAGAGAGCACTGACACCAGCACCGTGATAGAGAGCACTGACACCAGCACCGTGATAGAGATCACTGACACCAGCACCGTGATAGAGAGCACTGACACCAGCACCGTGATATAGAGCACTGACACCAGCACCGAGATAGAGAGTACTGACACCAGCACCGTGATAGAGTGCACTGACACCAGCACCGTGATATAGAGCACTGACACCAGCACCGTGATAAAGAGCACTGACACCAGCACCGTGATAGAGAGCACTGACACCAGCACCGTGATAAAGAGCACTGACACCAGCACCGTGATAGAGAGCACTGACACCAGCACCGTGATAGAGAGCACTGACACCAGCACCGTGATAGAGAGCACTGACACCAGCCCCGTGATAGAGAGCACTGACACCAGCCCCGTGATAGAGAGCACTGACACCAGCACCGTGATATAGAGCACTGACACCAGCACCGTGATATAGAGCACTGACACCAGCACCGAGATAGAGAGTACTGACACCAGCACCGTGATAGAGTGCACTGACACCAGCACTGAGATAGAGAGCCCTGAGACCACACCAGCACCGAGATCGAGAGCACTGACACCACACTAGCACCGAGATAGAGAGAGAGCACTGATACCAGCACCGAGATAGAGAGCACTGACAGCAGCACTGATACCAGCAACTCGCTGCTGGACCCCAAAAATATGACACCGCTCAACCTCTTCAAACAGGAGGGTACAGGCATATAGTACAGTGTGCTTTTTTTGTACAAGGAAGTGAGCCAAATGTAGACAAAAGGTCTGTGTGCTCGATTAAATAAATCATTTATAGAGATATACATGGTCTACTGGTCACATGTGTTGAATTCCTCATAGATCCATGCCTCATTCATTTTTATAAATGTGAGGTAGTCAACACTGTCGTGAGCTAGGCGAGTGCGCTTATCGGTCACGATCCCCCCTGCTGCGCTGAACGTCCTTTCGGACAGGACACTGGACGAGGGGCAAGCCAACAGTTCCATTGCAAATTGGGCAAGCTCTGGCCAGAGGTCAAGCCTGCCCACCCAGTAGTCCAGGGGTTCATCACTCCTCAGAGCGTCCACATCGGCCGTTAACCCGATGTAGTCGGACACCTGACGGTCTAGGCGTTCCCTGATGCTGGATCCGGATGACACCTGTCGATGGGTCAGCTGAAAGAATGACCTCATATCAGAAGTCACCAACACATCTTCAAACCGCCCTCTTCTTGCAGGTGCTGTTGGATTGGTACCCGCAACTCCTTCTCTGGGAGTGGGAATTCCTCCTGTGCCAGTGTATGCAAAAGCAGAATGCAGCATTTCTAGAAGCAAGGCCTGGAAGTGCTCCATTCTGACAGCCCTCTGTGACGGTGGTAACATTTCAACCATTTTGTGTTTGTACCGGGGGTCTAAGTACGTTGCCACCCAGTACTGGTCCTTGACCCTTATGCTTTTTATACGGGGGTCCCTATTAAAACACTGGAGCATGAAGGCCCCCGTTTGCACTAAACTGGAAGCGGTGTGGTGGCCTGGCTCCTGCTCATCATCCAGGATAATGTCGTCCTCCTCGTTCTCCTCTCCCCATCCACACACAACAACAGGGATCCCAGAAAGGTTTAAAGCATGCTCTTCTTGCTCCTCCTCATCCGCCCCGGCACCATCCTCCTCTGACTCCTCTTCAGACTCCTGTTGTTGACTTGTCTCAGATAGAGTAGCCCCCCTGGGAATTCATCCAGCATTGCAACTTCCGCATCTTCCTGCTCCTGCTCCTCCACGGCTTGATCAATGACACAATGCAATGCACGCTCCATAAAGAAGGCATAAGGTACCATGTCACTGATGGCGCCATGGCTGCGACTGACCAGTTTGGTGATCTCATCAAATGGCTGCAGAAGTCTGCATGCGTCGCGCATGAGCAGCCACTGGCGTGGTGAAAAAAAACAAGCTCCCCAGAACCTGTTCTGCCGCAGAGTTCGTACAGGTAGACATTAACTGCACCTTTCTGCTGGAGCAGCCTATCAAGCATATAGAAGGTTGAGTTCCATCGCGTCGGGCAATCGCAAATAAGACGTCTGACCGGCAGATTGTGTCGCCACTGAATGTCAGCAAGGCAAGCCATGGCCGTGGAAGATCTTCTGAAATGGGCTGAGATTTTCCTTGCCTGCCGCAAGATGTCATGGACCCCAGGGTATTTGACAACGAATCGCTGCACGACCAAGTTTAAGACGTGTGCCATGCATGGCACGTGCGTGATTTTGCCCTGTTTCAATGCCCTAAGAAGATTGGCACTGTTGTCACACACCACTTTACCAACTGTCAAATTGAGCAGTGTTAGCCACTGATCTGTCTGTGAACGCAAAGCTGAAAGGAGTGCAGGGCCAGTGTGGCTCTTGGCTTCCAGGCACAACAGACGCAGCACAGCATGGCAACGTCTCATCTGGCATGTCGAGTAGGTTCTGGGGAGCTTGGGCGGCGCAGCGGAAGAGACGCTAGCAGCGGAAAAGGAGGAGTCAGCTGAGGAGGAGAGGGAGAAGGTGGAGTAGGAGGAGGAGAAGAAGAGCCAGACCTGCATGCAATCCATGGCGGTAAAACCAAATCTACACGGGTGCCACGGGTTACATGCTTGACGGCCGTCAGAAGGTTCACCCAGTGGGCAGTAAAAGTGATATACCTTCCCTGCCTGTGTTTGCTAGACCACGTGTCTGTGGTCAGATGTATCTTGGCACCGACACTGTGTGCCAGAGATACATTCACTTGCCGCTGAACATAGCCATATAGCTCTGGGATGCCCTTCTGTGAGAAATACTTCATCCTGGGACCTTCCATTGTGGTGTTCCAATGGCCACAAATTTTCGATAGGCCTCCGAGTCCACCAGTTTATATGGCAGTAGTTGGCGGGCTATCAGTTCTCACAAGCGAGCCGTCAACCGTTGGGCAAGAGGGTTATCCAGCGTCATCATTTTTTTACGCTCACACATTTGGCCCACGGAAGCCTGCCTTTTTGCAGAAAAACTTGAGGATGGCGTGATGGAAGGTGGAGTGGAGGACAATTGTGAGGAGAGAGGAGAAGTAGAAGACGAGGCTGGACGGTGAGAGCCTGGAGTGTGGCTTTGTGTGTTCCGTTGCTCCCACTGGGCTCGGTGATGGTAGCTCATGTGCCTTCTTAAGGCGGTCGTCCCTAGGTGAGTGTTGGGCTTACCGCGACTTATGCGTTGACTGCAAAGATTGCAGATGGCAACACTATTGTCAGCAGCGGACACGTTAAAAAAAGCCCACACTGCGGAGCCATACATGGTTGATGCCTCGCTCCTGATACATTAGCAGTCTGCTTTGTCCTTCCTGTGCAATGTAAGTTCTTCCTGCTTCTCCTCCCTATCTGTTGGTCCATATCTCCCTCTGAACTCCCCTCCTCTTCCTCTCTTGTGGGCACCCATGTGGCATCACCAGACACGTCATCATCGACGTCACCTTCCCCACCGCTATAAGTAGAGATCTTGGAGTAGGCAGCAACAGCGGGGACCAACCTCCTCCTTGGGCTGATCTGGGTACTGTCGTCAGACTGCTGAGTGGCGGTTGCTGCTACCTCCTCTTCCTGATCCAATGCCAAGAGTGGCTGCGCATCGGAAATGTCTTGATATGGATCGGAAAATAATTCCTGTGACTCAAGCGGAAGGTATATGGTGGTGGTTGAAGTGTCTTTGGGGGTGCACACAGCAGAGAGTGAAGAAGAGGGTGCAGATCGAGAAGATGAGGAGGGTGCAGAAGAGTAAGGCTGAGTAAGCCACTCAACCAAGTCTGGTGCGTCCTTTGACGTAATCGCACGTACCTTCTGCAATTTGCCACTTTGGCTCAAACCTGTTTCTCCTGCCCTACCCCTACCACCCCTGCGGAAGGGCTGCCTCTTCCTCTGCCTGTCATTTTTTAAATGACCCTTTGACAAAAGTCTCTAGAGAAGTGCAGTATGTATGTGGAAGAAGGTATATAACACCCCGCTTCAATCTGTAGTTTTTGGGGGCCACTGGTCTATCACACCAGTTATAATACTTTTTTTTGATTACGTTTGTCACTCTTTGTAGTATCACTGCAGAACCGCTCAGCAGTCACAATGCTGCACAGTGGAAATGCACTATACTATGCTTTCTATATGTGCAAGTATTTTATACGTGTATTACACACCTATATACTGCACACCAAATAGTACACCTATACCAGTCCTTACAAGGACCTTTGTGGACCTAGTAGCTAGTGATTTTCAGACTGTCCCTCAGTCCCTACACTGATAAAAGACTGCTGCAGAAACCAGCAGTAATCTGCAGCACAGCCCTGCACCAGCACCCTATATATTGTACACCTATACCAGTCCTTAAAAGGACCTTTGTGGACCTAGTAGCTAGTGATTTGCAGACTGTCCCTCAGTCCCTACACTGATAAAAGACTGCTGCAGAATAGGGCAGCAGTCAGCAGCAGTGCACCACAACCCTATATATTGTACACCTATACCAGTCCTTAAAAGGACCTTTGTGGACCTAGTAGCTAGTGATTTGCAGACTGTCCCTCAGTTCCTACACTGATAAAAGACTGCTGCAGAAACCAGCAGTAATCTGAAGCACAGCCCTGTATCAGCACCATATATATTGTACACCTATACCAGTCCTTAAAAGGACCTTTGTGGACCTAGTAGCTAGTGATTTGCAGACTGTCCCTCAGTCCCTACACTGATAAAAGACAGCTGCAGAAACGAGCAGTAATCTGCAGCACAGCAATGCACCAGCACCCTATATATTGTACACCTATACCAGTCCTTAAAAGGACCTTTGTGGACCTAATAGTAATAGCTAGCTAGTGATTAAACTGACTGTCCCTGCTGCACACAGCGTCCTGTCCCTACACTGACAAAAGACAGCTGCAATCACCAGCACAGCAGTGCACTGAACCCTATATACCAGTGATGGCGAACCTTGGCACCCCAGATGTTTTGGAACTACATTTCCCATGATGCTCATGCACTCTACAGTATAGCCGAGCATCATGGGAAATGTAGTTCCAAAACATCTGGGGTGCCAAGGTTCACCATCACTGCTATATACTGTACTACACCTATACCAGTCCTTAAAAGGACTTTTGTGGACCTAATAGCTAGTGATTTGTGTCACTGCAGTCTGTCCCTGCTCTACACGGCAACCTCTCCCTACACTGACATAAGACAGAATGTAAAATGGCCGCCAGATCAGGTCTATTTATAAGTTAGGGGGAATGTCCAATTGTCCATGTGCTGAAATGTCTCAATTGGCTGTCCTGTACCCCATGATGGATGTGTCATCATGGGTCAAAGTTCTTTCACACTGTAAACACATATGTCCGCCGGGTGAACAGCGGCAATAGGCCACTGGTTTGGCAAATCATGAACACGCAAAATTTGCCGCGAACCCATCGCCGGGCGAACAGTTCGGCCATCCCTACTCGCCACATCTCGCCGCAGCCCGGTCTCCCACATAATGTACAAATACTATACACATAATGTACACGTACTGTACAAATAGTATATAAATAATGTACACATACTGTACACATAATGTATAAATAATGGTCACATAATGTGCACATACTGTACAAATAGTATACAAATACTGTACACATAATTTACAAATACTTTACACACACTTTACACATAATATACACATACTGTACACATACTATACACATAATATATACATAATGTACAAATACTGGGGGGGGGACTTCTGAAGGACCTCACCACATCTCGCCGCAGCCCGGTCTCCCACATAATGTACAAACACTATACAAATAATGTACACATAATGTACATGTACTGTACAAATAGTATACAAATACTGTATACATACTGTGCAAACAGAATACAAATACTGTACACATACTATACACATAATGTACACATACTGTACAAATACTGTACACATACTTTACACATACTGTACACATACTGTACACATAATGTACACATAATGTACAAATACTGTACACATACTGCAACTGCTGACTTTTAATATTAGAATACTTTCCCGTCCTTGAATCCAGCAATGTCGGCACCCCAGCTGATGTTTCCATCGGCTCTCTGGTGCTGCTGCCACCATTGCCTGTAAAGGGAACCGGCAGTGAAGCCTTTGCGGCTTCACAGCTGGCTACCTACTGTGCATGTGTGAAGTGCGCTGGGCTTTGTGAATGGTCCGGCGGCGGGGGAAGGAGCGGGGGGGGGGGGCAACTTCTGGGGGACCTTGCCACATCTCGCCACAGCCCGGTCCCCCAAAATTGGGGATATGTACCTGTCAAAAACAGTTACCCGTTACCCCCTCCCCCCCCCCCCCCCAAAAGTGCCAAATGTGGGGGAGGAAGCAGATAAGCGTAGCTTCCAATTTTAGGTGGATTTTCTCTTTAATGATTCATGGTGTGGTGGCAAATATCTTGATGGTGGCTTTCTGATTCAGTCTAGAGCTCCCTCCAGAAACGTCAGTGATGGGAATATGGAGTATTAATTATAAGGTGTGGACAGGTGCACGGAGGCGAGTTGGGGACAGGGACTCGGAAGCGAGGTGTGGACAGGGACGTGGAGGCGAGGTGTGGATGGGGAGGCGAAGTGTGGATGGAGATGCAGAGGCGAGGTGGAGATGCAGAGGTGAAGTGGAGACATGGAGGCGAGGTGTGGATGCGGAGGTGGGCACGGGAGGCGAAGTGTGGACAGGGATGCGGAGACGAGGTGGGGGCACGGAGGTAGGAACAGGGACACAGAGGTGAGGTGTGGATGGGTACATGGAGGCGAGGTGGGGACATGGAGGTGAGGTGGGGACATGTAGGCGAGCTGTGGATGGGGATACGGAGGCGAGGTGTGGACGGGGACATGGAGGCGAGGTGTGGACGGGGATGCAAAAGGTGAGGTGTGGACGGGGACATGGAGGAGAGGTGTGGACGGGGACGCGAAAGGCAAGGTGTGGACGGGGACACGAAAGACAAGGTGTAGATGGGGAAGCAAAGGTGAGGTGTGGATGAGGAGGCAAGGTAGGGACTCGGAGGTGAGGTGGGGATGCGTAGGCGAGGTGGGGACTTGGAGGCAAGATGAGGGCGAGGCGGGGACGCAGAGGTGAGGTCTGGATGTAGAAGTGGGGGCGAGGTGGGGACGAAGACACGGAGGCAAGGTATGGACATAGAAGTGAGGTGGGCGCGGGAGGCGGAGTGTGGACGGGGATGCGGTGGCGAGGTGGAGATGCAGAGATGGGGACGGGGATGCAGAGGTGAGGTGTGGATGGGGAAGTGGGGGCGAGGTGGGGACGCGGAGGCGAGGTGTGGACAGGGTTGTGGCGGCAAGGTGTGGACGGGGATGCAGAGGCAAGGTGTGGACGAGGATGCAGAGACGAGGTGTGGACTCTGAGGTGAGACAGGGGCGAGGAGGGGACGCGGAAGAGAGATGGGGACGCGGAGGCTAGGTGTAGATGGGGACACAGAGGTGAGGTGTGGACACAGATGCGGAGGCAAGGTAGGGACAGGGAGGCAAGGTGGGGATGAAGATGCAGAGGCAAGGTGGGGACGAAGATGCGGAGGCAAGATGTTAAGGGAGACGCAGAGGCGAGGTGCAGAAACTGAGGTAAGGTGGGGAAGGAGACACGGAGGCGAGGTGTGGACGGAGACGCAGACACAAGGTGTGGATGGGGAGGCAAGGTGGGGACACGGAGGTGAGGTGTAGACGGGAACACGGAGGCAAGGTGTGGATGGAGATGCGGAGGCGAGATGGGGACGGGAGCGAGGTGGGGACGTGGAGGCGAGGTGGGGACGGGGAAAGAAGAGGGGGAAAGGGGGGAAAGGAGAAAAGAGAAAGAAAGGGGGAAAAAGAGGGAAAGGGGGAAGAGGAGAGGAGGGAGAAAGGGAAGGGATGATGGGGAGGAAGGGGGCAGAAGGGAGGTAATGGAGGGGAAGAGGGGGTGGGGAATGAGGGGGGAAAGGGGGGCAAGGGAGGAGGGAAAAAGGGGAGGGGGAAAAGGGGGAAGGGGAAAAGGAGGGGGTGGGGTAGGGGGAAGAGGGAAAAGGGGGAGCTAAGAGAGAAAAGAAAGGAAGAAGAAATAATGAGGCCAATTGAAGGTCAAGAGTGGCTAACTTAGGTAAAAAATGAGTAATGCTTTGGGTCCGGGAGAGGAACAGTATCTCAATACATGAGAACCAGAGCCAAACAGGGATACCTTAGTGCTGCATAAAGTTAGCAAGTAGGGTGGTCAGGGCAGCAAAACCACACAATAGTCCCAACACGTACTGCCTACCTTTCTCTTTCCTCCTTTCCATTCCCCCCACGCCCCTCCCTTATCTACCCATCTATATATCATCTATATATCATCATTATCCTATCTGGATACACGTCCATTGTTTGAATGTCCCCTGCAAACACATACACATACAGCCTCACATACATTGGTGGTCAGTGGAAAAGTTCCCTCATACATTAGTGGTCAGTGAAAAAATGCAATCTATATACTGTATTGGTGGTCAGTGCAAAAGTGCCCAATATACATTGATTGTCAGTGGAAAGGTCTCCCCATACATTCGTTTTTAGTGGACATGTGGCTTTTTTTAATTGATGGTCATTCAAAATGTGCCCCATACATTGCTTATTTGTGTAAAAGAGCCCTCCGTACCTTGGTGGTTAGTGGAAAAGTCCATTCATACAATGGTGGTTAGTGAAAAAATGCATTCCAAATATTATTGATCAGTGTAAATGTGCTCCATGTATTAAGGAAAAAATTAGGTATTAACTTGAGAAATAATCTCCAGTAACCTACAATATCGAACAATAATGGCAAAACGATGAAGACAATTGATAAATAAAAAAAAAAATCTTTATAATACAATGTTAAAATATATAAAAATAGAGGTATGCTTAGCCTTCTTTCTGTAAGGTCAACGCATTTTGCCAGATATCTGGCTTCCTCAGACAAGAAGAGAGCAAGCAGTAAGTGTGGTATCCGAACATCCACCCATCAATGCCAAGAGCAGGCACAGGAGCGCAACAGGCAAGATACCCGGGTAGCTCTCTTTTGTGCCCACCCTGGGCGTTGATGGGTGGACGTTCGCCGGCCATACTTACCGCTTGCTCTCTTCTTGTCTTGGTCCTGAGGAAACCAAATATCTGGCCTTATAAACAGCAGGCTAAGAGCATTTCGCTCATATTGGATTGTACTCACCACAATGTCAGTGAAAAAGTTCCCCATTTGGTGGTCAGTGGAAAAGTGCCCCATTGATAGTCAGTGAAAATTTGCCTCTTATGAATTGCTGGTGAGTAAAAAAGGGCCCTCATACATTGCTTGTCTGTGGAAAAGTGCCTCCCTTAAATGAATCGTCAGTGGAAAATGCCTCGCATACAGTGTTGAAACATGAAAAGTACATCCCATGCCTACATTGGTGGTCAGTGTAAATGTGCCCCCATACATTGATGGTCAGTGAAAATGTGCCTGACATATTGGTGGTCAGTAAAAAGTGCCCTCCAAACATTTCTGGTCAGTGGAAAATGCCTCCTATAAGTTGGGGGTCATAAAAAGTGCCCCCCATACTTGGTGGTCAGTAGGGATGGGTGAACGGCTCACCCATCCCTACTGACCACCAGTTCGGGCCATTACCCGAGTTTGCAGGGTGTTCACTGCCCTGCACAGTGCATTCTGCTCCCTGATTGGGCAAAGCTTTGCTCAATCAGGATGCAGTGTATGCAGGTTGTTATGGAGCAGGGCCGGGAATGGGTTTCCCCGCTGACAGCTGAACAATAAAAAAAAAGAAAGTGGTGGTTAAAAAATAAAGAAAAAATGCCTCCTCTCCAGTCCATACTTGGACTTGGAGGGGAACACTCCGCTGACGGCTGAACAATAAATAAAAAGAAAGTGGCAGTTAAAAAAAGAAATGCCCCTCCATACCAGGCCTTTCGGGTCTGGTATGGACTTGGAGGGGAAAACGGTGTGGGTTCCCCCTCATAATCCATACCAGACCTTTATCCATGCATGCAGCCTGCCAAGTCAGAAAAGGTAGGGTGAGCGAGCGCCCCCAAACCATACCAAGCCACATGCCTTCAACATGGGGGTGTGCATACACCAGTTTGTGACTTCAGAAGGGGTGGTGCCACCGGGTGATGTAGCTAGGTGACTCCGCCCCTTACCTATATAAGAAATGTCAAAGCGCAGAGGAGGCATTTGGAGGCAGGCCTCCCAGGGGGTAGAAGCATTTTTTATGTTTTTTATTTTTCAGGGCACTGTGATTGACAATGGAATTGCATCGGGGGACACAAGGTTTTATTTTTTAATAAAGAATTTGTCAAAAACTGTCTCTTGTGTTTATTACCTTTTGACACTTCTTTGGTGAATGGGTAGGGATACTATGTACCCCATATTCATTCACATGGGGGGGCCGGGATCTTGGGGCCCCCTTGTTAAAGGGGGCTTCCAGATTCCGATAAGCCCCCCGCCCGCAAATCCTGACATCCACAGCCCAAGGTTCTCTGGCAAAGGCCCTTGTCTTCATAAACATGGGGGCAAGGTTCTTTGGGGCGGGGGGAGCAGAGTGAGCCCCCACTGCCCCACAGCACCCACCCCCCATGTTGAGGACATATGGCCTAGTACAATAAGGAGGGAAAAAAAGTGGGACTTTAAAATGAAGCGGCTGAAGTGTGAGGGTCAGAAAAAGGTAATTTAATTGAATCCATAATATATGATACAAAGTAAATTCATATATATACATACATACATGTGCCATTGTTGGGCACAAAATGTGTTATATGAAGACATCAAGGTGTATGTAAAGACACATAAAGTCAAAAAACATATATGAACAGTAAATAGTATGTGGAGCAACAGCATAGCCTAAAAATGCCTCAGGGCGACATATCCGGTACCTGTGTTTGTAATCACATAATGTAAACATAAATGTACTGAATTAATATTAAAAATTAAAAGTAACGTCGGGCCGTAGTAATTATCACTGTAGCATCAAATGTAGCTCTACGCGTTTCGTGGATGTATTCTCCACTCATCAGGAGCAGATGCGACAGATACCTGTAAAATATATAGATATGGTAAACCACACTCTGTATAGAGGGGAATAGGTACAGTACATAGAGTGCTTTCAAAAGAGATTGACTAAGCATATCTACCATCCCCGGCAGCGAACACAGCAAACAGCAACTGGTCCGTGGTGCGTCGGAGGCGCAGATACTATGGCCTAGTATGGCTCGCTCACCCCTCCCTTTCCTGACCTACCAGACCAGTATGGATTTTGGGGTTGGGGGCACGTGTTTTTTCTTTACATTTTGGCATGTGGTTCCCCTTCAAATCCATACCAGTCCTGAGGGGTCGGATATGGACTGGGGGGAACCTCTTACTGTTTATTTCCTTTTTTTTCTATAGCCAGGTGATGGCAACTGAAACCGCGGGTCATTTTTAAATGGGACGTGACTCTTTTTTTTTCTTTATTATTATTATTATTATTATTATTATTATTATTCAGGATTTATATAGCGCCAACAGTTTGTGCAGCGTTTTACAATATGAGGGCAGACAGTACACTTACAATACAAATCAATACAGGAGGGATCAGAGGGCCCCGCTCATTAGAGCTTACAATCTAGAAGGGAGGGTCAAGTTGAAACAAAAGGTAATAACTGTGGGGGATGAGCTGATGGAGAAAATGAAAATACAGTTAGGTGTGGGTGGGGTAGGCTTCTCTGAAGAGAAGGGTTTTCAGGGATCGCCTAAAAGCTAATAAAGTAGGAGATAGGCGGACAGATTGGGGTAGGGCATTCCATAGGATTGGAGAGGCTTTGGATAAGTCCTGGAGGCGAGTATGGGAGGAGGTGATGAGGGAGCTAGAGAGCAGGAGGTCTTGAGAGGAATGAAGAGAACGAGTAGGTTGGTATTTAGAGACTAAGCTAGTGATGTAGCTGGGGGCAGAGTTGTGTATGGCTTTGTATGTAGTTGTTAGTATTTTGAATTTAATTCTTTGGCTGAGCGGAAGCCAGTGGAGGGATTGACAGAGAGGAGTAGCAGACACAGAGCGATTGGTAAGGTGGATGAGACTGGCAGCGGCATTCATGATGGATTGAAGAGGTGATAGACTATATAGAGGTAAGCCAATGAGAAGGGAGTTGCAGTAGTTGAGGCGGGAGATGACCAGCGAGTGAATTAAGAGCTTTGTTGTGTCATTGGTTAGAAAGGGGCGTATTTTGGAGATGTTGCGGAGGTTGAAGCGGCATGATTTGGACAGTGATTGGATGTGTTGCTTGAAGGAGAGTTCAGAGTCCAGGACTACACCTAGAACCTTGGCGTGAGGGGATGGGCTTATGGTTGTGCCATCGATTTTGACAGTGAGATCAGGGGAAGGGGCAAATGGGGGAGGAAAAATTATAAGTTCGGTTTTGGATAGATTGAGTTTGAGGAAGTGATGTGGCATCCAGACTGATATATCTGATAGTAAATTAGTGATATGTGAGGAGACAGAGGGAGTGAGCTGAGGGGTAGAGAAATAGATTTGGGTGTCGTCAGCATAGAGGTGGTATTGGAAGCCATGGGAGGCTATCAGTTGACCCAGGGAGGAGGTATAGATTGAAAATAGGAGTGGTCCAAGAACAGAACCTTGGGGGACCCCAACAGAGAAAGGAAGAGGAGAGGAGGAAGTAGAGTTGTAAGAAACGCTAAAGGTGCGGTTGTATAAGTAGGAAGAGAACCATCGTAGAGTACAGTCGCGGAGACCAAATGTGTGGAGTTTTTTGAGGAGGAGGGGGTGGACAACCATATCAAAGGCAGCAGAGAGGTCCAGGAGGAGGAGTACAGAGTACAGAGGAGTATAGAATAATGTCGATTGGTTTTGGCCGTTAGTAGATCGTTTGTTAGTTTTAGGAGAGCAGTTTCTGTGGAGTGTTGAGGACGAAATCCAGACTGAAGGGGATCAAGAAGGCTATTATCAGCGAGGTGGACACTCAGTTGATTGTAGACCAGACGTTCGAGTAGTTTGGATAAGAAGGGGAGCAAGGAGATGGGGCGTAGGTTGTTAGGATTGGATGGTTCCAGTGAGGGGTTTTTAAGTATGGGTTTGACAAGTGCATGTTTTAGAGAGTTGGGGAAGCCAGAAGGAGAGTGTAGCATAGAGCCAGAGGGTAAACATAGCATTTGCGAAGGAACAGGATCCAGAGGGCAGATGGTAAGGTGGACATTACCAAGTAGTTTAGCAACTTTGTCTATAGTGGTGGGGTTGAAAGAGGGAAGTAATGATTGTGCCTGTGGGCGTGATGTGTAAAGCGTGGAGGGTATCAGAACAGTAGAGATCTCCGCGCAAATTGTATTAATCTTCTGTTTGAAGTGATTGGCAATCTCCTGAGCAGTGAGTGAGTTGGCGGGTCGAGGCGATGGAGGACGAAGTAGAGAGTTGAAAGTAGAGAAGAGTTGTTGGGGACGGGATGATAGGTTGCTGATGAGAGTGATAAAATAGTTCTGCTTGGCAGAGAGGAGGCTGGAATTGTATTTTTGGAGGGCAGATTTATATTGGTTGAAATCTCTCTGAGACTTGGTCTTGCACCACAGGCGCTCATGAGCACGACTATGTTTTTTCAGACTTCTAGTGACATCTGTTTGCCAAGGTTGAAGGGTCGGGGCTTGATTCTGTGTGTAGTGAGGGGGGCCAGGGAGTCCAGAGAGGCTAGAAGTGAAGCGTTGTAGACAGAAGTGGCTAGGTTGGTGCAGGATAGGGGTGAGATTTTGTCGTAGAGGTTGTCGATAGCAAAGTAGAGAAGAGAAGGGTTGAGATGACCTGGGTTTCTGCGGGTAACTTTAATGCGGTTGGAGGGAGAGGAGGTGAAGGAGAGGGAGAGAGTGAAACTAACAAGGTGATGATCAGAGAGAGGGAATGGATAGTTAGAGAGGTTGCATGGAGTGCAAAGGTGAGAGAAAACGAGGTCAAGGATATTGCCTTCGGAGTGAGTAGGATCATGTATCCACTGTTTCAGGTCAAAGGAGGAGGTTAGGCTGAGAAGTTTGGAAGGGGCAGAAGTGTTAGTATTCATAGGGATGTTGAAGTCCTCGAGAATGATTGTGGGGATTTCAGAAGAAAGAAAGTAGGGTAGCCAGGCAAAGAAGTCATCAAGAAATGTTGATACCGGTCCAGAAATGTTGATACTGGTTGATACTGGCTCTTATTTTTTTCTTTAGATATTTCATTTTTGCTGTAGCATGTTTTATGCATACCACAGATGCGCCACTTTACATGCACACTAAGGGGACCCCCATGCACAATATTTAAAGGATTTTTTTAATTTATTGTTGCATAATTAAAATCACTGCTACTGCAAAAACTATAATTTTTTACTTTTTTTTATTGATACATGTCCTTGAGGGCAGTACCCAGACCCCCATAACCCTTTGATGGCCAATTATAAGCCTTCAAAATGGGCACTTTTGATCTTTCCTGTTCAGCTTTCATAGACTTCAATGGGGTTCGCTGTTCGGGTTAAAACATTTCCCCTGTTCATCATGGGTTCTGTTGTGAACCGAACAGGTCATCATTAGTGGTCAGTGAAAAAATGCCTCCCAAACATTGGTGTTCAATAGAAATGTGCCCCATATATTGGTGGTCAGTGGAAACGTGCCTTACATACAGTACATTGGAGATCAACAGAAAAGTGCTCCTAATACATTTGTAGTCAGTGGAAATACACTATATTACCAAAAGTATTGGGACACCTGCCTTTACACACACATGAACTTTAATGGCATTCCAGTCTTAGTCCGTAGGGTTCAATATTGAGTTGGCCCACCCTTTGCAGCTATAACAGCTTCAACTCTTCTGGGAAGGCTGTCCACAAGGTTTAAGAGTGTCTATGGGAATGTTTGACCATTCTTCCAGAAACGATTTTGTGAGGTCAGGCACTGATGTTGGGCGAGAAGGTCTGGCTTACAGTCTCCGCTCTAATTTATCCCAAAGGAGTTCTATCGGGTCGAGGTCAGGACTCTGTGCAGGCCAGCCAATTTCCTCCACCCCAAACTCACCCATCAATGTCTTTATGGACCTTGCTTTTTGCACTGGCCCAAATAATTTGGTGGAGGGGGGATTATGGTGTGGGGTTGTTTTTCAGGGGTTGGGCTCGGCCCTTTAGTTCCAGTGAAGGGATCCCATTCACCAAAAAAGTCAAAAAGTAATAAAAACACAGAGACAGTTTTTGACAATTCCTTTAATAAAAAATAAAGAAACAGTATCCCCCGATGTAGATCCATCATCAATCATGTCAACAACGCCATCACAGCACCAGAAAGAAAAAAAAAGTTCCATCAACAACTAATCAACTAAGGCAAACCACTGAATGCCTGGTTGGCGTTTGACATTTCTTATATAGGTAAGGGGCGGAGCCACCTAGCGCCATCACCTAGTGACACCACCTCCCTTGTGACGTCATGGACTAGTAGTGCATGCTGGGATGACAGCAGAGCATTTTCTGTTTCTTTGTGGGTCCCGCAGAGCAGCGGCATTGTGATTGACGATGGGTTTACATGGGGGGGGGGGGGGACACAGATTTTTCATTTTTAAAAAAGGAATTGTCAAAAACTCTCTGTGTTTTTATTACTTTTTTACATTTTTTGGTAAATGGGTAGAGGTACTATGTACCCCATAATCATTCACATAGGGGAGGGGGCTGGGATCTGGGGGCTCCTTCTTAAAGGGGGGATTCCAGATTCTGATAAGTCCCCTGCCCGCAGACCCCGAAAACCACAGCCCAGGGTTGTAGGGATCAAACAACAAAGAAATGGCAGTGCCTGAGCCTCATTAGAATGATGAAGTAATTTATTCTATAAAAACAAATAGTACACTTACATGTTAAAATCTTGGTAATTAGCATAGATGGCAGATGAAAAATACCACAGGGTTGTCCGCAGTGTGATGGATGAAGAAACTGCAAGGCTGCCAATGTCTGAGCATATCCTATCCTTCTAGCCGGCATCAGAGAGATAAGATCACTACAGCTGTCAGAAAGCTTGGCGTTCTGCACAAGAGCATTCTACCTCGTGGCTACCCCTTCATGTTTGTGAGAAGGGATGGATGAAGCTGAGGGGCAGTCTAACGCATTTCAGAGGTTCATTCTCCTTTGTCAATTAACCTCTGAAACGCATTAGTACCACCTCTAGCATCTTCCCTGACTTCTCACAAACACGAAGGGATAGCCATGAGGTAGACTGCTCTTGGGCTCATTAACATGGGGACAAGGTGCTTTGGGGTGGTGGGGACAGAGCCCTACCTGCTCCAAATTACCCCCCCATGTTGAGGGCATGTGGCCTAGTATGGCTTGGGGGGGGGGGTGCTTGCTTGCCCCCCCTTTCCTGGTTGGCCAGGCTGCATGCAAGGCCATCCCTAGTGGTGATTGCATTTGTTTGTTAGTTTTTTTACTTTTTCTCTTATTTTGCCTGACATTAAAGCGGGAGTCCACCGGGACTCCGCGTTTTTTTTTTTTTTTTTTAAGAGCCAGCAGCTACAAATACTGCAGCTGCTGACTTTTAAATAGTGACACTTACCTGTCCAGCGCGCCCGCGATGTCGGCACCCGAAGCCGATCGCTCGCTCGGCTGCCGGGTCCCGCCGCCATCTTGGGTATGGGAATCAGGAAATGGAGCCTTTCGGCTTCATTTCCCGGTTCCCTACTGCGCATGCGCGAGCCGCGCGGCGCAATCCGGATGGTCCCCGCTGCCTCTGGGAGCTGTGTGTTTCCCAGCAGGCAGCGGGGCACTTGCTGAAGGGGGCGGGCGCTTGCGGAACGGGGCGTAACGTATGCCCCGTTCCGCAGAGAGCTAGCCCGGAAGTGGGTGCAGTTACCTGGATTATCCAGGTAACTGCACCCCCCTCCCCCCTGAAAGGTGCCGATTGTGGCGCCGGAGGGGGGGGGGGGGGGATTCCGATGAGTGGAGGTCCAGTTTAGGGTGGACCTCCGCTTTAATTCAATTATTTTTCAACAGACCAAGCTGTCCAACAAAAGTGGCTGTTAAAGGGTTGAGAAAAAACTGAATGACAATGCTGCTGTCCAAAAGCTGTCTCCATTGCTTTCCACCCGGAGTAGAGACACCCTAAGACAATGTGTTACTGGCCAGATCACCAGGTAAAAATCAAGGAAAAAATATCATAAGAAAGAACTCTAATGCAGCCACCACATCTAAGGATTGGTAAACTGCAATTTATGCTTTTGCTTTTGTGAGATAATACCACTTGAAAGCTTGGTACAAGAAAATGAAAGAAAATATGTTTTATTCAGGGTTTGGTAAAAATTAAGCTTGATTATTGGGGTTAACCACTTCAGCTCTGGAAGATTTACCCCCTAAATGACCAGGCCATTTTTTGCGATACGGCACTGCGTTACTTTAAGTGATAATTGCACGATCGTGCAATGAGGTACCCAAATAAAATGTATGTCCTTTTTTCCCCATAAATAGAGCTTTCATTTGGTGGTATTTGTTCACCTGTGTGGTTTTTATATTTTGCGCTAAAAAAAATGTTTTACTTTCTGCTATAAAACATATCCAATAAAAAAAAAATGTCAAAAAAAATCAAATTTCTTCATTAATTTAGGCCAATATGTATTCTGCTAAATATTTTTGGTAACAAAAATCCCAATAAAAATTCCATAAAAATATCCCATCATTTTTAGACTCTATAATTTTTGCGCAAA
Source organism: Lithobates pipiens (assembly GCF_037356315.1). Taxonomy (NCBI): domain Eukaryota; kingdom Metazoa; phylum Chordata; class Amphibia; order Anura; family Ranidae; genus Lithobates; species Lithobates pipiens. The sequence continues at coordinate 31,765,337 of NW_027507903.1, read as the reverse complement.
CCAATCAGTATGATTGGTTTGCGCAAAAGTTATAGAGTCTAAAAATGATGGGATATTTTTATGGAATTTTTTATTTTTTTATTTTTTTTTACTAGTAATGGCGGCGATCAGTGACTTATAGCTTTGCAGCAGACAAATCGGACACTTATGCCACGTACACACGACTGGACTTTCCGGCAGACTAGGTCCGAAGGGACTAGTCCATCGGACAATCAGATCGTGTGTGGGCTAGTCCGATAGAAATAGAACATGTTTCAAATCTATCTGACAGACTCAATTCTAACAGACTAAAATCGGAAAACATCTGTGTGTTTGTCCAACGGACCAAATACGACGCATGGGAAGCTATTGGCTACTGGCTATTGAACTTCCTTGTTTAGTCAGGTTTACATCATCTCGTACAAAACAAACAGACTTTCGAACGGACTTAGGCTGCGTACACACGCGGGGACTGTTCGCTCAACTTTGTCCGCTGAACAGTGTTTCGGCGGACAGTCCGCTCGTGTGTGGGCTTTCAGCGGACAGTTTCAGCGGACAGTCTGACGAACAAAGTTTTTCGGAAATTCCGAAAAACTGTCCGCTGAAACTTGGTTTGAGCGGACAGTCCGCTCGTGTGTAGGCTTGTTCGTCAAACTAAGTTCCGCGCATACTCAGAAAGAATTTACAGGGCGGAAGCGCTCGGTCTTGTAAAACTAGTGTTCGTATTGAAGCTAGCATATTCGTCATGCTGCTAATTTTGTGGTTTTTTAATATAGCCCGTTCTTTCCTTCTTCGTAATGCAAGAAAAGTGAAGTAGCTTTGCTGCTTATATTCACACAGAGTTATACTACATGTTTTTATTCATCCTCATCCTATGATTAATCTTCCAATTATAGAAAAAATATATTCCAAATTTTTTAAAAAAAAGAAAAAAAAAACCCTAAAAAAAAAAAAAAAAAAAAAAAAAAATAAAATAAAATATATATATATATATATGTGTGTCTATCTTAAAAAAATATATATAAAATAAAAAAACACAAAAATTTATATATATATATATATATATATATATATATTTATATTTATTTATTTCTGAAAAAAATTTAGAATTTATCTATTACTATATATTTTTGGAACTACTATTGTCATATTTTTTTTTTTTGTTTTTTTTTGTTTTTGTTTTTTGTGGGGGGTTTGAAACAAGATGGACTTGCATTTTTTTGGGCCAAGCAGGACTATGCAAGTAGAGATAGATAGATAGATAGATAGATAGATAGATAGATAGATAGATAGATAGATAGATAGATAGATACCCAAACCAGCATTTTAGCTTACACATGATTGCATGTTCAAAATCAGCAGAGCTTCCCCTCATTTCAAATGTTAAGCCTCAAATTTACAGCGACTGCACTTCCAAGTGCACTAGCAGTGCTTTAAAAATTGCACTTGAAGTTAGCATATTTACATGAACGTGTGTTTTGTAAATAACCCCCAGAGTCTTTTGACATGTACCTGCCTACTCACAAATAAACTTTGTTTTTTAAGCCAAAATAAAAAACAAAACAAAAAAAAACATACAATATTTTTTTGAAATAATACATTTTTATTTTTCCTCAGAACAAAACTAAATCAAGAGGGAGGCAACACTGGAGACAATTTTGACGTTTGTGAAGCCTTTTGTCCCCCAGGCACACATCAAGTGAGTGGACACCAAAATTCCGAACCTGCGTAGCATGTAAATAGGGAGCACAACCAGGTCCTAGAATCCCAAAGACCAGGAACAGCAGCAGATGAGATCTATGTCCCCAGACTGTGGTACTACAACAGCCTGCGTCTTCTTTCAGAGCAGACTGAAGCCAGGCAGTCACTTGCGACTCTTCCGTCTAGCCTTCCCTCCACACGTTGCTGGAGGCTGTGCCTCTGGTGGTGGACTTGTGGTAGGAGGAGGAGGAGGAGGAGGAGGAGGAGCAGTAGGGTCTGCGTTGTAAAGCTTGGTGGTGGGTGTGAGCTCACCCTTCAGACCCCGTTGGGTGGCATCAAAAAATATTGCTTCACACAAGTTGCGCTGTGGTTTGTCCATTTCAAGTAGCTTACTAGCCAGATAAGTGGCATAGGCCTCCTCCAGATTGGGGGGTTTGGACAGAACTTGTGTGGCTTGGCGTATAAGCGCCAAGGACTCCTCCTCTGTACGGGTCATCCTCCTGGGCCTTTTGCTGGCTAGGCGGAGGGGAGGGACCTGGCTTTCAGTCCGACTCCTGCTGGGCCCAGCTAGCTCTTGTGTGTGGCTGGTCCCGGCCTCCTCCTCCATACCACTGGTCCCGGCCTCCTCCTGGGTGAGCTCATCCTGTGTAAAAAACAAAGAATCACTCAATCACCAACCCACTTAAAAATCAATCAAACATCAATAAGCTTAAATTTCAATATACACATTCCTAACGCAGGCTTTAAATTTAACGAAAATACAACGATAACTATCTTACCGTCGCGTGTAGCACTCGCTTCTTCCATTCGGACAAGCGTACGGGCTCGCGTTTTACACATACAGCGCGTGCGCTTAGGCTCCGCCTGCGTCGCCCGCCCCTGACGTTCCTTGTGACCGTATTTCCGCGCCTTTTACCCTCGTTCCGCTGTGGATGAATGATAGGAGAAAATGGCGGATGCAATTTCAACGAGCAGCGTGAGCAGCGCGGAGGAAAGCCATGGCCCCCATGCTTCTGGAGCAAGGAGGAGATATAAGGCCACCAATATGGCCTTTGAAGAGATGGTGGAGATGGTGGCTATATTAAGAAGGGAGGACTATGATGGGGAACATGGCCCGTACCCCAAACAAAATGTCTGGAAAAGCGGCATCTTGGAGGAGGTCGTCACAACTTTGTACAACAAATTTGGGGTACGAAGAGGCAAGGACCAGCTCCAGAAACGATGGTCCGACATCAAGTCCAGGGAGCCGGAGCAATATCATCGCATCAAAAAGGCCCTGAAAAAAAGTGAGTAAACTCCGAGTCTATCGCGACTGTCGGACATAATCGTTCGTGTAGGTACTGTATGTGAATCTGGCGGTTTTGATCGTAATCGTTCGTGTAGGTACTGTATGTGAATCTGGCGGATTTGTTCGTAATCGTTCATGCAGGTATTGATGTAAATCTGGCGGATTTGATCGTAATCGTTCGTGTAGGTATTGCACGTAAATCTGGCGGATCTGTTCGTAATCGTTCGTGTAGGTGTTGTATGTAAATCTGGCGGATTTGATCGTTCGTGTAGTTGATAGTTCATGTAATGAGCGCATATGGTTGTTCGTATATGTGGGCGTAAATAGCATGCATTTGTATATGGTGTAAATTTATCTGGTGTTGGATTAGATTTTAATTAGTTATTAAGTTTTTTGTATTGTTCATGATAAACTGAATTGTCACGTCACGTGAAACCACAGTAGATTTGCAGCGTTCGCACATCGCAGCAGTCTGAACACAGCCTAACTAAAAAAAAAAGTCATTTTAAGGATGTATTAAACTAGGATCTTGTAATAACCAGCTAATAATTATACACCACTTCAAACCAATGTTTCATATTCAAATTTCTGAACTCAAATATCACTATGCTTAAAAGTATCTTTTTTTTTTTTCTTTTTTTTTCCATTCTCATAGGGGAACAAAGACTCAGACAAGAGGCGGAGCAGCCCAGGACCCCCCGACCTCGCCAGCCTGATTGGGCACTTAGCCCCAGCCCCGCATCAGTATTGGAGCTGCCCAGCCCAGTGTCCTCGAGGGAGCAGCCAAGCTCGGTATCCTCCGCTGGACCAAGCTCCGTAGCTCCACTGGATGAGCCCAGCCCAGGGCTAGATGTGGAGGAGGAAGAGCAGGTGGAGTTACACACCCCACAAAGTGAAAGTGAGTGTCTGACAACCCAGCTTAAGGTAAACAATTAATGGCTGTATATTTTAACCAATTTTTTATCTACACATGTTTTTAGGTGATGATCTGGTTGTGGTAGGAGAAGCCGCGGAGCCATTTTCCACGGACAGTGCCCAGAGGCTAATTGGTGACATCATGGCCTGGAATGGGCAGATTGACCGGATGGAGAACCAGATTCTCAACATCCAAAGAGAACTGATTACTATGAGGCAGGGAATGAAGAACATGATCGATGTTTTAGGGAGAATCTAAGCCCCTTTTCCCTAAAACCCAATCGATCATGTTCTTCATTCCCTTGTAAAAACGTTTTTAATGTTTACCCATTACCCATTGTTTTATGTAAATAGTTAAAAATATGTTTTTATTTTTTTTTAATTTTGTGATAATTGTATTTTAGATATATCTATATATTGCTATGTTTACAAAAAAAAAAAAAAAAAATTCTAAAAAAAAAAAACAATTTTCAAAAAACTAAAAACAATAAAAAAAAAAAAAATGTTAAAAAAATAAAAATAAAAATCTAAAAAAGAGGCACTGGTTGGAATGTGCACTATTAAAAAATCAAAAAAAAAAAAAAGATGTGTGTGTGTGTCTACTTCTTTCAATACTCAATACCAGTTTGGGAAGTCATTTTGTGTTTTCTGTCACAAAGGGCCTTATTTCCTATTGTCAAAAACCACTTTGCTATACAAATGCACTAGGACAGGAATATGCAATTAGTGGAAATCCAGCTGTTGCAGAACTACAAGTCCCATGAAGCATAGCAAGACTGACAGCCACAAGCATGAGACCCAGAGGCATGATTGACTTGTAGTTTTGCACCAGCCGGAGGTTGGCCAATTGCATATCCCTGAATTAGGACAATGTAGGAGACAAGCAACGTGAAAAGCAAACAAGAACCAAACTTAAAAATTTGAACAGGCAAGTCATATTTCCATAAAAAGACATTTTTTATTGCTCAGCTGGCATTGGAATAGCCCCCCTACCATTAAAATAGCTGACATACCGGTCACGCACCTCATGTGCTGTTTGGGGGGCTAAGCCAGGAAGGGCATGATCCAGCCATGTCAGTTCTGGAAATATGAGTCCGGCCTCAGGCCCAATAGGCTGCAGGTACTGGTTACCTGAAAATTTCTGTAGAAAATTGTGCAGAATGCAGCAGCACAGAATCACATAGTTCAGTTTATATTCTGCAAGGTTGATGGCTGTCAGTAACAGACGGAACCGGCTGGCCATAATGTCAAAGGCACTCTCCACAACCCTTCTTGCTCTGGCCAGCCGGTAATTAAAAACCCTCCTCTCCGGGGTGAGGGTCCTTTGGGGGAAGGGTTTCATAAGATGTTCACTCAGACCGAACGCTTCATCAGCCAGAAACACAAACGGTAGACCCTCCACATTCTCGGCATCTGGTGGCAAGTCCAGGCCACCAGTGATAAGACGGTGGCAGAACTCGGTCTGCCTAAAGACTCCTCCGTCAGACATCCGGCCGTTCTTCCCCACATCCACATAAAGAAAGTCACATTGTGCCGACACCACCGCCATTAGCACCACACTATGGAACCCCTTATAATCCCAATAGTAGGACCCCGAATGGGGTGGGGGCACAATCCTCACATGATTCCCTTTGATCGCCCCTCCGCAGTTGGGAAAGCCCCAACGGGCAGCGAATTGGGAAGCCACAGTCTGCCATTCCTGTGGCGTGGAAGGACACTGGGGAGTCAAACACAGGGAAAAAATAAATAAAAATAGTCATTAAATAAAAACAATTCATAACAACTAAAACACCAAGCCCCAATATAGCACGAACTCGTTCCCGAGTACGTCCACTCTCCATGGCTTTCAAACGGTCGGCTGGACAGAAGCTCAACTGAACGCACTGAAGAACAGCCAGACCTATGAAGAACGACCTGAAACCCAGAAACGAGCGGACCAGAAGCGCCTAATAACAGGTACAACTGATCCACGCGTACCGAAAGACAGATATAAACCTCACAGGTAGACTGCGCTGTAGTGAACGGACAAATTAAGCTGAAGTCTGAAAAGCGCGAATCGTCTCTAACCAAACTTCTACTAACGCAAAGTCAGCAGAAGGAGCTCAAAGGGTGCTTTGCTGTGTCTTGGACTTCCTATTTCTAGTCCCGTCGTACGTGACGTACGTCATCGCGCGCGGTTTCAGCGGACTGTTCGTTCGTCGTGTGTGGCCAAGTCCGTCCATGCTAATTTTGAGTGGACTGTCCGCTGAAACTGTTTGACGAACAAAGTTGAGCGAACAGTCCCCGCGTGTGTACGCGGCCTGAGTCCGTCTGTGTGTGGCCAAGTCCGTTCGTTCGGAAAGTCCGACGGAACTCCACCGAAAGTCCGTCAGGAAGACCGTCGGACCTAGTCTGCCGGTCGTGTGTACGCGGCATAAGTGATACTTTTTTTTTTAACAGAAATGTTTTTATTAGTAAAATAAAGCATCATTACATCTTATCCATTTCTTAAAAGAGTCATTTAGTTACACAGATCATCACAACACACTTGTTTGTCAGAATTTAGCTGGACATGAGTAAGCCAGGGGCACATAAACCGAGTATGAAAAGGACCAAGAGAAAGATGGATTAGGGAGTTCTTATAGCATACAAGTCTATGTATAGTTTGAAGAGGGTATATTGGAGGGTTTAGATATTACAAGAGGAGTTATCTCATGTATTTAGAGGGCATCAGAGCTAGTACCAGCATATCATAGAGAGCAGCCCCCTCTTACATCTCCGCTCCTAGACAGTAAGTGATCAAGCTATTACCCATGCATCCCATACTTTATCAAATTTTTGTGGGTATTTTCATCCCATATATGTGAGCTGATAAAGAGGCAATACTAAGTCTACCAATGAGTGCCATTGGGTGATTGTAGGGGGAGATATCAACTTCCAATTTTGTAGTAGCACTTTCCTAGCATAGGAACAGAGATAAAACAGCGGTAGTCCCTTGTGGGTGGAATGTGTTACTGAGTCAGTTATACCTAAAAGGAGTACCTTGGGATCCATTGATACTGAAAGGTTGGTGACCGCATTAATGTCCATCAGCGCCTGCTCCCAGAAGCTTTGATAAGTGATACTTTTGACACATTATGGGGACCAGTGACACCAATACAATGATCAGTAGACATGTGCATTCATTTTCGTCCGAATTTTGGGTATTTTCATTATCGTTTTAAAAAACGATAACGAACGTGCAGAATCCGAAAACCGAAAGATCCGACAAAACAAATACTTTATTTTTGTATTAGTTGTGACAATAGATATAGATAGGAGATTCGACATGACGCTGACAATAGCAATCTGTGTCCATCGAACCTGTGGTCGAATGTGCCTAACCTTAGCTCTATTAGCTCTATTAGTCCAAGATTATTCTACATAGAGAGAAAAGATTCAACATTATAGAGATAATAGCAAAAAACCCCGAATGTGCCTAACCTAACTCTATTAGTCCAAGATTATTCGACATAGAGAGAAAAGATTGGACATGAAGAGTCAATGAAGTAGTCGCCGCGAGTGGACATTTATGATCAAATGCCTATAGCATAGGCTATAGAAGATTTCTAATGTTGGTTGACTAGTAATAATAATTGATAAATATAATTATTACTAGTGTCATACAGCATTAGAATTCTACTATAGCTTGGAGGCGGAACATTCGACTGGAAATGTACGATTGCAGCGTCGTACAGTTTCGCTGGTCCGTCAAATCTTCTTAGAACATTCGACAGACACCATAAGCCTTCAATGACAGATTCAACCTTAATTATTTCGGATTTTCGGACAAATGCATTTTTTAACGAAACTAAATAAATAAAAATGAATTTTGTGAGTAACTAAATAAATGTATTTTTCGGACGAAAACAAAATATTTCAGTGTGCACATGTCTAGCGATCAGTGCTAAAAATATGCACTGTTACTGTACTAATGAAACTGGCAGTGAAGGGGTTAACATCAGGGGTGATCAAGGGGTTAACTGTGTGCCTGGGGAGTGCTTTCTAACTGTGGGCGTGGTGCTTTTACTATGGGAAGGTAGAGATCCATGTTCCTTCTTAGCAGAAACACAGTATCACTACCTTCTCAAAGAATGCTGATCTGCCTTGTTTACATAGGCAGACCACCGTTCTGCTTCTCTCCCGAACGAACAGCGGGTCCTGGCAAACATCTAGTTCGTTGGACCCTCTGATTGGTTCCCGCTGTGTCCAATCACAGCAGGAGAGGGTCACCGGTGCGCCAGGCCCAGAAGTCTAGGATCACGTACAGGTGCGGGATTCTGCATAGGAGAGCCGCCTTGCCGGCGTATATATAGAGTATACAGTCGGCAAACGGTTATAGAAAACCTGTCATGAGAGAAACTTGGAAGCTGCTGACATACTTCCCCTTCTGACAGTTCTAGCTGCTCGGAAGTCATGCTGATTCCCTGGCTTCAATACTTGGAATTACTGGTCCAGATAAGGATTTCTAACTTTTCTCAGACATTCTCGGTCCACATATTTATTTTTAGACAGGACATAACAAAAAAGCACCGTAAAGAGTCCCTAATTACTTCTGTGTGGTCCCCTGCTGACCTGATCAAGTGGTGGAATTTGGAACTCGGTTGTGCTGAGGTATGGGGAAAAACAAAAACAAATGTGTGTGTGTATATTGGCAGCTTGTAGGCAGATACCTACAAAGGTATTAACCACATCAATACCGGGCACTTTCGCCCCCTTCCTTCCCAGACCAATTTTCAGCTTTCAGTGCTCTCGCACTTTCAATGACAATGTCATGCAATGCTGTACCCAAATTTAATTTTTATAATTTTGTTCGCACAAATAGAGCTTTCTTTTGGTGGTGTTTATTCACGACTACTGTATGTTTTTAATTTTTTGCGATATAAGTGAAAAAAGAGTGTAAATTTGGGTTATTTACAAAAGGCAAATCCACTATGCACTGCAAGTGCACTTGGAAGTGCAGTTGCTCTAACACACGACCAGTCTTTCTGTCAGACTACGTCCGACGGTCTTTTCAACGGAGTTCCGACGGACTTCTGAACAAACGAACTTGGCCACACACAAACGGACTAAGTCCGTTCGTTTTGAACGTGATGACGTAAGACGGGACTAAAAAAGGAAGTTCAATAGCCAGTAGCAAATAGACCAAATACGACATAAGGGAAGCTATTTGCTACTGGCTATTGAACTTCCTTTTTTAGTCCCATCTTATGTCATCACGTTCAAAACGAACGGACTTAGTCCGTTTGTGTGTGGCCAAGTCCGTTTGTTCGACCAAATACGACGTAAGGGAAGCTATCAGACCAGCATACAGACGAACGGTTTTCCTAATAGGAATTGAGTCTGTTGGACAGATTTGAAACATGTTCTATTTCTAGGTCCCTTGGAATTTTAAAATGAAACGATCGGATTAGCCTACACACGATCGGATTGTCCGACGGACTGATTCCGTTGGACCTAGTCTGCCTGGAAAGTCCGGCCGTGTGTACGCGGCATAAATCTAAGGGGTAGATCTGACATGAGGGGAAGCTCTGCTGATTTTATCATCCAATCATGTGCAAGCTAAAATGCTGTTTTTTATTTTCCTTGCATGTCCCCCTCAAATCTACAGCGACCTTATTTCCAAGTGCACTTGCAGTGCAAAGTGGATTTGCCTTTAGTAAATAGCCTCCAATATTTTCTTTCTATTTTAAAAGAAATCCAATAAAATTGAATTTTGTCATAAATTCAATAAAATTTTATTTTGTCATAAATTTAAGCCAAAATGTATTCTGCTACATGTTTTTGGTAAAAAAAAATTCCGTTAAGTGTATAATAATTGGTTCGTGTGATCACGGACAGATGTAAGCAAATGATCATGTACAGATGTGTGCAGGTGATCACGGACATATGTGTGTAGATAATCATTGGGACATGTGATTTTAGTGGGACATATGTAGGGGACAGGTGTTTTTATTATTTGGGGACATGTGTTTTGGGGACATTGTGTGGGGACATGTGTGTGTTTACATTGTGTTTTACATTGTGTGGTGACACTAGGTTGGTGATCAGTGAGTAAAAAGCTGTAAAAAAACAGCTCATTCTCACTGATCACCAGCTGGCTACAGAGATCCCCTCTCCTCTCCTCACCGACAACTTCTGTGTGAAGAGAGGAGAGCCGATTGCCTAGCATGTGATCAGGAGGACCAATCACAGAGCCCTCCTGCCAATCGGAGATGCAGCGTGTACGGGTGACACAAGCACATCGGGATCGCACCGCTGCACGGGCACGCGTGATCCCCCTCCTTCTGAGGGACGTTCCTGAATGTCCACTCAGAAGGAGAGAGCGCCCGCCCAGCCGTTTATGTACATTGGCCGGGTGGGAAGTAGTTAAAGTGGTTCTAAATCTAAAGCCTAAACATTTTTTACCTTAATGTATTCTTTGCATTAAGGTAAAAAGTGTTTAGGCATCAGCATCCCCCCCTCACCCCCCCCCTTACTTACCTGGCCCCTCATTCGATCCAGCACTGTGCACATCTGCATCTCTTCTCTCCCCTCACTTCCTGGTCCTGCTGTCTTTGCTGGGTCATTGGCTCCCAGTGCTGTCAATCAAAGCCAGCGACAAGAGAGTGAGGGGGGGCTGAGTCGAGTCCTGCTGCCTGTGTCAATGGACACAGCAATGGGGCTCGGGAGTCGCTTCCCATGGGGGCAACTGGACTGAGACTAGGGACCAAGAGCACCAGCGGGGGGACCCAAGAAGAGGAGGTTCACTGCCCCTGTGTACAATTCCATTACACAGCGCAGGTAAGTATAAAGATGTTTGTTATTTGTGTAGCACTGATTTTTTTGTCTATTAATGCTTTGCAATGAAAACCTATGGACAATGTTATAACTTACTGTATTTTTCTCTCCATAAGACGCACCTGACCATAAGACGCACCTAGGTTTTAGAGGTTAAAAACAAGAAAAAAAAAAATATTCTGAATCAAATGGTTTACTAAAATATTTTCCAGTGCCCATGAAATGCAGAGTGACCATTACCATAGAAAATGCAGAGTGACCATTACCATAGAAAGTATTGGCAGGGTATTTGCAGGGTATGGCAGAGTATTGGCAGGGTATTGCAGAGTATTGGCAGGGTATTTCAGAGTATTGGCAAGGTATTTCCAGGGTATGGCAGAGTATTGGCAGGGTATTGCAGAGTATTGGCAGGGTATGGCAGAGTATTAGCAGGGTATTGCAGAGTATTGCAGAGTATTGGCAGGGTACTGCAGAGTATTGGCAGGGTATGGAGGGATGGCTATGAGTCTGTGACTGCACTTGTAACAGAGCAGCGCTGTGGGCACTACAGATGCAGCCCACAGCTCTGCTGCCATCCGATCTCTCCCCTCCACTGTACAGATCTGTACACAGAGGGGAGAGAGGAACCGGTGTCATCATGACTCCGGTTTGTTTACAAGTGATCGCTCCGTCATTTGACAGAGCAATCACATTGCAAACGGTGGGTGCACCAAGATGGCCGCCCCCCGGAGCTAGGTCCAAGCCACGGCCTTTCCTAGCGGTGCCAAGCGTACATTCGCACCATAAGACGCAAGCACATTTTCCCCCATATTTCTGCGGGAAAAAAGTGTGTCTTATAGTCCGAAAAATATGATAGTATTTGACGCCATCTAGTGACCAAAACTGGAAATGGACTTTAGTTATTTTCTTTGCTGAGTAGTGTTGGAAAGATAACAGGAAGTGACTGTTGTTTACATTTTTGGCTGTGACCTATCTACCCAGAATGCCAGGTGACCAACCCATGATCACCCTCTTCTGAACTGCATGCTGGGTGGGCTAGAAAAGGACACGCGCAGCCATTTTCTTTCTCTTCTGGACGCATAGTCTACCTGTGAGGACCTGTGAGGAGGTCTCCAGAGAGCGCAGCCTACAGCCACTGCGGAGTACAGCAAATACAGAGTGTTATTCATCTGATTGCTGGAGAGACTGAGTGACCGGATCGGGAAGGATCCAGAGACACATTTCGGAGCCATCAGAGGGGGCCAGTGCATCTTGCAGAGCGGAGCGGTGTGACAGAGCCGGCCAGCTAGAAGCAAAACACAGTGCACCAGAGCGGAACTGCTGCATTCCTTCAGAACCAGTTGGTGAGCGGGCTGTGGCCCACAGTTTATTACGCACTTGCATACAGTTACACTTCTACACAGTGGTGCTGGGACCTGTAGTCCCACGGAGGAGGATCTAAAAAAGACTGACATTAAGCAGGCCTAAAGCCTACCCCTCATTGCATTTTAGCACTGTGTCATACCAGAGGCAATAACAAGTATCTCACAGGAACACTTCCAGTATTCCTTTTTAGTTAACCCTTATCTTCTCATTCTTTGGATTACAAATTATTACAGACACTAATAACTAGCAGAAGAAAGAAGACCAAAGACTGTATTTAGTTCTGCAAGGCCTTGCACCTTTATTAAAGTAGGGGGAGCTCCCTTGTAGTTGTGTTGTGCCATATTTGTATATTGTCTAAGCTATCTGTAATGTCATGTTATGTTGATGTGACAGTGCAACTGTTGAGACTACTACTTTAGACATAACCATAGTAAAGATAAGTTTTGGTTAAGGACTTTGGTGTGGAGTATTGTTCCTTTTCCAGCAGGTGGAGCCATCGGATACCCAGGCAATAACAAAGGTATACTGTTATTATATTATACATTGTGGGGTTATCCTTCACCATTAGCTCCACACCAACATTGCACCACAGCTGTGTCAAGGGGACTGAGCCAAGTCAGTGGGGGTTCACTAACAGAGTGCAGGACCAAACAAATTCAGCAACTCCTTGGGGGGTCAGTGCTTCATTTGTTTTTAAAAAAAATTGCCTTACAATCCCTTTAACATGTTTTTCTTTCTGGTGATCCTGTTTTTCCTGTCTGTGCTCATGTCCTTGAGTTAACTGAGCCAGCCAGGTGCGAATTGATTAAATGTAGATGTGTGGTGAATCTGAGGAATTGGTTGGCTAGGTTTTCCTGACAATTTTCTAGAGATCCACATAAAAAGAGCTCACTGAAATGCCCTGAGAACTCTGCCCGGGAAGGGAAACGTTGCAAAAATGTGGGCTACTATGCTGCTGGGTTGTGTCCCAATTGGGGGGGGGGGGCAGTCAGGGTTCCCTGAGGAGCTGGGAACCTGAGGACTCTATGTACTCTTAGCTGCCAGCTATGGGCCTTTTGCCTTTATGGACTTACTGCCAATTATGGACTTTGAAGAGGAGCTCCAGGCTCCTCCCAAAAAATTAAGTCAGCAGCCACAAATACTGTACTTTTAATATTAGGACACTTACCTATCCAGGGATACAGCGATATTTTACCTGAGCCGATTCTTCAATTGGCTATTTGGTGCAGGCGCCGGCATCTCAGATAAGGAAAACAGACAGTGAAGCCTTGGGGCTTTACAGCTGCTTTCCTACTGCACATGCTCAATCTTGTGAATGAAGACAGTGGGAGAAGGGGGCAGGGGGAGTCGGACTTCTGGCTCAGATTGACGCAACACATCTGACTGGAAGTGGGAGCAGGTACTTGTCAAAACCAGGTACCCACCCCTTTTGGGTGAAGTTCCGCTTTAAGGATACTTGTTACCTCTTGTGGATTTATTTGCTTTTAATGAATGAATGAATGAATAACTTGTATAGCGATACATATGCAAACTAAATCGCCTTAGGGTGCTCTTGCAAGCCAGTGTCCGTCTGGGTTTTCAGAAGAAATGGTCTTGAGCTTCTTCCTGAAGGCCAGATAGTTTTCTTCTGAGCAGATGTCCGCGGGTAGGGCATTCCATAGCCATGGTCCTTGGACTACGAACCTTCGTTCACCTTCTAATTTATAATGGGTCTTGGGGATGTGGAGGAGGTTCTGGTTAGTTGACCGGAAAGTGCAACCTGGGGTGTAGTGCTTTATTTTGTTGCAGAGATATTGGGGGGCTTTTGAGGTAGAGGGTCTTAATGTAACTTGATCCTTCGTGGCTAGCCAATGGAGGGTCCTCAGGGATGGTGTGATTGATTCACATGTTTTTTTTCCAGCTTTTGAGTCTGGCTGCTGTGTTCTGGATAGTTTGCAGACATGAAATTTTGGTATTTTGGAAGTCCTAGGTAGAGAGAATTTGCGTAGTCGAGTCGAGAATTGATGATTGTTCCAAATACTGCTGCTGTATCTCCTTTCGGGATGAAGAGCATGAGTCTAAGCAGTAGGCGAATAAGGTAGTGAGAGCCGCTGACTACTGATCCTATTTGTGCATCCATCATCATTGTGATGCATTGTGAAGGACTATAGACTTGCTGCTACTCAGGTATAGTTACCCTATGGGCACTAGAGCACCTCTACAGGATTTTATGTAAGAAGTTGCTTTGCAAAGACTGTTATTCTATGTTTCCATTACTTCAGTAAAGAATGTTTGTGTTTCCATGCCTGGTGTAAAGTTTATCTAAGTGGTGCATTGCATGGCATTTTTAAAGAACACAGCTTCTAACAAGGGGAGTGTAGATTAGCGCAAACAGAGTACATTTAAGTCCAGCTAGGGACAACTGTACATGTTTCTTTGCTCAAATCAACCAACCAGCCAGGGAATGGGTGACTTGGTGTAGGGTGATGGTTCCTCTGGTATTAAAGGGGGTTAAGTGCTTGGCACCTTCACTTGCAGACAGTTCCCCACATTCTGGGACTGAACCAGCAGCACAGCGTTCCTAGGGACCTAGCCTTGAAGTCACTGGAGAGTTATATTATATAGAGAGGGGCTCCTGAGAGAGAGCAAGCAAACACGTAGCTATAGGGTGAGGTTCATTTCTTGTATCCATTGGTAACTGTGGACATGTCACTAAGTGGGACGTGACAGGTATTGCTGAATTGGTTCAGCAGCACTGGTTCCTAAATGCTGCGCACCTGGGAGTTGGTGTTCTCTAACTGCAGTAGTGTCTGCAGTGATTAGTGTTAACAGTACAATCAAGTAGCCTCGGGTTGCTAGAGGGTTAACAGCATTCATTGCGGCTCGCTTCTAAGTCTGAAGTTGTGCTTTAACCACTTGCCATCTGCACTATATTATATCAGTTTTACTGTTATATATACATAATCCCACATTCATGGGTAGGGGGTGCGCTTGCCCGCTATAAGTTGCTAATTGGCAATGCCGCCATTACTAGTAAAGAATAATGAATAAATAAAAACATCCCATGCTTTGAAGACGCTATTACTTTTGCACAAACCAATCATTACCCTGTATATGCTTGTTGGGATTTTGTTTTACAAAAAATATGTAGCAGAATACATATTGGACTAAATTTTTTTATGGGATATGTTTTATAGCAGAAAGTAAAAAAATATTTTTTGTTGTGATCAAATACCACCAAAAGAAAGCTCTATTTGCTAGAAAAAATAACATTTTATTTGGGTACAGTGTCGCATGTCCGCGCAGTTGTCAGTTAATGTAACGCAATGTCATATAGCAAAAAATGGCCTGGTCATTAAGGAGAGGGGGTAAATCTTCCATTGGTGGTTAATGCTGATTTTGCATGACTGCAATCTCCTAGCTAGAAACTAGGCAATTAGCTAGTGTAGTTCTTAGTGTCCCCCACTAGGGTGCCTAAGCCCCGCCCACAAGCCTAAAGCAGAACTTCACCCTAAATGGGAAGTCCTGCTTTTAAGAATCCTCCCTCCCTTCTCAATATTGGAGGTTTATTTTTTTCTTGGGGGGGGGGGGGGGGCATAGGGAGCAGGTACCTAGTTCTGGCAGGTTGACTTATGTAGAGTACTCCAATATCTATTGAAGATTCTGATGGTTCCTTCAATGAAAGACGAACCAGCAACCACAGATTCAGTGAAAATCGTGTGACTTTATAATGTGAACACAGTGAATATACCACCACGCAAAGTGCACGTTTACCAACTGCACATGTTTAAGCACTTGTGGCTAATACCCAGCCAGGGCCTTTTCCTCCAAAGACTGCAGATGTTTGGTCTGGTCAGATGACATAGTAAGCCGTTTCGGTCAGGAACGTAATTGGTGGTAAAGCTTATGGACCCATACACAGTTCAAGTAGCGATGAGATGATGGCAGCTCAAAAAGAAAGAGTAGGGAAAATCGCCCTAAGTAAAACCAGATGGTTATTTATTAAAAAAATTAAAAATCAGTATTGCTTACAAAGTGTATACAGATTCAGTAAAATGTTCCAATAAAAACATGCGGCCGGTCGGCAACAATACAAATGCCCATGCAAGCGGGACGTATATGCAGTGACGTCAGCATGTTGCTCCTCCCGACGTGTTTTGTTACTAATCTGACGTCGTCCTGGGGCACGGGCGGAGTGCTGACACACCACTTGAATATGGTAAATACATACAACCAAGCCTCATTCTGAATCCCAGGCGGCCGATGCTAGAAAATGCCATTTTGGATGTGGGAAAGGAAAGCTAAAACCCAAACTAGGAGCCCTACAGAGTGGAAAACGCTAGGATAAACAGCGAACGCAACAATCAAATCACTCACCCCTACACCAGCATATCCACCACACCTGAAACACCAAATTGAGCTCACAAGGTGACTTACATACTCAATAAGAAAAGATGGTGCCTGAAACTAATACTCAGATAACCCCCTTTAGATGGAAATGAATGGTGCTGAAAACTAAGATACTCAAACAGGCACTTTTAAATGTAAATTAGCACACAAATTGGCAAACAAAACAAAAATATCTGAGCATGCCACCTATGCTGGTACTAGACAGTAACCACCGTGGATAACAAACGACCTCCATGTCAATATCATAAATGGGGAATGGGCGACCAATCAAGGCAAAATCGGTCAGCCATCTCCACTGTGAATGAACAAGGTAGGCACCAATACACGGGCCAATTATCTATCACAATATCGCCAAGAAGAAGATGTTTCCTTTAGGGGCCACATCAGAAAGGATGTTTCCTTTAGGAGCCATATCAAAAAGTAGGTTTATCATATAGCACCTCGCATGAAGGGTATAATAGCCCAAAGGGGACATTATAACCCATATGGACAGATCGGCCAATATCATTGAAATCGATCGAAAATCTCCACAGTAGATATTCCTAACAGATAGTATTTATAAACCTAATGTACAGTATTAGTGTATATATTATGATACCTCACATAGAAAACTCAAATTGAAATAGTCAAATGTGGCCAATGTGGACAAATTAACCGATATTTAATCGAAAATCGTCACAGTGAATCATCTTAGATGCTCTGAGAACTTGATAGGACACATTAAAAATGTGGGGACAAGGGTGAAAACAGAAATAAAAATTTTAACGTATCTCTTACCCACTTGACATATTCATATACCTTACCTTAATCAGAGCAACATACATGAACCATCCACTGCATTGGATAATTCAGCAAATTTCAGACCTACATGGATGTCCATAATGCCCCGTACACACGTTTCCCATTATCGGACCACAAAAGTCACTTTCGGACAGATCGTTCGAAAATCTGATCGTTAGTATGCAGCTTTCGACAGCCAATCACGACAGTCCGTCCAACCAAATCCGAAGGGACAAACGGGAAAACTTTGGTTGGATGACAGCCCATCATACGAAAATTGTGTAGTTAGTACCGTATGCGTCCGATAAAAGTTATTCGACAAACACCACGCATGATTGGAAACACGAAAATAAACCAGAAGGACACACGGGTCACACGTATTTGACATAATTTAAAATATGTAGCTACGCACAATGTAAGATTTTTCCAGAAACATACGACAAAAATCTTACACACATTTTGCACTGTTGTATGCGATCTTAGTTGTATGCAACAAAGTGTGAACGATCTGTCTTACGATAATCGGAACGTGTGTACGGGGCATAAGTATGTCCGTAAACTAAATATCCAAAGGTATCTGATTTCGAATCCCATCAAGGATAATAGGGTAATCTCTATTCAATATCAACATTCTGGTCTCTCTAACTCATCACTGCTCAACCCACCAAGGGCCCTTGCCCCTTCTTTGAGGGTTTTCGGAGATGTGATGTTGAGAGATTTGGATAACATAAAATTGAAACATGTAAAGATGAAAAGGGATCTAGAGAAAGGCATTGAGTCATTATGTGCCAACAAGGAGCTGGTTATACGACAAGCGGATAAGGGTGGAGGAATAATTATCCTTGACAAAAGAGATTACATGAAATAAATGAATAGGATAGTAGGGATGTGAATACATATACCCCTCTGCCCTTTAATCTGGGTAGAAGATATAAAGAGGATCGTTCAGAGAGGCTTTAATCAAGTCATCCTGAATAAGAAAGAGGATATTCTTGGTTCCTAAGGCACCAAGGATACCTATTATATATTTGCCAAAGATCCACAAGAGTCTTACTTGCCCCCCGGGTCCTTCAATAGTTAGCGGTATTGACTCTATTACGCCCAGGTGGACAAGTAAATAGGCTTCTTCCTACAACCTTTGGTACGCACCATGCCCTCATATGTTAAGGATACACGTCATGTTATCAATCTCATATCCGGATTAAAACCACGTGAAGGGATGTGGTTGGTGACAGCGGACGTCACCACGCTGTACACGATCATCCCTCATGGATTTTTTCTGACGGATTTTGTCTGAATTCTCTACAAACGATCGGACAAAGTCCAATCGGATCATGTTGTTGGAAATCTTTATATCCAGCTCGGAGATTCCGACGGAAAAAGTCTGATGGAGCCCACACACGGTCGGATTATCCGACAACACGGTCCGATCGGACATTTTCCATCGGAATTTCTGACCGTGTGTACAAGGGCTGAGTGTACTGCACTCCTGATCCCTGCATTCTGAGCATAACGCATTCCTGATCCCTGTGTTCTGAGTGTACTGCACTCCTGATCCCTGCATCCTGAGCATAACGCACTCCTGATTCCTGTGTTCTGAGTGTACTGCACTCCTAATCCCTGCATTCTGAGTGGACTGCACTTCTGACCCCTGCATTCTGACCATACTGCACTCCTGAACTCTGCATTATGAGTGTCCCAAACCCTGCATTCTCTTGTAATACTTTTTTTTTATGTCCACTGCATTTGCAATCTACATTTGGGGTTAAAAATGTATCATCACCCACAGTAGATCACAAAGGCAGTGCGTTTTGAACACAGTACAGGAAAAACACATGTAACGTGCCTTTCTGGCATTACGTTCTGGTGTGAACTGGCCCTAACAACAGGATACTGTGTCTGGTGATCTTTGACTTTATCAGTGTTGTTCAAGTAGATCTACATCTCTCTAAGGTTGCCTACTTCTAATCTAAGTGATTCTACCTGAAGTTGCCCCCCCCCCACTCACTGCCCACAACCTCATGGGGCACGTTTCCTAAGAAGCTGTGGCACCATTCACAACTCGCCCATGTGCATTGGGAAGCTGGCTGTGAAGCTTCAAGGAGTCAAAGGAGGTTTCCCACACTAAACAAGCTGGTGCCAGGGATCGAAGATTGGTGAAGAACTAGTTTGGATGAGGATGGATCCCTGGACAGGGAAGTGTCCTGTTATTAAAAGTCAACAGCTACGTATTTTTGTAGCTACTGACTTGTAACCACTTCCTGACCAGTCACGTCCCTGGTACGTCACCGGTCTTCATGTGTTTGTACCGGGATGATGTCTGCAGCTGCAGGCACCACCCTGGTGCTGTTGCTTAGAGCCGGTGGTCAGCACTCTTGTAGTAGTAATCGGAGGAGCCAGTCCCCTCCCCCATCCCGCTGCCTCCCGCAACTTGCTCGGGCTCTCCTGTCTTACCGGGAGACCCAAGTGGTCAGCCGGCTGATCGGCTGTCCGCTATAGTAAACTGGAAGTAATGACATGACATCACTTCTGATTTATCCAGATATCAATGGCGACATTTAATTTTATTTTAAAGCATTCAAAAACACTGTCTTGATGTTTTGAATGCTTTTAAGGGCAGAGGAGGGATTTGGGGGTCTTATAGACCCCAGACCTCTCCATAAAGAGTACCTGTCACATGCCTATTGCTGTCATAAGGATGTTGACATTCCTTGTGACAGCAATAAAAGTGATAAAAAATAAATAAATTTAAAGCAACAGTTTATTTTTATTTTTTTTAAAGTGCCCCCATCCCTCTATGCTTGTGCGCAAAGGCGAACTCACGGGCGCAAACAGTGATTGTTCTACACATGTGACGTATCACTGCGAATGTCAGATAATGGGCAATAATTCTAGCACCAGATCTCCTCTGTAAATTTATAGTGGTAACCTGTAAAGGTTACCACCCTTGGTTGCAGGATAGAAATTCGCTCCCTGTTTGGCTGGCCTTAGCATAGCACAAAAAAAAAAAAAAAAGCAACAACTCATTGTTGCAAGACAATATCATGAAAATAAATCCTTATCCACCATCCTTAACCACCGACTGCGCTACAGCTGAATGACGACTACAGTACGGTCGTCCGGTTCTGGGAGGGCATCATATGATGTCCTTCTGTGATCAAGCATGTGCAGCGAGCTCTGTGATCGCTGTGTCCTTAGAACACAGCTGATCACAGATCGAAGTAAAGGGCCAATTTTACCACACCACCAGCTGTGTCCAGTCACAGCTGATCAGGATGTAAACACAAGCCGGTTACCAGAAATCCTTTTCTCACGCTGACAGTGTGAGGAGAAGAGAGACGATAACCGGCTTGTGGGCAAGGGACATTTACACTGATAATCCGTGCAGTCCCAACAGTGCCAAGCAGAGCTACCTATCAGTGCCCACCAGTGCTGCCAATCAGTGTCACCTCTCAGGGCTGCCTATCAGTGTCACCTATCAGTGCTGCCTATTAGTGCCCTTCAGTGATGCCTATCAGTAATGCCTATCAGTGTCACCTATCAGTGCTGCCTATCAGTGACGGCTATTAGTGTCCTTCAGTGAAGCCTATCAGTAACGCCTATCAGTGTCACCTATCAGTGACGCCTATCTGTGCAGCCTCATCAGTGCCTCCTCATCAGTACCCATCAGTGCCGCCTCATTAGTGCCCATCAGTGCCACCTCATCAGTGCAGTCTATCAGTGGTCATCAGTGCTGCCTTATCAGTGCAGCCTATCAGTGCCCATCAGTGCAGCCTCATTAGCGCACACCAGTGCAGCCTCATGAGCGCATATCAGTGCAGCCTTATCATTGCACATTACTGAAGGAGAAAAAATGCAAAATTTTATAACAAACTACGAAGAACATTTTTTTTTTAATATTTGCAGGCTTTTTTCATTTATTTTGTAAAGAATTAAAAAACCTAGAGATGATTAGATACTACCAAAAAAAAAACTCTATTTGTATGAAAAAAATTATAAAAATGTCATTTGGGTACAGTGTAGCATGACCACACAATTGTCAAAATGTGACAACGCTGAAAGCTGAAAATTGGCCTGGGTAGGAAGGGGGTAAATGTACCCGGTAAGCAGGTGGTTAATAAATAATATTTGTATTATCTTTAGTAATGACAAAGGTATTGCTGAACAAACAGATCTATATCAGAAATGTCAAAAAAATTGCTCTGGGGTGAACAGCTGTGAGACGTGACGTGGTTAAGCATGTTTTCATGTGTTTGCAGACATACATGCAGTAAAAATGCAGGAACTGTACATACTCATCTCTGCTGTATTTTTTTTACACTCCTAAACACATCGCAACCCAAAGTAGCTGTCTGAATGGTCCAATTTATTTTAAGCAGTGGCAGCTGGTGCTCCATATTTTGGGGGTTGTGGCAAACATACCATATACAGTATTTAATATTAATTCGCTAGTATTACACAACTGGGTGGGCTCAGGGCGGTGTGCTCTACGCCCTGAGACCCAGGGCCGGACTGGCCTACTGGGATACCGGGAGATTTCCCGGCAGGCTGCCTGCCCTGGGGCCGCTTTGTGGCTGCACTGCTCCCCTCTCTCCTGCTCCTGTGTGTCACGGAGCTGGCTGGCTCTGTGTTCGGCGGCCACACTGTGACACAGTCCCGCCCCCCTAGACCGGCTCGTGTGATAGTAGATAGAATAAAGCCGCATACACACGTAGCCGTCTGTCCGACGTACTTAGTGTGGCAGACTTCCCTCCAGACTGTCCGTCGGACTTTCCGAACGGGCTACTTGCCCACACACGGCACTTTTTCAGCGGACTAATACGGCGTACTAAGTCCGCCGTACTATCCGCCCTACTTTTGAAATGAACGGACTCGCCCACACACGCGGAGGAAAGTCCGCTCATTTCGAGCGGGTCTCTAGGTAGGCGGGGCACGCGAAGGAGACGTCGCTGGCCCCGCCGCCTGGTATGAACTTAAAGGGGAACCCCAACGCTGAAAAAAATCGGCGTGGGGTCCCCCCCAAGTCCACAACAGACCCTTGTCCGAGCACGCTACCGGCCGTCCAGGAAAGGGGGGACGAGCGAGCCCCCCCCTCCTGAGCCGTACCAGGCCGCGTGCCCTCAACATGGGGGGTGCCTTGGGGAAGGGGGGGCCGCGCGGCCCCCCCACCCTAAAGCACCTTGTCCCCATGTTGATGAGGACAAGGGCCTCTTCCCGACAACCCTGGCCGTTGGTTGTCGGGGTCTGCGGGTGAGGGGCTTATCGGAATCCGGGAGCCCCCTTTAATAAGGGGGCCCCCAGATACCGGCCCCCCACCCTATGTGAATGAGTATGGGGTACAATGTACCCCTACCCATTCACCTGTAAAATAAAGTACAAAAAAAACACAACACACAAGATAAAATTATTTATTGCACAGCTCCGGGGGTCTTCCGGGGTCTTCTCGCCGGACTCCTCCGCTATCTTCTTGTAGCTCTTTTACTAGCGGAGGAGCCCGGCATTCTTTTTCGTCGCCGCGGCCTCTTCTTCCGACTTCGGGGGTCTTGTCCCCCTCTTCGGTTCTTCTGCCGGGCCACCGCGCCTTCTTATAGCTCTTTTACAGGCGGTGGCCCGGTCTTCTGTCGCCGCCGCCGCCGCCTTCCGTTCTTGTTCTTCTTCTTCTTCTTCTCCAGGAGATGTTGACTCGATGATCTCTCCGGCCGCAATGCCAGGGACGCGCTGCGCTGCCACTTATATAGGGACAAGGGGCGGTGTCACATGGGTTTTTGTCACATGGGTTGGTGTCACATGGTGACCCCACCCCCTTACGATGTCACAGTCCCGGAGGATGCTGGGACTGTCGCCATGTGACATCAACCCATGTGACCAACCCATGTGACATAAACCCATGTGACACCGCCCCTTGTCCCTATATAAGTGGCAGCGCAGCGTGTCCCTGGCATTGCGGCCGGAGAGATCGTCGAGTCAACATCTCCTGGAGAAGAAGAAGAAGAAGAAGAAGAACGGAAGGCGGCAGCGGCGACAGAAGACCGGGCCACTGCCTGTAAAAGAGCTATAAGAAGGCGCGGTGGCCCGGCAGAAGAACCGAAGAGGGGGACAAGACCCCCGAAGTCGGAAGAAGAGGCCGCGGCGACGAAGAAGAATGCCGGGCTCCTCCGCTAGTAAAAGAGCTACAAGAAGATAGCGGAGGAGTCCGGCGAGAAGACCCCCGAAGACGGAAGACCCCCAGAGCTGTGCAATAAATTATTTTATCTTGTGTGTTGTGTTTTTTTTTGTACTTTATTTTACAGGTGAAAGGGTAGGGGTATATTGTACCCCATACTCATTCACATAGGGTGGGGGGCCGGTATCCGGGGGCCCCCTTATTAAAGGGGGCTCCCGGATTCCGATAAGCCCCCCGCCCGCAGACCCCGACAACAAACGGCCAGGGTTGTCGGGAAGAGGCCCTTGTCCTCATCAACATGGGGACAAGGTGCTTTGGGGTGGGGGGGCCGCGCGGCTCCCCCTTCCCCAAGGCACCCCCCATGTTGAGGGCAGCTCAGGAGGAGGGGGCGCTCGCTGGCCCCCCTTTCCTGGCCGGCCGGGTAGCGTGCTCGGACAAGGGTCTGTTGTGGACTTGGGGGGGACCCCCACGCCGATTTTTTTCGGCGTTGGGGTTCCCCTTTAAGTCCATACCAGGCGGCGGGGCCAGCATTGTCTCCTTCGCGAGTCCCGCCTACCTGGAGACCCGCTCAAAATGAGCGGACTTTTCTCCGGGCGGGAAAAGTCCGCTCATTTCAAAAGTACGGCGGACTGGCATACACACGGCCGGATTGTCCGCCGAAATGCAAGTCCGGCGGGAAGATTGGAGTGCAACACGGCATTCTAAGTCCGCCGTACTTTCGGGTCAAAAAAGTATGCCGGAGGCTACACACGGGGGGGGGATTGTCCGGCGGACTTGAGTTTGCCGGACTTTTCCACCCGCTTGTTTGATCGTGTGTACGCGGCATAAGTGTTCCGCCTATCACACAAGCCGGTCTAGGGGGACGGAACCGTGTTACAGCTCGGCCGCTGAACACAGTGCCTGGATAGGGGGATGGCATATAGAGGAGATGAGCTTTCTATATTCTTCCATGCAGCCGCTGAATGCAGGAGGGAGAGGAGGGGAATCAAGCATTCAGCGGCTGCATGGAGGAATATAGAAAGCTCATTTCCTCTATATGCCCTGCTTCTCCTCCTATCCAATCCAACTACTTTTACTGCCCCCCCAGTACTCCTTGTGCTCCCTGGATCCCCCCCCCCCAGTGCTCTCCTCCCCCACCACACTCTCCAGCCCCGGCCCCCACAGTTTTTTCTCAATCCCCGTTCTTTCTGCCCCCCCGCTCTCCAGCTCTCCCCATCCTTCTCTAGCCACCATCTCAGTGCTCTCCACTCCCCCCAGTGCTCTCCACCCCTGTTCTTTTTCCCCCCCAGTGCTCTCCAGCTCTCCCCATCACTCTCCAGCCCCCACCCCAGTGCTCTCCACCCCCAACAGTGCTCTCCAGCCCCCTGTGCTCCCCACCCCTGTTCGTTCTGCCCCTCGGCGCTCTCAAGCTCCACCCATTGCTCTCCAGCCCCCCCCCCCCAGTGCTCTCTGCCCCCCGTGCTCTCCACCCCTGTTCTTTTTGGCTTCCCCCTAGTGATCTTACAAGCTTCCCCCATCACTCTCTGCCCCCCCCAGTGCCCCCCCCAGTGCTCTTCACCACCCCACACTCTTAGCCCCCCCAGTGCTCTCAGCCCCCTGTGCTCTCCACCCCTGTTCTTTTTGGCCCCCACCATTGCTCTCAAGTTTTGCCCCCAGCACTCTCCACTCCCCACCTCTGTGATCTCCACTCCCCCCTGCTCTTTGCCCCCACCCATGTGCTCTCCAATCCCACCAGTACTCTCTGCTCCCCCATCTCCCCAGCTCCCACCCAGTGCTCTCCACTTCCCCGGAACCAGAGGACAGGGTGACTGGGGCAGGAAAATGAGGACGGCTGAAGGTGCAGGTGGCCAGGGACCACTCCATCTCACAGCAAACAGATCCTTTGGAAGGAGCACTGTCCCCATCCAAAACAGACCCTGCCTGCTGCTGGCCGTCATGGATATCCTGCTGGTATGCAAGGTACCGTACCGAGCATCAACAACACCCCCTCCCACAGACAGGTACTGCAGACTGAGACATGGGGCACAGGAGAGGCTGCAATGATGGGCACAGTGAGGCTACATTCGTGGGCACAGTGAGACTGCATTCACGGCACAGTAAAGCTGCATTTGTTGGGGACCGTGACAGCACTGCCAGGCCAGTCTGAAGGAGGTTCACTGATGTAAGGGGAAGAGCGAATACGATAATGGCACTGATATAAAGGGTTTCCCCCTTATATTAGTAACCCACCCCCCTTACCTTAGTGTATTTGTTCTGCTGAAGGTGGTTGGTCCCCCCCCCCCCCCACCACGTTCTGAGTTCCTGGGGTCCCCTTGATGATTGGAAGAGCACACGCACTCCTAAAGGGCACACGCTATGTGTTTTTTTCATTTAATATTCCTGGAACCGCAGTTTGGTTTTGGGTTCATTTACACCAAATATTGGTCTCAGGACCAGTCTGGCTGGATTGCATTGTGTTCTGCTTGGCCATAGGTGGCGTTGTCATCTCTGGCAGGTGTGAGAACGCAGTTCAGTTAGGTGCATTGAGTGCCAATTCTTTCTCTGAACTAGCCCAGTGGGAGTGTCGTCTTGCTGTGCATTCTGGGAGAGGGTACTTAAGGTGCTGACATCAGGTGCTTCGGGGTTCCGGTCCAGAAATGCTTTCAGTCTGTTTGGTCCTGGTCCTCCTGACCAGCCCCCAGGGCTCTCATGGCCTGGGGTGCGGATCCACCCAATTCCAAGTCTCGGGGCTGGCTGGCCCGAGTCAAAGTAACTGGAAGGAGGATTCGGAGGTGGTCCGGTGCCATCTCAGTTTGTGGAGAGGCAACTGGAGAAGCATCCAGAGGAGGACTCTTCGAGAGAAGGCCATGCAAAAGGCTTGCTTCTCAGAAAGAGCCTGGAGGCTTAGATGAAAGACCCCGAGCTAATCTGCACTCGTATGGTATCGCCGGACCGGCTGCAAGATACTGGTACCGTATGAGGGTTCTCTAAGTTGTCTACATCCTTCAGTTATTCAAGTGTTCTACAACAAGTCTGTTATCTGAGCACTCTATCGGCTGCAAGCCCAAGTGAGAGGAGGACTATCCGATAAGGTTAAAGCGGTTCTTCACCCTAAAGGGGAAGTTCCGCTAGTATTATCCCTCCCCCCCTCCGGTGCCACAATCGGCACCTTTCGGGGGGGAGGGGGGTGCAGTTACCTGGGTAATCCAGGTAACTGCACCCACTTCCGGCCAGACCGCCGCAGACCCCCGCATCGCTCCGCCCCCCCGTTGTGTTCTGGGAAACACACAGTTCCCACAGACACAGCGGGGAACCAGCGCAGCGCGACTCGCGCATGCGCAGTAGGGAACCAGGCAGTGAAGCCCTCATGCTTCACTTCCCGATTCCCTGACAGAGGATGGCGGCGGTGGCTGCAGCGAGACGAGCGATCGCTCGTCATCTGCCGCCGACATCGCTGGAACCTGGGACAGGTAAGTGTGATTTTATTAAAAGTCAGCAGCTGCAATATTAGTAGCTGCTGGCTTTTAATATTTTTTTTTTAGGTGCAGCTCCTCTTTAAGAATCCAGTTGTGAATGGCTATTCTCTGGAATTCTAATGTGAGAGACTTTCTATTTGACTAAGTTTTAAGAGTACCTGGACTTTCTACCTAAACCCTCTAACCCTTTTTGAGAGACTGTGTTTTGTCTATCCTTCTTTTTTGCAAATAAAAATTCCTTAAGCGGATCTAGACATACACGAGGTCAAGAAGGTAACGGTAAGCCCAATCAAATCAGCCACTCCTTCGGGTGTCAGTGCTATATATATACAGTACATATATAAAAATATAAATATATATAAAGCCCTATGTGATTTCATATCTGTCTTATCTATATATAATACACTCTTCAAATGTGCTTTAAAATGTATGGTTTTCTCTTTTATGAACAAAAAAATACTGACGTTATGCTGTTGCGCTGGTATAATAATGCTATGGGCTTGGTATGACATTTTTTCCAGGGCTGTATTTTATTCCCAGTCCGGCCCTGCTGAGACCACCCTTTTTTGAAGCCAATTAGAGCCTCAGGCTCTAATCATGTGCTTCTAAAAAAAAAACCCATTGGAATACATGCGTCAGGTGCCCTGCATGTAGATTAGGGGTTCGGGTGCATGGATTAGGCGGCGGGCCGCCACTGATTTTAAGGCTTCTTTCACAGGGGGTGATTTGATCCACGTCCCATAAAGGGCCATGGTTACCAGCACAGGGATGCACAGGTGTTGTGTTCATCCCTTTTCTGACAGTTCCATAGCTGTCTATTGCGATGCAGCATCTGCACAGACACAGCCGCTGCTCGCAATTTGACATCCATGCGGGTGCCTGGCTCTGAATGCACTCAGGGTGAATTTGAGGACACACACCCACATAGATGTCATATTTGGAACAGCGGCTGTGTCTGTGCAGACCCTGCGTCCCAATAGACAGCTATGGAACTGTCAGGACAAGGAAGCACGCAACATGGCCCTGTGAGCAAGGCCTAATTATGCTGCATAAACATACATGCAGAATTAAACACCGCACACACCTGTATGCAGTGTAAGCTACGCCCTGTGTAAATGTGGCCTAATAAATGGAGTAAGTGTGGGGGGGTTGGGGGGGCAGCAGGTAGTGGCTTCAGCATTGGGAACATGTGACATATTCCACGCTTAAAACGGGTGGAACATAGAACATGTTCTCAAAAGTGAACTTATCCTGTAAAGCAGGGGTCTCCAAACTGTGGCCTGTGGGCCAAATGTGGCCCTTTGCTTGCTTTTATCCAGCCCTTGGGGCACTACTCTTCCCACTGACACCAACAATGAGGTACTATTTCTCTCACTGGCACCAGAGATGAGGAACTGATTCTCCCACTGACACCAATTATGGTGCACTACTCCTCCCATTGACACCAGAGATGGGGAACTACACCTCCCATTGATATCAGAGATAGGACACTATTCCTCCCACTGACACCAGAGATGGGACACTATTCCTCCCATTGACACCAGAGATGGGACACTATTCCTCCCATTGACACCAGAGATGGGGCACTATTCCTCCCATTGACACCAGAGATAGGACACTATTCCTCCCACTGACACCAGAGATGGGGAACAACTTCTCCCATTGACACCAGAGATGGGACACTATTCCTCCCATTGACACCAGAGATGGGACACTATTCCTCCTATTGACACCAGAGATGGGGAACTACTCCTCCCATTGAAACCAAAGATGGGACACTTGTCAGAGGATCAACAGATTACAGCGTCTGTGCTTCCCTGTGCGCCGGGCAGACCGGCGCAACAGCGCACACGGGTGCGCAATGCCACGGGTTTGCGCATATGGGTGCACAAATTAGCGGGTCCACGCGCACACAGTACTGAGGGTCGGCGCACGCATGTGCGCGATGCGGCGCAATGCCGGGCGCGCATGTGCACGGCTATGCGCATGGCTATGTACACAACGTGATTCCCCTGACTGGCAACATTGTACTCTGTGTCATTGCTGGTTTGTCTCTTCAGCTCCTGTGTTCCTGTGCCTTGCCTGTGTTTCCTGTGCCTACTTGTTGTGACCTTGACCGTGCCTGACTACTCTTGGACCTCTCCTGTGATTGACCCTTCTGCTGATTCCCGTGTTTGACCCTCTGCCTCCTCCTGGACTTCTCTCAGCCTACTCCCTGTGTTTGACACACAAGACTTGCTGTTTGACCTCCTGTGTATTACTTCGGCTTGCTCTCAGACTCTGAATCTATCTGGACTTCCTGGTGTTTGATCCTTGGCCTCCTATTGTTCCAAACTCCAGGTGCTAGAGCTTTAGCCGGGCGTTTCTCCAGTCAAGTCCACCTTGCACGGGTACATATTCTCCCAAGAAGACCTTCTGCCTATATGTCACCTGCTGGCAACCCGTGCCCAGTGCACGCTGTTCCACTCTCAGGGGTACTGTGCACCCATTTGCAAGGGAAGCAGCTCTCAGCAACTCGGCCCTGGTGAATACCTGACAATACTATTCCTCCCATTGACATCAGAGATGGGACACTATTCCTCGAATTGACACCAGAGATGGGACACGATTCCTCTAATTGACACCAGAAATGGGGCACTATTCCTCCCACTAACACCAGAGATGGGGCACTATTCCTCCCACTGACACCAGAGATGGGACACTATTCCTCCCACTGACACCAGAGATGGGGCACTATTCCTCCCACTGACACCAGAAATGGGGCACTATTCCTCCCACTAACACCAGAGATGGAGCACTATTCCTCCCACTGACACC
Organism: Lithobates pipiens; assembly: GCF_037356315.1. Lineage (NCBI taxonomy): Eukaryota > Metazoa > Chordata > Amphibia > Anura > Ranidae > Lithobates > Lithobates pipiens. Next base: position 31,735,687 of record NW_027507903.1, on the reverse strand, counting down.
AGAGATGGGGCACTATTCCTCCCACTGACACCAGAGATGGGGCACTATTCCTCCCACTGACACCAGAGATGGGGCACTATTCCTCCCACTGACACCAGAGATGGGGCACTATTCCTCCCACTGACCACCAAATACGGTGCAATATTTCTCCAACTGACACCAATGATGCAATTTCTTTACTCCCACTAACCACCAAGCCCATGGCATTGTTTACTGCCACTGATGACAGGGCATTTTCTACTCCCACTGGACAATACGGCCCCCCTAAAGTTTGAACGGCAGTTAACTGGCCCCTTGAAAAGTTTAGAGACCCCTGCTTTAAAGAGGAAGTAAACCCTTCCAAACAACTTGGACCTATAGGTAAGCCTAGATTAAGGCTTACCTGTAGGTCCAAGCAATATCTCCTAAACCTATATGGTTTAGGAGATATTTGCCCGAAAATGGGCACTGCTGTCTACGGCGCATGCGCCGTAGACAGCGGCGCGCATGCGCACTAAATGCGGCAAATCCAAGAATGGATTTGCCAAATTTGTCGACTCCCGTGCGCATGCGCGGGAGTGATGTCATCGCGGCTTCGCCGTATGACAGCGGCGGAGCTGCGAGGTGCGACTCCCGTGCGCATGCGCGGGAGTGACGTCATCGCGGTTGCGCCGCTGTGATTCGTCGGAGCTGCGAGACGCCACAAGCAACATGGATGCGGCGGACTACAGGGGACAGCGGCGACTTCGCTGGCTCCTGTGTCAGGTAAGTGACACATAATGAGCTACTATGCGATGCATAGTAGTCCATTATGCTTTACCTTTGCAGGGAAAAAAAGAGGAAGTAAACCCATCAGGGTTTACTTCCTCTTTAAAGCATTATTAATCCCAAAAGCAAACATTTATTTTATTGCAGCTTACTCATTCTTAGATAAGATGGCGGCATTTGTTTTTGTTTTGTTTCTTAGGCTTTCTTTCTTCTATTTTCATCTGGACAGTAAGTCTGTTGTTTTTCAATAGAACAAGGTCTCCAACAGAATGTACCAGTTATAGAGATAAGACAAACCATTCAACACTGGCAGGGGTGATTATAATGATCAGTTTTATTGATTTACAGTAAGTAAAACCTTTATCCCAAAAGGAAAAATAATTGTTTGCTGTAACTGCTTATAAGATTGTAAGCTCCAACGAGCAGGGTGGCCCTCTGATTCCTCCTGTATTGAATTGTATTGTAACTGTACTGTCTGCCATCATGTTGTAAAACGCTGAGCAAACTGTTGGCGCTATATAAATCAGGTATAATAAGAATAAATAATTAATAAGCTGAGAGCTGGAGTTTGGCTACAATTTGTTAATGTATTTAAATCTGCTAAAACATTTAACACTCTCCCCTCCCGCCGAGACTGATAGTGCTGCTGTCCAAAGGTGCCCCCTGTGCGCCTTCATCCAGAGTGGGCAGTCTGCTTCTGTCAGGGCTAGGCTCCTCCCATCTCTCTTCTCTGTGTTCAAGCTGCTCAGCTGTTAGATAATTGTCAGCACTCATTGATTCCTCAGTGGCAGTGAGACTCGCCTGATCACCGATCCGGGCAAGGGGTCGATCCCGACCCCTTATCACGTGATCAGCTGTCAGCCAATGACAGCTGATCATGTGATATAACGGAGCCGGTAATCGGCTATTATTCCTCCTCGCGCTGACAGCACGAGGAGAAAAAAAAAGCCGATCACCGGCGGCCGTGATCGGGACATCAGTCCCGATCACGGCCAGCCCTGCTAGTGCCCACCTGCCCCCTGCAAGTGCCACATTAAAAAAGTAAGTGCCCCCCATCAGTGCCACCCAGCAGTGCCCACAGTGCCACCCAGCAGTGCCCACAATCTGCCTTAACAAAGGTGCTGCACCCCAGTGCCACATATCCGTGCCCATTAGTGTCATCTACCAGTGCCCAGCAGTGCCGCCCATCAGTGCCCAGCAGTGCCACCTATCAGAGCCACCTATCAGTGCCACCTATCAGTGCCCATCAGTCCCATCTATCAGTGGTACCTATCAGTGCCCATCCGTGCCACCCATCCGTGCCACCCATCTGTGCCACCCATCTGTGCCACCCATCCGTGCCATCTTATGTGCCCATCTTTGCCCATCAGTGCCGCCTTATCTGTGCCCATCGGTGCTGCCTTATCTTTGCCTATTTGTGCCGCCTTAACTATGCCTATCAGTGCCCACCAGTGCAGCCTATCAGTGCCCACCAGTGCAGCCCATCAGTGCCCACCAATGCAGCCCATCAGTGCCCACCAGTGCAGCCTATCAGTGCCGCCTCATCAGCGCACTTCAATGAAGGAGAAAAATGACCTGTTTGCAAAATTTTATAACAAACTATTAAACATGATTTTTCTTTTTTTTTTGCATCTTTTTTTGTTTGTTTAGCAAAAAATAAAACTCCGAGCTGTAACTAAATACCACCAAAAGAAAGCTCTATTTGTGGGAAAAAAATGATAAAAATTTCATTTGGGTACAGTGTTGTATGCCCGCGCAATTGTCATTCAAAGTGCATCAGCGCTGAAAGCTGAAAATTGGTCTGGGACTGAGGGGGGTTTAAGTGCCCAGTAAGCAAGTGGTTAAACTGCCTCATTCATTCCCTTCCTGCCTTCGCCTTGGTCAACATATCTGGAGTTTCTCTGCTGTGCTCCTGTGAAAGGCTTTGTCTGGCTGATATCCTTCCTAGTACCTGATCCTGTACTTCTGCCTCTGACTTTGCTGATCTCTGGTTTCCTTTTCACTGGCTTGCCTAACTACCTGCTTTGACTTCCGATCCCTGGCTTATGTTTTGACTACATTTACTGATCTGTACCATTTTTACCATTACATTAAAAGGTGTAATTTTTACTGAATTTCTGTCTCAGTCTGATTCATGGTTCCTGACAGGTTCCTGGTTGTGTGCGATGATGTCGCAGGCTCCGTCCAACGCATTTCATCACTAATTTCACTACCCTTATATTTGTTATACTCACTGTGGAAATTAAGGTGTTAATCCTGTGTATTGTGTAAAAAGGTTGCTTAATCCTGTCTTCTCTGATCCACCCGTACCCTCCTCTGTTCCCAATCCATCTCCTGATAGAACAGAGCCTTGGGGGCAAGCGGCATATGCTCAGTTTGGTGTGTATTGTTAGAGAGTCTTTTTTTTCTGTGAGGGTGTATGCAAACAGCACAGGGCCAATCAGCACTGTCCAGACAGGGGGTCAGGGGTCCTGCAGCCTCATAGGACAGTCAGAGGAGAATGAAAACACCTCCTACAAGCTTTAACCAGACACTGATAGACGTCACAAGATTGCTTTATACTGCTAAAAAGAAAAGGTATTTAGCAGTTTATATTTACTAAAATAATTGCATTCCCATGTTCTGTGTACTGTGGGAGACCAGATATAGTGAATGCAGGGTCCTGGGTTTAGTAACACTTTAAGTTTTTCTTATTTTCTCTTCTGCTGTGCAGCGCACCCATTGGCTGGGCAGAAAGCATGCATAATGCACCTATTGGCTGGGACAGAAAGCCTGCACAGTACACCCATTGGCTTGGATGTGCTGCAGTCTGCCTCCTGATACCCACTCAGCCAGTAGCTGACTGAAGTTGTCTGCTACATCCCTCCCTCATCCTCCCAGCTTATTATGTGGCCAGCCGAGGATGACACTGGGTGGGGCGGTGTGATTTTTGTTATGGGGGATCAGACACCCCAGCCCAGTCCGCCCCTGTCCGGTACAAAGCCCGTTTTCCAGGATTCTGGCCGGGACATTCTCAGACTGGGACATGGGTCTGAATTCTGTGAATGTCCTGGCCAAATCGGGACTACACTGGTGTAAACTAGTGCGATTGGAATACATATAAAACACTACGTATACATTGTTGATGGAGATTAACCAGTTGCTGACAGCCCTAGAGCACTCTTAGCCCTTGTACACACACGGTTGGACATTCCGATGGGAAATGTCCGATCGGACCGTGTTGTCGGATAAGCCGACCGTGTGTGGGCTTCATCTGACTTTTTCCGTCGGAATGTCCGACCAACAAAGTTTGAGAGCTGGATATAAAAAAATTTCCGACAACATGATCCGATCGGACTTTGTCCAATCGTTTGTAGAGAATTCCGATCGGACAAAGTGCCACGCATGCTCAGATCAAATTCCTAGACCAAAGCTATTGTCTACTAGCCTGAACATAGTCTCGTCGTAACTAAATAACGTCATCACGTTACGAACGATCGGATTTTCCATCACCTTTGTCCGGCCGTGTGTATGCAACACCAGTTTTGGATAAAATCCGACGGATTTTGTTGTCGGAATGTCTGACCTTGTGTACAATGGCTTACAGGGTGGCAGTTGTGCACTGCTTCATGTATATATATATATACGTGATCCTGCAATTTCGCCTGCAGGGGTCGCACAGGGGCTGATTCTGCTGTGATTATTCACAGCAGAAGCCGATCTGTGGGTGCCCGGGCCCTTGATGTTTGCCGGCACCCGCTGATCATCCGGCAGAGACTCCAAACGTAGCTCAGCCTATGTAAACAAGGCAGAGCTCTGTTTTGATGGAGGAAGGGATGGCTTTTGTGTTCCTGCAAAGCAGGGAATAAAATCCATCACATCCCTTAGTAAAAGTTTATATTTACTAAAATAATTGCATTCCCATGTTCTGTGTACTGTGGGAGACCAGATATAGTGAATGCAGGGTCCTGGGTTTAGTAACATTTTTTTTTCCTCTTCTGCAGTTCAGGTAGGGTTGCCACCTCATCCCTTTAAACCCAAAAACACATGTGAATTACACAGGTTCTGAGGCTAATTTAATGCAGATAGCGAATTTAGTTTGATTACCATCTTAATCCCACACCAAACTAATGTAATTAAAATGTTTTCGGTTTTAAAGGGATAAGGTGTCAGCCCCATGTACAGGCCTATGAAATGTGAAATACGTTCTTCTCAAAACAACAATTTTTCGATCCACATGTGCTAAACCACCCCTATGCTTGCACTGACCCGATTCCTCGCCTTATGTAATATCTCCAGGAAAAAAGTCATAAAAATTTTCTTCGTCTTAATATATTCCACTTCCTGAGTCTGAATTAGTTTTGTTGCTAAGTGCACAAGACTTGAAATCCAGAGGAAGCTGGGTATTTGCATTAACTTTGAGAAAAGTCACCACATCCTGTTGAATTTTTACACAAAGAGTCTATCAAATCTATTTCCTGAACATTGGAGGCTCTTAAACTGTCAGAATTAACCCCTTAGTCGTTATGCATTTTTTTTTTTTATATTGCAAACTGGCGGCACAATACGTATGGAGTTCATCCATAAGCTGGGAAAGAGTTAATAAATGGTTAAAGGGAAAATTATAATACAATGGCGGCATGTATTTATTTATAAGAGGGGCAAATATTGGATGAAAAAGGTGGATAGGTACACCTGTCTGCACTTCCTGTCCTGTTAAAAGGGGAAAAAGAATGAAGACCCCTCTTCATAAAAGTGTGCGAAAGTTCACATTTAGGGCCGTTCACAACACAATTTCTGCGCTCCGGATACATTTCTGCATGCACGTTTTTATGCATTCCAGTGCCTTTTTAATACGTTTTTGATGCGTTTTGGACCCTCTTTTGTTCTTCATATCAATACAGGATGCATGCTGGTGAGTTTTTGATGCATTCCTGTGCATTTTTGATGCATTTTGCCATGTTCCAGATGAGTTCCATACAGAAAAAAATGCAACATGTTCTACCTTTGACTGCATTACCATAGTTGCCAACATTCTCCAAAAAAATGTAGGGACACATTTTTTTTGTCTGTAGGTGAAGTGTTTTTTTTTAACTAGGGGCAGGGTATTTGTTTGTAGGCGTGTCCTATCTGCATTTTAAAAATATGGCCAGCAATTTCAATTATGCTAAGTAATGGGCGTGGCTTAAAGGTTGTGTGGTTAAATAGAGTCTAAGATGACTTACATAGTGGAGAATGTGGTAATATGTAGTGAAAGAAAAAATAGAACGAGAGATGGAGGGGAGAGAGAAAGAGGAATAAGGAGAAAAAGAAAGAAAGAAAGAAAGTGGGATGGAGGGCTTGGGCTATCCCCTGAGACAATTCTGAAGGACTACAAGTCCCACAAATGTCATTCCTTGTCAGCAGTTAGGCCTGAAGTTTTACAGGAACATAAAAAGTTGCCTAGATTAGATGTGTTGGCAGTTTTCTTGTTGTTGCTTTTAAGCTTGAAAAACTCACGGCCAAATGAGGACCTGGCTTTACAGGTACCAAAGACCTCCTCATCCCCTCCCGTGCTGTGTCCGGGGGGTCTTGGTGGGAGGGGTCCATCTAAGAGAGGCATATGAATGAATTTAGCTCCCAACTGTCCCTGATTTTGTGGAACTGTCCCTGATTTGGAACAAAGTACCTCTGTCCCTCTTTCCTCCTCATTTGTCCCTCATTTTGTTCTGATCTATATAGTTATATATAAAATTAATTATTTATCTTTCAAAAAGTGTTTCTAGTTCTAAACCTTTCATCCAATTTCTAAATTGCCATATTTGTACATTTTAAAAGTCAGTATAAAGGAATAGTAGTGGTAAAAAAGCCCTTGTGGATTTAACTAATCTTTTTTTTTTATAATTCTCCTTTAAGGGGGAGTGGCAGAGGGTGTGTCCTATGCTTACATATACGTTTACAAACAGGTGTCCCTCATTCTTATCTCAAAAAGTTAGGAGGTATGCAGATGTCCCTGTGAAAAATTCAACAGTTCTCTTCACCCCCCTTTGGGTACTCCAAAGAGAATAGTAATGCAGCGTGCATAGTGTCCCCTCATCCTTCTGTCAGGCCCTGTTCCGAGCTACATACCCCTACAGAGTAGTACAGTGTCACTATGGTGACACTGAACTACTCTGATCACAGTATGTAAAACAAAAGATTGTAAAAAACAAAGAAATAAAATGTAAAGAATTGGATAAAAAATATATTATTATTATTGTAGCGGCCACAACCCTTGCTGGGCGGCCTTGACTTATTGGGTTTACCAGTTACCTTCTCTTGGCCTGCTCTTCCATGTCTAGGGCTTCCCAGGGTTGATACCCAACGACTTGAACACTGACACAGATAAAGTCCTTTAACAAAGGTTTTATTTTGCAGTGGTAACATCCAATAACACAGTCTCTCATGGGAACAGAAGGCACGGGTGAAGAACTGAGGCACCTTAAACTGCAGGTCTAGCAAAGTCTCTAATTCCACCCAGAGAGTAGAGCTCATGGCAGTCAGCACGTTGACTCAAAACTTGAAGCAATCCCATGAACGTGTACAAGTTGTAATTAAGGGTGAACAAGAACCTTTTCCTCAGTACCTGGAACGTTTTCTGTCTCCTCAATGGTACTGGAAAAGCGTGAATTCATCAATGTCCTTCCCAACTAAGTAACCAGGCACTTCCCAGGATGCCACTTGCCAGCCCTCCTCTGAAGAGTCCTCCCCCGGTCACTTCCACGAGCTGTGGCGCCTCTCCAAGCCAAGAGCACACCCGGACACCTTGAATCCTCCCTCAGTTACTGCGCCTCGGACCAGTAGGTTCCGAGACTCGGGAAGCACCGGATCCCTATCCCAGACCAGGCAGGTCTATTAGGGGTCTCTAACAGGAACATGTTGTGGGATGTCGAACACCCCGTGACCCCTCACGGGGCTACCCCGGTCCTGGAACCAGAACAGACCACACGGGTCTCACAAACTCCTCTCCCCCCAACACGTGACCCACACATCTTAAGTACCCCTTCCCAGACTCCCTAGTGGGGCCCAGCACTCCCACTGATTGGTTCCGAGAAGGTTGATACTCAAAATGTCCAACCAGGCCTGGTTCTGGCCTGTCATGTGCACCTCACTGTTCACATGACCAGGCAGAACTTCTCATACAGCCCGGCCAGACTGATGTTAAGGCCCACCTATGTAATTAACCCTCAGAACCCCTACTGTTCTGAGGCAAAAATGAATTTACATGCGTATGACATTTTATCCAAAATGTCATCCGATACATTATTATTATTTGTTTTACATACTGTCAATAATCGTAATCATCGCCACACCAGTCATATGCGATAAAAAAAAAAAAAAATTAATTTCATAATTTTCCAAAAAACTGTGACAAAAAATTACAACTTCAAAAAACTTGACATGCCTCTTACTAAATACATTGGACTGTCTACTTTCCAAAAAGGGATAATTTGGGGGTGCATGTTCTGTCCTGGCAAATCAGGGCCTCATGAATTGGGGTAGGTAGTCAGTAAGGTTGATCTCTACTTGGACAACATGGAGGAAATCAAAAATCCCCAGGAAGATGGTCTTGTGGTCTTTGATCGCACAGTTCTTGGTTTAGAGACATTGATGCTTTATCCACCTAGATGAGTATAAATGTTTCTTTTCATATCACAAAGTCTCTTCTTCTTTTTTTTGCAAGGTAAAACAATACAGAACCGTGGTATATACAGTGTCTTGAAAAAGTATTCATAGCCCTTGAAATTTTCCACATTTTGTCATGTTACAACCAAAAAGAAAAAATGTATTTTATTGGGATTATATGTGATAGACCAACATAAAGTGGCACATAATTGTGAAGTGAAAGAAAAATGATAAATGGTTTTCAATTGTTTTTTTTACAAATAAATATGTGAAAAGTGTGGCGTGCCCCCCTGAGTCAATGCAATTGCAATGCAATTACAGCTGCAAGTCTTTTTGGGGGTGTTTTTACTAGCTTTGCACATCCAGAGAGTGACATTTTTGCCCATTCTTCCTTGCAAAATAGCTCAAGCTTTGTCAGATTTGATGGAGAACATCTGTGAACAGCAATTTTCAAGTCTTGCCACAGATTCTCAATTGGATTTAGGTCTGGACTTTGACTGGACCATTCTAAACACATGAATACGCTTTGATCTAAAAAGGTTCCATTGTAGTTCTGGCTGTATGTTTAGGGTCGTTGTCCTGCTGGAAGGTGAACCTCCGCCCCAGTCTCAAGTCTTTTGCAGACTCTAACAGGTTTTCTTTTAATATTGCCCTGTATTTGGTTCCATTCACTTTCCTATCAACTCTGACCAGCTTCCCTGTCCCTGCTGAAGAAAAGCATCCCCACAACATGATGCTGCCACCACCATGTTTTATGATGGGGATGGTGTGTTCAGGGTGATGTGCAGTGTTAGTTTTCCACCACTCATAGCGTTTTTCTTTTAGACCAAAAAGTTCCATTTTGATCTCATCTGACCAGAGCACCTTCTTCCACATGTTTGCTGTGTCCCCCACATGGCTTCTCCCAAACTGCAAAGGGGATCTCTTATGGCTTTCTTTCAACAATGTCTTTCTTCTTGCCACTCTTCCATAAAGGCCAGATTTCTGGATTCTCCAACCTGAGCTGTGGATCTCTGCAGCTCCTCCAGAGTTACCATGGGCCTCTTGGCTCCTTCTCTGATTAATGCTCTCCCTGCCCGGCCTGTTAGTTTAGGTGGACGACCATGTCTTGGTAGGTTTGCAGTTGTGCCATACTCTTTCCTCTTTTGGATGATGGATTAAATAGTGTTCTGTGAGATGTTCAAAGCTTGGGATGTTTTTTTATAACCTATCACTGCTTTAAACTTCTCCACAACTTTATCCGAGACCTGTCTGGTGTGTTCCTTGGCCTTCGTGATGCTGTTTATTCACTAAGGTTCTCTAATAAACCTCTGAGGGCTTTACAGAACAGTTATATTTATACTGAGATTAAATTACACACAGATGGACTCTATTTACTAATTAGGTGACTTCTGAAGGCAATTAGTTCCACCAGATTTTAGGTTTCAGAGTAAAGGGGGCTGAATACAAATGCACGCCACACTTTTCAAATATTTATTTGTAAAAAAAAAATTGAAAACCATTTTTAATTGTCTTTCCACTTCACAATTATGTGCCACTTTGTGTTGGTCTATCACATAAAATCCCCAAAAAATACATTTACGCTTTTGGTTGTAACATGACAAAATGTGGAGAATTTCAAGGGGTATGAATACTTTTTCAAGGCACTGTACAGTTAGCCCATTCATGGGGCATCTGCCATGTGTTCACAAATGACAAAAAGGACAACAAGAACTTAAAGATTCATAGAGACCATACAGCAACCATAGATGGCAACAGTTAACTAACCAAAAGAGAAAAACAAAATAAGCAAAAGAAAAACAAAAAATGTAAATAAGTAAAATCATGGTGCATATTTATTTGTTTTATACTCAGTAAAATCTTCTACTTGTTAAAATAAAATACAAATCATAGTGCTTGGCTAAAGCACAAAAATAAGGATGATACACAGGAGCATCAATACCCATTTGGACCTCGTATGACCCCCAATCAATAAATTTAAAATGCTATCCATGCTATGAGTGGCTGTCAAGACGTTATCTAGCCAGCAGGACCAAACATTATAAAACGTATTAGGACAACTTCTGTTAACCACTTGCTTACTGGGCACTTAAACCCCCCCTCCTGCCCAGACCAATTTTCAGCTTTCACCACTGATGCATTTTGAATGACAATTGCGCGGGCATACAACACTGTACACAAATTAAATTTTTATCATTTTTTCTGCACAAATAGAGCTTTCTTTTGGTGGTATTTAATTACAGCTGGGAGTTTTATTTTTTGCTAAACAAACAAAAAAAGATGCTTTTCTCCTTTATTGAAATGCGCTGATGAGGCGGCACTGGTGGGCACTGATAGGCTGCACTGGTGGGCACTGATAGGCTGCACTGGTGGGCACTGATAGGCACAGTTAAGGCGGCACTAATAGGCACAGATAAGGTGGCACCGATAGGCACAGATAAGGCAGTACTGATGGGCACAGATAAGGCGGCACTGATGGGCAAAGATGGGCACAGATAAGATGGCACTGATGGATAGCACTGATGGGTGGCACGGATGGGTGGCACAGATGGGTGGCACTAAGGGGCACTGATTGGTACCACTGATAGATGGGACTGATGGGCACTGATAGGTGGCACTGATAGGTGGCTCTGATAGGTGGCACCGCTGGGCACTGATGGGCGGCACTGATGGGCACTGATGGGCACTGGTAGATGACACTGATGGGCACGGATATGTGGCACTGGGGTGCAGCACTGTTGTTGAGGCAGATTGTGGGAACTGATAGCTGGCACTGTGGGTACTGATGGGTGGCACTGTGGGCACTGATGGGTGGCACTGTGGGCACTGATGGGTGGCACTGATGGGTGGCACTGATGGGGGGCACTTTTTTATTATTTAGGTGGCACTGGCAGGGGGCAGGTGGGCACTGATAAGCTGGGCCTGATCCGGACTGATGTCCCGATCACGGCCGCCGGTGATCTGCTTTTGTTTTTTCTCCTCGCGCTGTCAGCGCGAGGAGGAAAAATAGCCGATTACCGGCTCTGTTGTGTCACATGATCAGCTGTCATTGGCTGACAGCTGATCACGTGGTAAGGGGTGGGCATCGATCCCTTGCTCCGATCCGTGATCAGGCGAGTCTCATAGACTCGCTGATCACAGAGCGCACCGCGCGCTCCCCTCAGGGGGCGCGCAGGCCGCTCGGGCACAGGACGACGTCAATAGACGTAGTCCCGGCAAAGCAGGTCTGCGCTGTAGCCGCCATTCAGCTATAGTGTGGATCTCTAGTGGTTAAGGTAGGTGTCCTTATACAGGGGGAGATTAGAATTGCTCAACTGTATCTAAAAACGAGTAGAAGAAGAAATGTTTTCCAGCTAAGCGTAATGGCTTTCCTCGCATTAAATAGCAATAAGCTCAACAGAGCTTTCCGAGCTACCATAGGGGCTAATTCTTCTACCGACCCCAATAGACAGAATTTAGGTGACAAAGCAATAGGTATCTGCACCATCTCATTGATGACAGCCAGTACATTTTGCCAATAGGAGACAATCATAGGGCATGACCAAAATACATGCATGAAGTCTCCAGGGGAAAAGGTGCACCGCCAGCAAGAGAAGGAGATATTTGGATCCATTTTATGAAGCCAAACTTCTCTTTTAATACAAGTTTAATCCATGTGTGTTTGTGGATGCCAGAAATCAAAGACCAATTTTTTAGTAACTAACGTGCTGCACTTTTATCAATAATATTGTTCCCAGCTACTGTATCTCTGTGGATTACAGAACCCATCCCCTCAATGCATAGGTGTGCACAGTCTATTGCATTAGGGTGTGCATCCCAAAGGTCAAACGCATATGCGTGTGTGTGCGCATGTGTATATATACTGACAGTGTCATTAGGCAAAGACTGGTGTCAGTAGGGGAGTAGTCGGTGTCAGTAGTTTTTATTTTTATTATTGTTTACAATTATATTTATTTAAAAAAATAATAATAATTAGGAGCCCTATTAGGGTGCTTTGCTGAAATATCAGGGGTCCAATCACGGGGAATCTGCGCCACACGGGTGATTAGGATGTGCCCAGGCATACCTGGCACACCTATGCCTCTATGAAAAAGAGAATAGCAAGGAGAAGTACTCTGTAGTTCTGTCCTAGGATGAAAATACTGCTCCTACATAGGTACAGTACAGGCCTTGAAAAAGAAAACAAATGCAGCCACCACATCTAAGGACTGGTAAGATGCAATATATTGCTTTTTTGTTCTTGGATTAGGGTACGCTTAATGAAAAAAATCTAGTCATGGAAAAGTACAATATGGTTCTATGTTTCCTGTTAGAACTGTTGTTAGAAATAAGATGTGTACTAGAAGAAAGCAGTCTGGGAAATGAAATCTGGGAATTGCGTGTTTCTTTATACCTGGGTGCCATACCAGTTAGTAGATGGCTGGGCACTCTTCAATATACAGTAATGCCCTGTACACACGGTCGGACTTTCCAACAGAAAATGTGCGATCGGATCTTGTTGTCGGAAAATCCGATCCTGTGTGGGCTCCATCGGACTTTTTCCGTCTGAATTTCCGACACACAAAGTTTGAGAGCAGGATCTAAAATTTTCCAACAACAAAATCCGATTGTTTAAATTTCCGATCGTGTGTAGACAATTCCGACGGACAAAGTGCCCCGCATGCCCAGAATAAATTAGGAGACGAAAGCTATTGGCTACTGCCCTCTTTATATTCCTGTCGTACAACGAAAGGATTTTCCGACAACTTTGTGCGACAGTGTGTATGCAAGACAAGTTTGGGCCAAAATCCGTCAGGAAAAATCTGACGGAATGTCCAACCGTGTGTACAGGTGGAAGACCTGTTGAGTTTAATCTGTAGATCATGCCCTTTCCTTTTTTTTTCAGATTTTATTAGAATTTTTCCATAACAAACGTAGAAAATTACAACAAATAACAATCAATTTAACTGTTAAAACAATTGCATTAACAGTTCATTATCAACCCAGAATCAAAAAGTTCCAAAAATTCCAAACTAAGAGAGAAAAAGAAGAAAAAAAAAGATATAATATATAATATTAGTCTGTTATTATGATATTCTATTCATTATTCCAGGGCACCTGATACATTGTATCATTAACAGTATATAAAAGATGTTTTTTTTCCAAGACATGTCAACCCAAACAGAAAATTACAACAGATAACAATCAATTTGACTGTTAAAATAATTGCATGAACATTTCATTGTCAACCCATAATCAAAAAGTTCCAAAAATTCCAAAGTAATTACCCGTACACATGATCGGACTTTCCGACAACAAAACCGTGGAATTTTGTTCGAAGGTTGTTGGCTCCAACTTGTCTTGCATACAGACGATCACACAAATCTTGGGCAACAATTGCGAATGTAGTGACATACAAGACGTACAGCGAGCCGATAAAAAATAAGTTCAATAGTCATGCTCCACCCTTTGGGCTCCTTCTGCTAATGTTGTGTTTGGTGAGCACTGATTCCGAGCATGCGTGGACTTTTGTGTGACAGACTTGTGTACACACGATTGGAAAAGTCCAACAACAAAAAATTTGTTGGAGGAAAATTTGAGAACCTGCTAGCCAACATTTGTTGGCGGGAAGTCCGACAACAAATGTTCGATGGAGCATACACACGGTCGGACTTTTTCCGCCAACAAGCTCACATCCAACATTTGTTGTTGGAAAATCCAATCACGTGTACTGGGCATAAGAGAGAAAAATGCCCTTTGTTTTATTTTTTTCTATTTTTTGCCAGCTCAGGATAATCACATCAACTCATAAACTGTGTCCGGCACTGTTTGTACTTTCACTTTATTTCTGCCAAACCTCATGCAATAAAAATGGCTCATGGAAATGTTGATGATATGCCAAATGGGTGTGGAGAATAGGGGTGTTTGTTTTCGATTAGTCCTTTCCCTAACTGGAAGGGTAAGGAGAACAGTTGGGTCTTTATATGAGGCGGTGACCTGGTAAGGTCAATTGCCTCCATCCCTATCTATATGTCAAAAAACGAGGGGAAAGGGGATTGGGACGTTGAATGAAGCACGTAGGTATAAAGAATTCAGTTTATTATATAAATGAACATACAAATGCATATTCATGAGTAAGTCTATATCCAATACAATTATAACAACTGGTACAATTCATAAAAAATGTATATCTATACATACAATGTAGACGGGTTGCCACATGATTATAAACAAATAATATCAAAAATTATGCCGCGTACACACGGTCGAACTGTTTGACGTACTTAGTCCGTCATACAATCCGACGGACAATCCGGCGTACTTTCCACTGAACGGACTTGACCACACACGGATACACAAACAGTCCGACGAAAGCTTGCGCGATGACGTACAGCACGTACGACGGGACTAGAAATATGAAGTCCAAGACACAGCAAAGCCCTGTAAATCCTTTCTGGGCATGCGCCATTCTTAGTCCGTCGGACTAGCCTACTGACGACCGTATTGTCCGCTGAAACCAAAGTACGACAGAAAGATTTTTGGAAAAACCAAAATTCTTAGTACTCCGGACTGCACGCTGAAAAAGTCAGCTGAAGCCCACACACGAGCGGATTGTCCGCTGAAATGTGTTTCAACGGACTAAGTACGTCAAACAGTTCGACCGTGTGTACGCGGCATAATACATACTGACAGATATCAATTGAATCATAGGGATACGGCATATAACAGCTCTGGTCACTCTGATGCCGCGTACACACGACCAGACTTTCTGGCAGACTAGAGCGGATGGTCTTCCCGACTGACTTTCGGCGGACTTCCGACTGACTTTCCGAATGAACGGACTTGGCCACACACAATCACACCAAAGTCCGATGGATTTGACCGTGATGACATACGACCGGACTAGAATAAGAAAGTTCATAGTCAGTAGCCAATAGCTGCCCTAGCATTGGTTTTCGTCCGTCGGACTAGCATACAGACTAACAAATTTTTCAACCGGACCCAAGTCCATTGGAAAGATTTTGAAACATGTTCTAATGCCGCGTACACGCGACCGGACTTTCTGGCAGACTAGGTCCGACAGTCCTCCCGACTGACTTTTCAGTGGAGTTCTGACGGACTTTCCAAACTAACAGACTTGGCAACACACAATCACACCAAAGTCCGACGGATTCGACCGTGATGACGTATGATCGGACTAGAATAAGGAAGTTCATACCCAGTAGCCAATAGCTGCCCTAACGTCAGTTTATGTCCGTCGGACTAGCATACAGACGAACTGATTTTTCGATCGGACTCGAGTCCTTCGGAAAGATTTGAAACATGTTCTAAATCTAAAGTCTGATTTTTAGACAGCAAAGGTCCGATGAAGCCCACACACGATCGAATTGTCCAGCGGATTCGTTCCGTCGGACCTTTGCTACACGGCATAACTATTTCCATTTCTTGAACTCTGTCTCCCCTGGATGATTTTCTTGCTGGACGGCGGGCCACTGACACCACCTCAGCTCCCCGTTGGAGATGCCCCCCTTTGGGGGTCCCCGATCTACAGCCCCACACTTTTATTATATAGTCAACCTTGTAAGTATGGTAGAGAGTGAGTTTTTACACTTGGTTTTATTTTATTTTATTATGATTTTTCTTTTTTCCTTGGGTAGGATCAGGCCATACAGCAACTCCTTCTATTATATTTTATTGAACTCACGCGCATGCGCCTGAAGAGTGGATCAATCCACGAAATGCATAGAGCTATTAAATGCCGTGCCCCTATGAATTGATATCTGTCAGTATGTATATTTTTGATATTATTCGTTTATAATCATTTGACAACCCGTCTTCATTGTATGTATAGATATACATTTTTATGAATTGTACCAGTTATTATAATTGTATTGGATATACACTTACTCATGAATATGGATTTGCATGTTAATTTATATAATAAACTGAATTTTTTATATAGGTAGGTGCAAGTATGGGTTTTTGTTTACTAGTGATAGCCAGTGCAGGCAAATTTAGGCAGGCCTATGCTGCAAGCTAGGCCTGTCTGTTTTGATCTGAGGGCTGGGAGTGGTTAGAGTAGCAGTGGATGTAACCACCTGTGCTCTAGTTCTGGGGGGCCTCCGCTGCTTCCAGAGAGAAGATTCTGGAAGAGGGGCTGGACCTGGAACTGGGGTGGCAGGCAGCTTGTGTGGGAGCCCTGACCAATCCCCAATTGGTATTGGCAGGGGGTGGGCCTCCTATATAAGCTGAGGTGATATGCCACTGGGGGGGGGGGGGGAGTGGGCTGAGTGAAGTGAGGAATGGAATGCTAGGCAGCAGCAGGAGGACACCCCCATCTGGGTAGGCATGGTGTGCCAATCTCAGGAGAAGGCCCAGGGAGAGCTGTGAGCGAACTTTGCCTCTAAACGGTCATTGGCAATGTCTCTTCCACCACACGGTCGGTGGTAGAGAACTCCTGGAGCAGAGGGGCGGGTGAAGCTGTCGGAAAGCATGGTCCGGTCAAGTTCCTCATAAAGGAATCAGGGCAGTGAAAGGTCGGTGAGTGGTACCACAGTGGAGGGCTGGATGTGCTAACAAGTCTGTGATGGAACTCTGCAATTAAACTGTCATTAGCAGAGTCTTCATCATGCACATGGTGGATGATGGGGAGTCCTGGATCAGAGAAGAGACTGTGGGGATCTGTGTCAAATCGATGTGGCCTGAGGGCCCAGGATTTGCAAGTTGGGCTAGCTGGGAACAGTAGTCCACCACCTAGAGTAATGCTTTCAAACTACTAGGCCTCTGGGGAGAGGTTCTGCAGACCTCAGGCCTAGTAGCAGCGAGCAAACAGAGCCGGTTTAGGGACTTATTCAGAGTCAGTCTTTGTAGAAGATGTGTATACGTTGATTCAGAAACTGTAAGTTCATGCAGGAGGAAACCAGTGGGTGTAAAAGGAAACACGTTTGTGCAGGAGGAGAGTTCTAAGAAGAGATAGTCTGCGGAGGTTGAGCAGAGGAGATGCATGGAGATGCAGGAGGAGATTTGTTCAGTGTTAATACACATCCTATCTTCTGGCTGTAATTTTGTGCTTAAATCTTATGATGGCAATGTTTAATTCTATGGGAATCCCATATTCCTATACCCTATCCAAGTTGTACCCCCCCCCAGTAAAACAACAAAAACAAAACCAGCAAAATACTGTTTCCGGCAGGAAAGGTCCGACGGTCTTCCCGACGGACTTTCGACGGAGTTACGACGGACTTCCAAATGAACGGACTTTGAACGTGATGATACGACTAGAAAAGGAAGTTAAATAGCCAGTAGCCAATAGCTGCCCTTGTGTCGTATTGTATTTGGTCCGTCAGACCAGCATACAGACGAACGGTTTTCCCGATAGGAATTGAGTCCCTCGGAGAGATTTGAAACATGTTCTATTTCTAGGTCCGTCAGATTTTTTTAAAGAAAAACGATCGGACTATCCCACACAATCAGACCATCCGACAGAATGATTCTGTCGGACCTAGTCTGCCGGAAAGTCCGGTCGTGTGTACGCGGTATTAGTATGAAGTCTGCCTATCTATCACAGCGCTCCTTCAGTGTCACCTACAACTCTGTATCCTCCTCTCCATTGCCTCTTTCTGTGGGGGTCCCCCAAGGCTCTGTTCTTGAACCCCTTCTCTTCTCTATTTATACCTCCTCCCTTGGTCACTTGATAAGCGCCCATGGCTTCCAATACCACTTATACGCAGATGTCTATCTGTCTACTCCTCACCTCACTCCTTCAGTCTCCTCTCGCATTACTAACCTGCTAACTGACATATCAGCATGGATGTCACACCACTTCCTTAAACTAAACCTCTCTAAAACTGAGCTATTAATATTCCCCCCTGCACATGCCCCCCTCCATGACTTTTCCATCAAAATCAACAATGCAACCATCAGGCCCTCCCCTCACGCCAGGGTACTCGGTGTAACCCTAGACTCTGACTTGTCATTTCAGCCCCAAGTCCAATCGTTGTCAAAAGTTTGTAGATTTCACCTCCGTAACATCTCTAAAATTCGCCCCTTTTTAACAAATGAAACTACCAAGCTCCTCATTCACTCCCTTGTTATATCTCACCTTGACTATTGCAACTCCCTTCTCATTGGCCTGCCTCTCCATAGGCTCCTCTCCTCTTCAGTCTATCATGAATGCTGCTGCCAGACTTATCCACCTTACCAACCGCTCAGTGTCTGCCAACCCTCTCCTCCAATCCCTACACTGGCTCCCAATCACCCAGCAAATTAAATTCAAAATACTAACCACAACATAGAAAGCCATTCACAACTCTGCCCCGAGCTACATCACCAATCTTGTCTCCAAATATCACCCAAATCGTCTTCTCCGTTCTTCTCAAGACCTCCTACTCTCAAGCTCTTTTGTTTCCTCCTCCCATGCTCGTCTCTGGGACTTCTCCAGAGCCTCTCCAATCCTCTGGAACTCGCTACCTCCACTGGTCCGGCTATCCCCTACTCTTGCTACCTTCAGGCGATCCCTGAAAACTCATCTATTCAGGGAAGCCTATCATGTCTCAAACTAATCTCCTACCACTTCCATCAGCTCATTCCCGACAGTTATAACCTTTTGTACCACCTGCCCCACCCTATTAGATTGTAAGCTCTTCTGAGCAGAGCCCTCTTAATCCTCTTGTATTTTATTGTATTGTAACTGTATTGTCTCCTTTTATATTGTAAAGCACTGCGTAAATTGCTGGCGCTATATAAATCCTGAATAATAATAATAATAATAAGTCTGGCAGCGGGGTGAATTGGTGGATTGTTTGTTATTAGCTGCGACACCATGGCTACATGTATAGATATACATTTTTATGGCTTGTACCAGTTATTACAATTGTATTGTATATACGCTTACTCATGATTATGCGTTTGTATGTTAATTTATATAATAAACTGAATTTTTTATAACTACGTGCTTTATTCAAAGTCCCAATTCCCTTTCCCCTCGTTTTTTGACTAACTGGAAGGGTGCCGCCGCCGCGCTGTATCCACAACCTGCACGCTCATAATAATTATTCTGAATTGGCTGGTTGGGTGAGCTGTTTGAATTCTGCTCTTTAATCTTTATAACTATCTATAATCACACCTTTAAATATATTTGAAGTATTATGTAATCAGCCTCTTATAAGAGTGCAAACATTCAATATGGCTCTTGTATTGCTCAGCCCTGAAGTATTATCACATATTTCCTTTAATGGTTTGTAATGAGCAAACATTCAATGGGTAAAGTACTTATAAATGAATATTTTGCTTATTTGCTGAGTCATTCATAATCAATGTTGAATATCTGCGTTCTAGATCTAGCCATATTAGTTGGGTGATCCAAACAAAATTGACACAAATAGAGCTTTCCTTTGGTGATATTTGATCACATCTGCAGTTTTTATTTTTTGCACTATAAACAAAAAAAAGCAACGTTTAATTTGGGCTTACCGTTACCTTACCTGTTTGCTTTGCCGTCTTGGGGATCCCGTGGTAAATTACACAAAGAATGTTGAAACTGACACTGAACCCTCTTTTGGGTTATTTATTTAGAAAAACAGTCTCTCAATGTAGGGTAGAGGGTTAGGGGTGAGTTCAGGGACTTAAATTGCAGGGTAAAGATATTAAGAGAATCCAGAGAATAAAGTGGTTCCCACACTGGATTCAACAACCCCCTGATAGACCTCTCTCACTAGGCCTAGCAGCCGCTGGGATGCTCGGTAAAGTCTCTGCCACAGACTTGTGATATACACTTGAACGTTACCGAGGGATGTGGATAAATTTAAAGAACTGACATACGGTACCAGTTTCTCTCAGCCAACCCGGCGATACCATATGAGTGTTGATTCAAGTTGCGTCCTTCAACTACAGTAAGTCTCCAGGCTCCTTCAGAGAAGCCAGCCTTGCACACGGCCTTCTCCTGAAAGAGTCCTCCCCTGGGGTTCTTCAGTTGCTGGGCCTCTCCCTTCTGATGAGACGGCATCGGACCATCTTGGATCAATAGGCCCATTCCTTCTGTTGCGTCGCCTCGGGTCAGCCAGCCCCGAGACGCAGTATGCATAGTTCCGCACCCCAGGCCAGGAGGGCCATGGGGCTGGGTCAGGAGGACCACCAGAACCAAAAAGTCAGAGAACCCCCCCCCCGCCAACATGGCGTCGGTACCTTAAATACCACCCCCAGAATGCACAGCAGGAGGACACTCCCACTGGGCTGGTTCCAAGAGTTAAGTGGCATTCAATGCATCCAGCTAGACTGCGTTTCTACATCGTTGCCTGCTTCTGGGTTTACGGCACGTGCATGCGTGCCCACCCTCCGACTCCCGCTGTGATTGTACAAAGTGCGAGTCTGTCAGCAAGTCCCGGCCAATGATTCACGGCCAGGACCTGCTGATCGGCTGTGTACAATCAGAGCCCAGAGCCCTGTGTTGACAATCAACACAGGGCTCTGTACAGAGGGACAGATCTCTCTGTTTCTTATCCCTGCAAACCAGGCATAAGAAATAAGAGATCTGTAGCAAAAAGCAACACACATTTTTAGGCACACATTTAACCCTTTGATTGCCCTAGCTGTTAACCCCTTCCCAGCCAGTGTCATTAGTATAGTGACATTGTATATTATTATCACTGATCACTGTATTAGTGTCACTGATGATGTCAGTTAGTCAGTACCCCCCCCCCCCCCCCCCTCAGTGTCAGTTAATGTTAGATTGCTTCCCACACTATCTCAGTCCCATTATAACTTGCTGATCACCACCATAAGTAGTAAAAAAAAAAAATTCATTATATACCATAGTTTGTAGGTGCTATAACTTTCACACAAATTCAATCAATATACACGTATTGGGATTTTTTTTTATCAAAGACATTTAGCAGAATACATTTTGGCCAATTTTTTTTGAAGAAATTTGATTTTTTTAAAGGATATATGTTATAGCAGAAAGTAAAAAATATTGTTTTTTTTTCCAACATTTTTAGTTTAGATCGCAAAGCGCCGGACGAGCTCCCATGAGGTGGAGGTGGCACATGTGAGGCTGCATTTCATGGCACTGATCAAGCTGCATTTCATGGGCACAGGTCAGGCAGCATTTTATGGGCACAGGTAAGGCTGCATTTCATGGGCACAGGTAAGGCTGCATTTTGTGGGCACAGGTGAGGCTGTATTTCACGGGCACCTGTGCACAGGTAAGGCTGCATTTCGTGGGCACAGGTAAGGCTGCATTTCATGGGCACAGGTAAGGCTGCATTTCATGGGCACAGGTCAGGCTGCATTTCATGGGCACAGGTCAGGCTGCATTTCATTGGCAGAGGTAAGGCTGCATTTCGTGGGCACAGGTAAGGCTGCATTTCGTGGGCACAGGTAAGGCTGCATTTCGTGGGCACAGGGAAGGCTGCATTTCATGGGCACAGGAAAGGCTGCATTTTATGGGCAAAGATCAAGTTGCATTTCATGAGCACAGGTCTGGCTGCATTTTACAGGCACAAGTAAGGCTGCATTTCATGGCACTGATCAGGCTGCATTTTATGGGCACAGGTCAGGTGGTATTTCATGGGCACTGGTAAATATTTTAGTATACCATTTGGTTCAGAATATTTTTTTTTTGTTTTCCGCGTCTTATGGTCACCGTCTTGAAGAGCAAAAAATGTGGTACGCCCAATAGTAAATCACGTCTAAAGGGATGCAGGCCCTGCAATTTTCCTCATTAGAGCCCTGCAGGTGGCTGATAATTATGAAACCGCTCCCATTATATTTACTTACCTACATGGGCGCAGACAAACACGCAGGGATTTCTTCAAAATAACAAAAAGTAAGAATCTGCAACAAAGTTTATTAAAATCCTTGTAATATACAAAGATCACATGTATATAGATCACAGGGGAGTGTTTTTTTCTCAACAAAAGTGGAGTTATGCTTTAAATACCCATAGTTATTATCAATGGTTAGTGCTGTTATTACCTTTTTTGAAACCTTAGACTACTTTATGAATGTATGTTTGGCTCGGGATTTGCGGCCTGTCTGATCGAATATTCTCCCCCTTGACAATGGTGGATTATCAGTCATCCTGTGTCTATGGGTATCATTTCTGTGTAATTCAGAAATCAATTTTCTTTTTTATTTCTCCTTGTGGAAATTCGGCAGCAGATCATGCATATATTTTCATATAAAGGAATAATATTAATGCTCATAATGATAATAAACTGCTTCAAACGCTACACTAATTATTACTTTAAAACTCCCTTCAAAGTTAGATTCATTTAATGTTAGCTACAAATTAAACTCATAAATCTACATTAAAAATGTCCCGGATGTAAATACATTATGTATTGAGGAACTGATGTGTAAACCCATTCTACTCCGTGACTTGCTGCTCTCTGCCTCGGTAGCCGAATTTAAATTGAAACAATGGAGGAACATTTTTCTTTGTCTTTGAAGTTCCTTGACCATGTAGCTATGCAACCACGTAACATAATCCTTCAACCTGCTCATACACATCCTGCATAGTTACTGCCTGAAAACAAAAGCTTATCCGGGATAAAGGAAGATGATGAATATTTCATCAAAATATAAGGAACAATGTTTTCCCACCATGTATGGGTATCCTAAAGCGATTGTTCTTTTTTTGTAAATGTTTCCTTTAACCACTTAAGGGCCTGGAAGGATTTGCCCCCTTAATGACCATTCAATTTTTGTACCCAAACAAAATTGACGTCCTTTTTTCCCCACAAATAGAGATTTCTTTTGGTGGTATTTGATCACTTCTGCAGTTTGAATTTTTTGTGCCATAAACAAAAAAAGAGCAACAATTTTGAAAAAGAAAACAATATTTTTTATTTTTTGCTATAATATCCCAGAATTTAAAAAATAAAAACAAATCTCAGTTTGGGCCAATACGTATTCTTCTACATATTTTTGGTAAAAAAAATAAACAAAATCTCAATAAGCCTAGGAGATAGATTTATGACATTTTTTTTATTATTATCATTTTTTTTTTTTTTTTTACTAGTAATGGCGGTGATCTGCGATTTTTTCGCGGGACATTGCGGTGGACAGATCGGATACTTTTTTAGGACCATTGACATTTATACAGTGATCAATGCTATAAAAATGCACTGATTACTGTGTAAATGGCACTGGCAGGGAAGAGGTTAACACTAGGGGGCGATCAAGGGGTTAAATGTGTTCCCTAGGAGGTTTTTCTAACTGTGGGGGGAGGGGACTGACTGGGAGTAGAGAGAGATCACTGTTCCTGATCACTAGGAACAGCAAATCTCTCTCTACTCCCCTGTCTGTCTGTCGGGGATCTGTCTGTTTACATTGCGACGCTGGAGCCGATGCACGTGGCTGGTGGCCATGATGTCTGCCGTCCACCTGCAATTGGCTCTCTGTGGAGCGATTGCAGGTGGACGGCAGATATCATGGCTGCCAGCCACGTGCATATCGGCTCCAGCGTCGCGCCATGGGTGCCCCCTATCACTCTTAAAGCGGCCGACATACGACATATATTTACCAGTTGCAGTCAGCAGGTGGTGCTATAGGATATGTTTCATTTCTTTTTCCTGGCTGACTTAACCACTTTAGCCCCGGACCAATTTGCAGCCAAAGGACTAGGCCCCTTTTTGCAATTCGGCACTGCGTTGCTTTAACTGACAATTGCGCGGTCGTGTGACATGGCTCCCAAATAAAAATTGGCAACCTTTTTTACCCACAAATAGAGCTTTCTTTTGGTGGTATTTGATCACCTCTGCAGTTTTTATTTTTTGTGCTATAAACAAAAATAGAGCGACAATTTTGAAAAAAATGCAATATTTTTTACTTTTTGCTATGATAAATAGCCCCAAAAAATATATAAAAAAATGTTTTTTTCCTCAGTTTAGGCCGATACGTATTCTTCTACATACTGTATTTTTGGTAAAAAAAAAATCGCAATTAGTAATGGCGGCAATCAGCGATTTTCATTGTGCTACATTATGGCGGACACATCGGACATTTTTGACACATTTTTTAAATGCACTGATTCCTGTGTAAATGACACTGGCAGTGAAGGAGTTAACCATTAGGGGGCGGGGAGGGGTTAAGTGTGATGTGTGTGTGTTTTTTTACTGTTGAGGGGCATGGCTTGGCATGTGACGTCACTGATTGTCTTTCCCTATAACAGGTCAGGGAACAGACGATCAGTGACAGCCACACTAGGAAGCAAGGGGAGAGGTTTGTTTACACAGACCTCTCCTCGTTCTTCAGCTCTGTGACCCGATCGCGGGACACCAGCGGAGATCGGGTCCGCAGGTCCCGCGGCCACGGTCACGGAGCTCGACCCGCGGCTGGGCACTTAAAGAGCAACGTACCTGTATGTGCTTGTGCCCAGCCGTGCCATTCTGCCGACGTAAATGTGCAGGAGGCGGTCCTTAAGCGGTTAAAGCGGGCCTTCACCCCAAATATACACTAAAGCCTCGTACGCACTACTCTGTGATCAGCGCTCTCAGCCATTGGCTCTCTGTGGAGCGATTGCAGGTGGACGGCAGACATCGTGGCCGCCAGCCACGTGCATCGGCTCCAGCGATTGGATGATCGGGAGCTGGCTGGCAGACCTTTTTCATTCATGAACCCTCGACCGGCTGCCACACGCAAGAGCTTTCTATTGAACATTGACATTGGGCCCATGTGTACTAGGCTTTACTTTCCCCTATCTTACGCAATCTCTCACATTTGGATATTTTCATTTACTTTTTTAATTTTGTACTTGCATCCCTAGGTGAGAACAACGTTTGCCCACCCATTCCCCCAGATTTTACACATGCACAGATTTTACACATGCACAAATATGCCGCATAGCAGTTCCCTGTGGCACATGTGCACATGCAGGGGGGGGGGGTTTCCAGCACATGCGCAAAGGTGGAGCCAGTATGGAAATACCAACACTCGGCGTGTCTGCGCATGCAACAAAACCCCACCACGCCTGCGCAAATGTGCCACAGGTTATACCGGGACCAAAAGGTTGGGCAGAGCGCTTTGACAAATCTGCACACGTGTCCAAGTAAAAAGATACCAACATTGGGCAGCACAGTGGTGTAGCAGGTAGCACCTCCGCCTAGCAGCAAAAGGGTAGCTAGTTTGAATCCTGACCACGACACCATCTACCTGGAGTTTGCATATTCTCCCTTTGTCTGCTTGGGCTTGCCCTGGGTACTCTAGCTTCCTCCCACACTCCAAAGACATTAAATCAAGGTAGTTACCGCTCCAGGTGGTATCGCTTGTATTCACACCGTCCTAGTATATAGGAGATGAAGGATGTCAAATGACAGAAAATGGAGAAAGGATGGCCACACTCCAAAATAATGCCTTTATTGAATGAAGCTTAATCCATACATCAATCAGAGACACAGGTCCAGATGGTGACTGACGCGTTTCGTACCGTTAATGGTGCTTAATCATAGCTGTAGGATGACTGATCGCAATCTGTTTTTTATACACAACAAAGTAAAGCTGTGGTCCTGCAAAAAACCTTTCACACATGTAGGGGAGGAGTAATAACGGAGGCGATCAAGGCAACCAATATATTAAATAGTTTCAACCCATAAAAAAAAGGGAACTAAATAATAAACATATATTGGAGTGACCTTATAAATTCAGGTTTAGATTAGCGGGCTGCAACAGATCTCTCTCCTTGGCACTCCGTACAAATAATATATTGCTAAATCGAATACATAACATACGATATTCATGTGTCTGCCAAATACCCAATAAAACCATTAAGTGAGGTATAAACATTGATAAATGTGCAAAACAAAACATGTAATATAAAAATGTGTTGGGCGATTCTAAAAATGTGCGTATCTATCCATATATATATATATATATATATATATATATATATATATATATAGTTCCATGTATGTGGCTAGGTATCAATGTGCGATGTTCAAGATGAAAGAAAAAAAAAAACATGCTGATAGGCTAATTGGCTCCTGTCTAAGTTGTCCTTAGTATGTGTGTGTATGTGAGTTAGGGACCTTAGATTGAAAGCTCCTTGAGGGCGGGGACTGATGTGAATGTTCAATATATATGTAAAGCGCTGCGTAAATTGATGGTGCTATATAAGACTGCTTTCACACTGAAAGCGGTGGCCATTAGCGATAAAGTGCTGCTCGCTGTTTATGCCCTGCTTTTCGGCCGCTAGAGGTCCGCTTTTAACCCCCCCCGCCCGCTTTCAAAACGCTGCCCATTCATTCCAATGGGCATGGCGTTTTGAGAGAGCTAAATACAGCGCTCCCAACATGCCCCAAAGATGCTGCTTGCAGGACTTTTCCGAACGTCCCGCAAATGCACCGCCCCAGTGTGAAAAGTCACACTGGAATGAATGCGAGGCGTTCACGTGACTTGTGAGATGCCAAGTCACGTGAAATCCCATGTTAGTCAATGAGATGCACTCTTAATTAGCACTAATGTCGATCCGACTTTACATAAGGTTCCTTGTACTACTTCAAGACGACTTCAATCCGACCCTGCATTCACTATATCTGATCTCGCACAGTACACAGAACATGGAAATGCAATTATTTTAGTAAATGTAAACAGCTAAATACCATTGCTCATCAGCAGTATATAGCAGTCTTGTGACCTCTATCAGTTCCTAGTGAAGCTTGTAAGAGGAGTTTTCATTCTCCCCCAATCCTCTGTCTGGACAGTGCTGATTGGCCCTGTGCTGATCACATGCACCCTCCCAAGAAAAAAACAAAAAACTGTCTAGCAATACACACCAAACTGAGCATGTGCAGCCCGTCCCCTGGCTCTGTAAATATCAGGTTATTTTTTGAAGACAGTGGAAGAAGAGGAGGATCAGAGAGTACAGAATCAAACAGCCTTCATACACAATGCAGAGGATTAAACCCTTATGCCCCGTACACACGAGCGGACTTTTCAACATCCAAAGTCCGACGGACTGAGTCCGTCAGACTATTCGATCGTGTGTGGGCTGCAACGGACTTTTGATTCACCAAAGTCTGACGGACTTTAGAATATGGAACATGCTTCAAATTTTCCCGACGGAACTCCGCCGGACCCGGTCCCCTTCGAAAAATCCGCTCGTGTGTATGCTATTCCGACGGACTAAAACTGACGCTAGGGCAGCTATTGGCTACTGGCTATGAACTTCCTTATTCGAATCCAGTCGTACGTCATCACGTTCAAATCCGTCGGAGTTTAGTCTGATTGTGTGTGGCCAAGTCCGCTCCGCCGAAAAGTCCGTCAGAACTCCGTCGGAACTCCGTCAGAACTCCGACGGAACTCCTTCGGAAGTCTGTCGGACATAAGTCCTCTCGTGTGTACGCGGCATTAGGTTCCACAGTGAGTATAAAAAGCATGCTTTACTGCATATACCAGTGATGGCGGACCTTGGCACCCCAGATGTTTTTAAACTACATGATGCTCATGCACTCTGCAGTATAGTTGAGCATCATGGGAAATGTAGTTCCAAAACATCTGGGGTGCCAAGGTGCGCCATCACTGGCATATACAGACGGATTTTACTGTTGTGGGTTTAGTAACACTTTAAGTTGCCAGGAAGTCGCCTGGCAAAGTTACGTGACTT
This sequence comes from Lithobates pipiens, assembly GCF_037356315.1. NCBI lineage: Eukaryota > Metazoa > Chordata > Amphibia > Anura > Ranidae > Lithobates > Lithobates pipiens. The sequence goes on along the minus strand of NW_027507903.1, from coordinate 31,707,735 downwards.
TCAGGTCACAGTAGTGTGAATGGAGCCCTAAGGAAAGGCGAGGAGATCAGAGGGAAACCTGCTAAGTCTGTTTTTGCAATCATTTTATAACCCGTGTATAAGTATGTCGATGATTTCATTTCATATCCATTTCTTTTCCTTGCTCATATTTTTGTGCCGTTTCCTTCTATATCAGAACACAGTTTCAAATAATGGCCACAAGCACATCCGAAAATATATTTGTTTTGTGAAGGGCTCTCAAGTACAGGACGTATGATTAGTGATAAAGTCATGTCTCATATGAAAGGACCAGTGTTCTCCCCACCAACAATACAACGCACTTCTGTTCTGCCATGTGATTCTGTTCAGGGTGTTCAAGAGTTAAACCCCACCCTTTCTTAACCCATGCATGACCAGAGTGCTTTGGAACCAGAGTGATTGTGAGAAGAAGGTTGAAGTTCTGCTCTAAGAAACAGCAAGCAGGCATGCATTTCTTGCAGAAGAGACATGCATCATCTCTTCTGCCATAAAATAACTCCTATCTGCCTGATCATAGCGCTGCAAACTAAGCTGCGCATGCATAGCTCAGCTTATAGCAGCAGACTGGTCTATAAGTCCCGGGATGACTAGCACCTGCGGATGCACAGGAGTGACATCATTACCTGCCAGCCAATAAAGAGGCCTAAAGACCGGCATTCAGAACAAAATACTGGCGCAGCACATGAGGCAAAAAGGCCGCACTCCGGAATATAGCCTTTATTAGTAGAAAGTCCAACAGATACAAGCCATAGCATATGACTAAGCACTGTTAAGTGTGAAACGCGTCAGTTCGTTTGTCCCATTTTTTTCTGTGGCTTGTATCTGTTGGACTTTTTATTAATAAAGGCAATATTCTGGAGTGCAGCTGTCCAGAACATCCTTTTTGCCTCATGTTACTAGCACATTATGTGACACCTGCAAAAGAAGCTTGCATCGTCACTGCTGCAGGCCGCATCCATCGTCACCCGTCTTCCTTCCAGGGCTCTGTGACTGACTGGAGCCGTGTGATGTCACTCCCGCCCATGCGCGTGGGAGCCGCCGGTCAGGGCACATTTGCCTGAAGGAATGGCATGGGTGGCTGCTCCTTCAGAGCACATGCACTGATTATATCATTGATGAAGTAAACATTTCATAAACCGCGCACATGAGATGTTTACAGTACCTATAGGTAAGTCTTATTCTAGGCTTACCTATAGGTACAAATTACACAGGGAGGTTTACAACCTCTTTAAGAGACACTGAGGTTCACAACAGAAATCACAGTGCTAAACTGGCCGAGATTTGAACTGTCTATAGCCAGCTTTAGAAATTGAAGCCAAATTCCAGCTAAGTGAGTGGTAAATAGTTTTTCTCATCCCTGTAACTGATATAATCTGCAAGAGAGCTTGGTCTGATGAAAAACCAACAGACTTACAGGCAGGATCACCAGGTAAAAATAGAAGAAAGATAGCCAAAAAAAGGAAAACGAATGCAACCGTCACATCTAAGAACGGGTATGCTGCAACATAATAAATGTTTGCTTTTGGGTTTAATACCACTTTAATGCAGCAAATAGTACTACTATAGACTGCTGAATAAAAAATATTGTGTAGATAATGAACAAAGGCAGACAACCTGCATCCAATCAGGTTTACAACTATGCTACTTGTACAACGCTCGGTGAAATAAGTAATGTGTACAACACTGCACTCTAGTGGTTACTTTAGCAAAGACAATCAGATTATGAACTACATTGGATCTATTATGTGTACAAAACAGAAAATGTAATACTTACCTTTCCTTAATTTACGTGGTGCATACCCATGGCAGCATACCAATGGTTGGTTGCTCCACCCCCAACCAACCCACAGGACCACTTAGAACTCTATACCACTTGCCGACCGGCAACTGTACATATACGTCGGCACTTTAAAGATGGATATCTCTGTAACGGCAGCAGCTGCTGCCATAACCGAGATATTCATCTTTTCAGCCAGCAGTCTTGTTTATGATAATGGTGGTCTCTGCTGCGGATTTACCACAAGATCACCGTTATCGGCGGCGGGAGAGGGGCCATCCCCCTTCCCGCCGCTCTCCCTCTTACTGGAGTCGTCGGCAGCGGCATAGGCGATCGGGACCTGTCCGTGGCTGAGTATGGAGACGAGTGCAGCTAAGATGGCCCCCACCCGTCTCCATACCATAGCAGGGAGGAAGCAACGTCAAAACGTCACTTCCGCCCATACGTCTTAAAGGCAAATTTTTTTGTTGTAATTTTTTTCAAATGACACATTTTTAAAAAAAAAATGTTTATTCTTTTATTGCATTTAAGTCCAAATATGAGATCTGAGGTCTTTTTGACCCCAGATCTCATATTTAAGAGGTCCTGCCATGTTTTTTTCTATTAGAAGGGATGGTTACATTCCTTGTAATAGGAATAAACTTGACCCAATTTATTTATTTTTAAAAACAATGAAAATATAAATAAAATCAACTAAAATATATAAGAGTTTTTTTTTTTATAAATAAAAAGAAATAAGATTTTTTTTTTTTTTTAAAGGGTCTCGATCCAGTGAGCTCGTGCACAGAAGCAAACGCATACATGAGTAGCACCTGCATATAAAAAAGGTGGTCAAACCACACATGTGAGGTATCACCGTGATCGTTAGTAACTTAAAACATGCAACCTGTAGAATTTTTTAAACGTCACCTATGGAGATTTTTCAGGGTAACATTTTGACGCCATTCCACGAGTGGGTGCAATTGTGAAGCGTGACATGTTGGGTGTCAATTTACTTGGCGTAACATTATCTTTCACAATATAAAAAAATAAGCTAACTTTACTGTTGTCTTATTTTTATTTTTATTCAAAAAAAGTAAATTTTTTCCAAAAAAATAAACACTGAGTCTGAAAAAGAGGCCTGGTCTTTAAGTGGATACAAAAAAAGAGTTGCGCCCCCCCCCCAGACATTCTTGTAACTAGTCTTCAGAACCTTAAGGATTATAGAAGGGAGGGTGTATGCTGCCATGGGTAGGCACCAGGAAAGGAAAATGACAGAAAGGTAAGTAACCAATGTTCAGTTTTCCTGGTGCCTCCATGGCAGCATACCAATGGTAAATAACTTGCTTACAGGAAGGGTTACTGTGATAAAGCAATTGAATAAGATTACAGAACCGACAGTTGCAAGGTGTGTCATGAAGGTGCTAAAGGAGGACCAACTAGCCACCCAGCAAATTGTTTCAGGGGAGACCCTTGCTAAAGCTGCCCAAGAAGAGGCCATTCCTCGTGATGAGTGAGCATTGACTGCATCTGGGATTGGAAGACCACTAGCCCAGTATGTCTTCTAGATTAGCCTCAGGATCTTGCTAGCCATGGATGTTATCATTCCTTTTTTAACACGCCTTTAGGAATAACGAATAAACATTGATTTAGAAACTGCTGTGTCAGCTCTAAGTAGCGCCTTAGAGATATAGCTACATTCAACTCATGCAATTTTGAGGTGGTTGGATCTTCCTAGAAGAATGTAAGAACCCATTCCTAGTTGAGATGGTAGACCGAAGGCACCTTGGGAATGAACTGGTGGATGGACTGCAAAACTACCCTGTTTGGAAAAAAGGTAATGTATGGCTCCTGCGCCCCTAGAGCTAGAATTTCCGACACCCTTCGACCTGAGGTGATGGCGATTAGGAACGCCGCTTTCAGGGAAATATCTTCCAGAGCGCATTCCTCAGTGGGTGCAAAAGGAGGGTTTGTTAGAGCATAAAACACAATGGTTAAATCCCACTTTGGGTATAGCAATTTCCTGGGTGGTCTTAATATTAAGACTGCTCTTAAAAAATTCTCTGAGAGGATTCAATGCCCACCGCGTGTCCGTTAGAGCTGATAAAGCTGACACTTGAACTTTTAGGGTGTTAAGTCCCAATCCTAGGTCTAATCCATTTTGTAAAAAAAGCAGTACATTCTGGACTCCTGGTTCTAGTGGATTGAATTAGCAAAAAGGAGGGTTTCACCATGTCAGATCAGTGTGTAGTTGCCACATCCCTAGTATTCTATCAAGAAATCCCCAGTATCGGGGATCACTATATACCAGAGAGTAACAATCTTTTTTTATCATACATACCATGTAATTTGTTGTTTTTTGTTTTGTCTATGCTGTTTTGCATACTAGTGTAGTATTTTTCTATGTCCTGCTAATACCGGTCATCATATGATCGAATGATTTTATGTACATTTAATAAATTATATTTTTTGAAATGATGTGTTTGTTGCCTACAAAGTCCCAATGAAGGGGTATTCCTTTTTCTTAGTGGATTGAATTGGTTAACCTCTGCTAATTCTGTAAATTTTTTCCATATCCTGTAGTAGGTGGCATTGGTGGATGATTTCCTTGCATGTAATATTGATTGGATAACATTATAAGAACACCCTAACTCACCCAACCTTTTCCACTCAATTTCCAAGCCCTCAAATCTAGGATCTCCGGATGTGGATGGAAGAAATTGTCTTGAGATAGGAGGTTGTCTACATATGTAAGGGGAAATGGCTTGCACAGAGCAATACTTGACTAGGAGCGTGAACCACGGTCTCTTTGGCCATTATGGAATGACCGCCAGAATCGTGACCTTCTCTACCGCTAGGCGCTGGAGAAACCTCAGGATCAGAGGGATCGGAGAAAATGCATATACCATCTGAAATTCCCAAGGTCGGACTAGGGCATCTACTCCTGCTTACCTCGGGATGGGAATCTCATAAAAAAACAGAGGCGTCTTCGTGTTGTGTGGGGAAGATCTAGCTGAGGGGTGCCCCACTGCTGACATATCCAGTGCACATACGTTTCCAGAGTCTTCCTGGGATCAGTATGTCATCCAAATAATGCAGGACCCATATTCCTTTCTCCCGAAGGGGAGCTATAATTGCCACTAATAACTTTGTGAAGGTGCTGGGTGCCGTTGAGATTCCGAGGAAGACATTGAAACTGGAGATGAAGATTGCCTATTTTGAACTGAAGAAAAGGCTGGATATCTTCATACTCATCTTGGAGGTCTATAGAGACCATCCAATCCCCTGTTTGTACCAAGTCGGGCCCCTACTGGACAAGGCTTGGGTGGGAAAGGAGTTAAAAAGACTTCTGGTTCTCATTGGCCGATGTTGAGGCCTCGGGCTTCCCCATTTTGAGAAAAGTAGCCTGAGAGCCCTTCCAGCCTCTTCTGTACTCCCTACCTGCGCGGCATGCCCTGGTATCCCTAGTTCTTTGTTGAGTGACTGACTGTGTTTCAAATCTTTTTCTCCTGTTTCTATCCTGGGGGATTAGACCACTCTTCCCCCCGTGACTCCTATTAATTGCTTTATCCAATTTATCGCCAAACAGAGCTTTCCTGTCATATGGTGTGCGACACCAGGTCTGTTTTGAGGATGGGTCTGCTGACCATGGTTTTAGCCACAGTGCCCTCCTGGGCGTGATGGAATATAGCCTTAATGATTTCGACCCGAAACTATGCCTTGCCTGAGGGCTGTTTTGATATTATATGACCAAACTCTGGTGGCTCTATAAATTGATGTCAAAGCCACTGCTGGTTTGCACGCTTTTTAAGATCTGAGATGATCCTACGATCAAGGACATCTCTGAAGGAGACCGTGTCTTCCAACGGCAATGTTGTTTTCCTGGCCAATCTCATGATCGATGTGTCCACAGCTAGCACAGAATTGAAAAGTTGGGCATCGTATTCTGCCAATAGATACAGCTTGAGAAAACGGTTATAGGCGATGGGCCTCCAGTCTACTTTCCGAAACTCATCCGTAACTACCTCCTTGATTTCTTCCATTAAAGGGCAGGCTGATAACTTTTTCTTTAGGTGGGGAAAATATCTCTTAGCCTTGGATGGAGGTTCTGGGTCTCTGGGTCTTCTTCTCATTGAATTGCATCTTTGACTGCAACAAGAAAAGGCTCGACTAACCCAAAATCAAACGCTGAAGGCTTTACTTCTGTTGTGTCCCTTTCATCTTCAGAGTTAGAATCTGCTTCTGGTTGATGATTGGATGCCCCCATTGCTCTATCACGAGTGGACGGAGCTATATGATCCTAGGATAAGGCTAGCTCCCGAATTTAATCCTTTACCAGTTTTTTCATTGATTCCATGGATTCCTGTTTGTCCTTTCCATTGACTCCTGTGGCTTCTAGGAGGCACTGGTCACACACTAATTTCTCCAGGAGGGCTTGTTTTCCACAAACCCAACATGATTTATTTCCTGGATGTGTGGTCTTTTGCTGGGGATCACTTCTACCTGAGGTATGATGATGTGACCTCTGAGAACTGCAGGTGGCATGAGCGGAGGATGAGTGTGAGTGTCCTGAGCTTCCATGGCCTCTTGATCTCCTATCCGAAGAATTTGTGCGGGAAGATCTACAGGATGATCCATGGTGCAGGCTGCATTGAAACAAAGAAAAAGATTGTGCTTCAGCATACCCGAAATGCTCTTTTTTTTTTGAAGAAAAGGAAACTTACCTGCCTGTTGCATCCCCTTACCTAGTGGAATGTTGAGGATCTTTTTGATGTGGCATCGGGCTACTGTAGGCAGCTAAAAATATATAAATATAAGACAATCCAATTAACATTGCGGGGGGAAAGGGGAAAACAAAAAAGATTTTATTTAATTTTTTATAAAATCTATTTAAAACTACATTGGCCGGGCTCCATTTAAAATATAGCAAGACAGGGAGAGGTACCGATCCAAGAAAATAGAGGGCACTTTCCTTGTGGAGATGTTTCCCCCCTGGCAGCTGGCTCCATATGACCTGTCAGCTTGATATATATGAGAGTCGGTTAGGGTGTAGGAAGATGGTTGGTGTTGGCACCAACGTGCTACTGCGCATGCACCGTAACGTCATGCAGCGACTCCGCCCACCGAGACGGCAAAGCGGAACACAGAGGTGCGCGCAAAGTGCTGAACACACACAGGGAGGGTACACACTGCTGCTCCACGTGGGAACACTGCTAGGAGCCTCTAGACATGGGAAAGAAAGCTGAGGAGACCCGCTCACAAGATGTCCAGGTCAGACATGCCGACAGTTGGGAAAAAATGAGGAAAATACAAAGGCTCCTAGATCCCTTTATAGCTTCAAAAAAGATCCACAGAAAAACGTGGCTCCTGTACTTATATGGCACTTTTAGCAGCCCAAATGATGGGACTCCATACTGCAGGAGAGCATGAACCTGCAATGGTTACACTATATGGTGCTGAGGCAGGGGCTGATTTGTGATCCTGCAGGAATGAGGACAGGAAAAAGAATGTCGGAGGGGGAGCAACTCTTTTTTTATAGAGTTCTAAAGCCCCGTACACACGACCGGACTTTTCAACATCCAAAGTCTGACGGAATGATTCCGGCAGACTATTCGATCGTGTGTGGGCTGCAACGGACTTTTGATTCGCAAAAGTCTGACAGACTTTAGAAATGGAACATGCTTCAAATTTTTCCGCCAGAACTCTGCCGGACCCAGAAATCCGCTCGTGTGTATGCTAGTCTGACGGACTAAAACCGACGCTAGGGCAGCTATTGGCTACTGGCTATGAACTTCCTTATTCGAGTCCAGTCGTACGTCATCACGTTCGAATCCGTCGGAGTTTGGTGTGATTGTGTGTGGCCAAGTCCGCTCATTGGGAAAGTCCGTCAGAACTCTGTCAGAACTCCTTCGAAAATCTGTCGGACATAAGTCTGGTCGTGTGTACGCGGCATAAGAAGTCTTTTGGGTTGGTTGGGAGTGGAGCAACCAACCATTGGTATGCTTCCATGGAGGCACCAGGAAAAAAAAAATATGTTAAAATATAAAATGGTCCTTTCTGTAAATATGTAGAAAAGTTAAAAATTCTCATTCTAACAAACCACTAATAATCAACCTTCCAGTAACCCTGCTTCCTGATAATTGTGTAAGTGACAGTAGTTTATTTGCCAGTAGCGGGAATCACGTGACGGCGCTCACATCTTCTCTGCAGCTGTTGTTTCTCTAATTTCAGCATCGCACAATCAAAGTGCAAACTAGGTTATGTGTAGATCAAGCTACAGATATCTGCATTGTTTTTAAAGATGAAGAAAAGATGCAGAAAATAATTCCAAACACCAGCCGTAAAGGCTTTTGCAAAAACATGTATAAATCTACCCAGATTGATTAATAAAGACTCACTTTTTTATTTCTTTGCATTGGGCTCTGCAAACCATTGCAACCGTGATCTGCGGATCACAGGTGCAATGTTCTGGCTCATGCAGACTATTGCTGCAGCTGCAGTTCCCCCCGAGTTATAGAACTTTGGTTACTGGGCTGGATGAAGTATCAATGGATTACATTTACATTGACGTCACCACATTTGTGCTCCATTGAGAGCTGTAGCAGAAGATGGGACTTGTAGTTTTTTCATTCACAGATCTTTGTGAATGAATAAAGTGGCTATGTGGGTGGAGCCAAATTTGAATAATGACAGGAGCTTTACTTTTATAAATAATGTAAAAAGATGTTAGTGTTTTATTTTAGTGGTTGTAATGCATGCTATGCATTAAGATCAAAAAACCTCCTTCAGTACAATACAGCGACAACGTATCCTTCTGCCGGGTACACACGACCGGAATCTTCGACGGACAAGGGTCCGGCGGTCTTCCCGACGGACTTTCGATAGAGGTCCGACGGACTTTCTGAACGAACGGACTTGGCCACACACGAACGGAGTCCATTCGAAAGTCCCAACGTGATGACGTAAACGGGACTAAACATGGACGTTCAATAACCAGTAGCCAATAGCTGCTCTTGCGTTGTATTTGGTCTATCCGACTAGCACACAGACCAAGAGTTTTTCAGGATTTTTAGTCCGTCAGATAGATTTGAAACATGTTTTATTTCTAGCTCCGTCTGATTTTTTTATAAAAAACGGTTGGACTAGCCCACACACAATCAGATTGACCGACGGATCCCGATGGACCTAGTCTGCTGGAAAGTCTGGTCGTCTGTACGCAGCATTAGGCTTACCTACAAATCATTGATTTGTACAAAAACACAAGAGACCAACTTTAAGATTCTCACCCGGTGGTACAGAATGCCAGTGAGACTGAAAAGAATCTTCCCTGACTCCTCTGATCTGTGTTGGAGATGCCAGGGGCACCATTTTACATATTTTTTGGAACTGCCCCAAACGAAAGCACTTCTGGACAGAGGTTAGACGCATTCTTCAAATTTTTACAGATCGTACGATACCGGAGGACCCGGCTTTCTTCCTCCTCCATATGTCCCACATACCAGAAAAGGTATACAAGGAATCTATTATCCGTCACCTTTCAGACGCTGCTAGGGCATGTATCCCTTTGGCGTGGAAATTGCCATTATCCCAGACAGTAGGGATGTGGCTACATAAAATAAAAGAGATCAGCAAAATGGAAGAATTGGTTCTCTCTGCCCGACACCAGCAGGAATGCTACTCCATGGACGTCCTCCCAGAATCTTGCTCTTGCGCGCCTCCTGGGGCACGCTCCCGCAAATATCCGTGACCCGGACCCGGCGTATCACGGATCGCGGTAAATGGAGCAATCACTTGTAAACAAACTGGCGTCATGTCATGATGCCGGTTCCTACCTCCCCTCTCTGTGCCGATCAGTACAGTGTGAGGGGAGAGGGGGAGAGATTTCAGCAGCGCTGTGGGCTGGATGTGCAATGCCCACAGCGCTGCTCAGTACCAATACTGTGCAATACTCTGCCCACACTGTGCAATACTCTGCCAATACTGTTCAATACTCTGCCAATACTCTGCAATACATTTTAACAGAAAATAATTTTTTTTATATTTTTTTACCAAATTTTCAGTCTTTTTTCATTTATAGCGCAAAAAATTTAAAACCCAGCGGTGATTATATACCACCAAAAGAAAGCTCTATTTGTGTGAAAAAAAGGAGAAAAAATGTCATACAGGTACATGGAGCCTGCGGTACATGGTGCCTGCGGCGGTCGGCATTCCTTCGAGAGCGATCCGGGATGAGGGGGCGGCCATTCATTCATGGCCACCCCCTCGCGATCGCTCTCGACGAATGGAAATCCCCCGTGACATCACTTCCTCTCCTGTAATGTAAACACAGGAGAGGAAGTGATGTATTCTCTCCTCCGTGTCGGTATTTTTCGTTCCGACACGGAGGAGAGCGGATCGGTGAGTTGCACCAACACTCTACACACACAGTAGAACATGCCAGGCACACTCACACCCCCCCTTTACCCCCCGATCACCCCCCCAATTACCCCTGCCCCCCAGTCACAGTGACACCAATGTCATTTTTTTTTTTTTTTTTTTTTTGCATTGGTGTCATTTGTGACTGTAATAACTGTTAGGGCAGTTAGAGTTAGCCCCCTTTAGTTCTAATGTACCCCCCTAACCCCCCCAATAAAGGTTTAACCCCGTGATCACCCCCCGTCGCCAGTGTCACTAAGGCTGGGTTCACATATGTGGGGGTTTTGTGCCATCTTGGCATTTTATGGCCTTCAAAACTGTAATAGGTAGTGAGAAGTGAACTCAAAAATTTACGCCCTTAGAAAGCCTGAAGGCGGTGCTTGGTTTTCGGGGCCCCGTACGCGGCTAGGCTCCCAAAAAGTCCCACATATGTGGTATCCCCGTACTCAGGAGAAGCAGCAGAATTTATTTTGGGGTGTCATTTCACATATGCCCATGGCATGTGTGAGCAATATATCATTTAGTGACAACTTTGTGAAAAAAAAAAAAAAAAAGTTTGTAATTTTCCCGCAACTTGTGGCAAAATATAAAATATTCCATGAACTCAACATGCCTCTCAGCAAATAGCTTGGGGTGTCTACTTTCTAAAATGGGGTCATTTGTGGGGGTTTTGTGCCATCTTGGCATTTTATGGCCTTCAAAACTGTAATAGGTAGTGAGAAGTGAACTCAAAAATTTACGCCCTTAGAAAGCCTGAAGGCGGTGCTTGGTTTTCGGGGCCCCGTACGCGGCTAGGCTCCCAAAAAGTCCCACATATGTGGTATCCCCGTACTCAGGAGAAGCAGCAGAATTTATTTTGGGGTGTCATTTCACATACGCCCATAGCATGTGTGAGCAATATATCATTTAGTGACAACTTTGTGTAAAAAAAAAAAAAAAATTTTTTTTTTGTCATTATTCAATCGCTTGAGGCAAAAAAATAAAATATTCAATGGGCTCAACATGCCTCTTATCAATTTCCTTAGGGGGTTTACTTTCCAAAATGGGGTCATTTGGGGGGGTTTTGTACTGCCCTGCCATTTTAGCACCTCAAGAAATGAGATAGGCAGTCGTAAACTAAAAGCTGCGTAAATTCCAGAAAACGTACCTTAGTTTGTAGATGTGACAACTTTTGCGCAAACCAATAAATATACAATTATTGACTTTTTTTTTACCAAAGACATGTGGCTGAATACATTTTGGCCTAAATGTATGACTAAAATTGAGTTTATTGGATTTTTCTAATAACAAAAAGTAGAAAATATCATTTTTTTTCAAAATTTGCGGTCTTTTTACGTTTATATCGCAAAAAATAAAAATCGCAGAGGCAATCAAATACCATCAAAAGAAAGCTCTATTTGTGGGAAGAAAAGGACGCAAATTTTGTTTGGGTACAACATTGCATGACCGCGCAATTACCAGTTAAAGCAGCGCAGTGCCAAAGTGTAAAAAGACCTCTGGTCATTTACCAGCAAAATGGTCCGGTCTGAAAGTGGTTAAGTGCCCAGTTGTCAAGTGGTTAATATATAAAGTTATAAAATTGATTAGGACTGGTCTGGGACTATAGAGGGGGCAGTATACATGTGTAGCGCCGGGCTCCTTAAGAGCATGCGCTACGTTTTGTAAATTTAGTTTTTTCCTATGACTATAGTTGGGTCTTAAGGTTAATTTCAGTAAATTGTGGTCTTGGCATCAGTTTGGCTGGACTGTACGTGAGTACCACCATAAAGAACTATTTGCCAGCAGAAGAGTTTCAGGACTCAGACTTAGACTCTAATTCTGATGCTGGGGATGATGAGTATTTTGAACTCCGATTGCCGTAAGCCTGCTTTTCTTTTTCAAACAGAAGAATATACACTTATAGGACTGCCTGAAATCTGCAGAGGCTCGCAAGGTCTTAGAGACTTTTGAACAAACAGGTGGCAACAGAGTATGGACTGGAGTTTCTGTATGTGCCCAGGTAGATAATGGACATAATTGAGGAAAATTGTGTGAAGTGGTATGCAGAGGACATCTGGAACTATCTTAAAGTTCCAAAGCCATAAGAAGGCATTTTGTCCGGAGATTTATGAACACTTTCTGGGGTAGTCTACAGCACTGGAGCTATGGCCGGCATATCTATGCAGATAAAGTTGTTATTTGCAGGCCAGACAAAGACAGTGCGGTGTACTTTTATAACAACCGTGGATGTGAATGGAAAAGACTTGACCTTGCCAGATCCACGATTCTACTGGTGAACCATTCTTGAACTAAGTTTTTTTTTAATGCAAAAAGAGGTTTCTTCTCCTTTTCTGCTTCCTTCTTGAAAGTACAAGGGCTGTGGGTAGATAGACAGGTTAGCTGCTAGAGAGCTATGTGCCAAAGTTACCCTATGGGTCGCAGTTCTTGCTTTCAGGGAAAGGACTTGCAGTTACAGTGACTCTGACCACTAGGTGGCATGGGTCAGCGCAAAAATAAAACATAGTTGGTTTTATTGTTTTTGAAAAAAAAAATCCAATAGGTCATTTTAGAAGGAAAAAAATAAGTTTTAGGTTTAGAGGAGAGAACTCTATTGAGATTGGGATAGAGTTCTACCTTCTAAGAAGTGTAATATATTTTGTATCGCTGTTGTGTGTTTGTTTTCAGGATTCACCAAGATCATCTGTCAGGCCGCTGGAGAGTGGGTGGTGTAGATAGACAGGAATTGGGTGGTATATGTATAGTCTGTTAATGTAAACTGTTTTCATATGACAAATCTTAAATGTGTTTGATATTTCCTTCTTTTCCCTTTCCATAACTTCAAAAGCTCAGGTACTCAAATTTTTGTAGTGTTAGGAGTTTTTTTTAGCTAGACGATGAGGACATTGTCTAAATAACAAGGGGAAGTGTGTAGCACCGGGCTCCTGAAGAGCACGTGCTATGTTGTGTAAATTTAGTTTTTTCCTAAGTCTATAGTTGGGTCTTAGGGTTAATTTCAGTAAATTGTGGTCTTGGCATCAGTTTGGCTGGACTGTACTATGTTCTGCCTGGTCATAGGTGTAGGTATCATCTTTGACAGGCATTGGAACGCAGTCTGGTTGGATGCATTGGGTATCAATCTCTCTCTCGGAGCCAATCAGCGGGTGCGTTGTCTCGCTGTGTATTCCGGGAGAGGGTACTTAAAGAGGAAGTAAACCCTGATGAGTTTACTTCCTCTTTCATTCCCTGTAAAGGCAAAGCATAATGGACTACTATGCATCGCATAGTAGTCCATTATGTGTCACTTACCTGACACAGGAGCCAGCGAAGTCACTGCTGTCCCCTTAGTCCCGAGTGTCCATCTTCTTGGTGGGTCTCCGTGAGTCTCGCTGCTCCGGCGCTGTGATTCGCCGGAGCAGCGATGACGTCACTCCCGCGCATGCGCACGGGAGCCGTGACTCGCGGTATTGCCGTCATCGACGATGCCCCGCTCAGTGCGCCTGCGCACCGCTGTCTACGGCGCATGCGCCGTGGATAGCGGTGCCCGTCTTCAGGCAAATATCTCCTAAACCGTATAGGTTTGGGAGATATTTCTTGGACCTACAGGTAAGCCTTAATCTAGGCTTACCTGTAGGTCAAAGTGGTTTGTAAGGGTTTACAACCACTTTAAGGTGCTGAGGTCATGTGGTTCTGGGTTCCGGGCCAGAAGTATGTTCTGACTCCAGGGTCCTGGTGGCCTGGGCTGCGGATCCATCTGTTTCCGAGAGGGCCATGCATGAGGTTGGCTGCTCGGTAAGAGCCTGGAAGATAAGCTGAAAGGACACCAAGTAAATCCGCATTCTTACGGTATCGCCGTACCGGCTGCAAGATACTGGTACTGTAAGAAAGTTCCTAATTTCATCCTTCAGTTACACCTACGTTTCTGTGCTCATTTGAAGTTCTGCAATCAAGTCTGTGGCAGAGACTTTGCCAAGCTTAACCACTTCAGCCCTGGACCATTTTGCTGGCTTTTGCGATTCGGCACTGCGTCGCTTTAACTGACAATTGCGCGGTCGTGCAACGTGGCTCCAAAACAAAATTGATGACCTTTTTTCCCACAAATAGAGCTTTCTTTTGGTGGTATTTGATCACGCCTGCTGTTTTTATTTTTTGCGCTATAAACAAAAATAGAGCGACAATTTTGAAAAAAAACACATTATTTTTTACTTTATGTTATAATAAATATCCCCCAAAAATATATAAAAAAAATTTTTTTTCCCTCAGTTTAGGCCAATACGTATTCTTCTACATATTTTTGGTAAAAAAAAAAAAAATCGCAATAATCGATTATTGATTGGTTTGTGCAAAAGTTATAGCGTTTACAAAATAGGGGATAGTTTTATGGCATTTTTATTAATATTTTTTTTTTACTAGTAATGGCGGAGATCAGCGATTTTTATTGTGACTGCGACATTATGGCGGACACATCGGACGTTTTTGACACATTTTTGGGACCATTGTCATTTATACAGCAATCACTGCTATACAAATGCAGTGATTCCTGTGTAAATGACACTGGCAGTGAAGGGGTTAACCAGTGGGTGGCAGTGTAGGGGTTAAGTGTTCCTAGGGGCGTGTTACTAACTGTTGGGGGCTGGGCTTTCTTTTAGTGAACACTGATCTCTGCTCCAATCACATGGAGCAGAGATCAGCGTCACTTGTTGCTAGGCAGAACTGGGAGATGCTGTTTACAACGGCATCTCCTAGTTCAGCCGCCCTGTGAGATGATCGCGAGCATGCCCGCGGCGATCAAGTCCACGGGACCCGCGACCGGACTTACGGGGGTCCCGATCGGCACACGAGTGCGCCACCGGCGGCGCGCTCGTGATGGCAAGGCGGCAAATTTAAAGGGACGTACAGGTACGCCCATTTGCCCTCCTGTGCCATTTTGCCGACGTAGATCAGCGTGCGCCGGTCAGGAAGTGGTTAAATCGCCTGTCGGCTGCAAAATCCACAAACAGGGATTTATCCGATAGTTGAAATATCCAGTTGCGAATGGCTATTCCCTGGATCATCTAGAGAGAGACATTTCAAGTGTCAGCAGTTCCAAGAGTACTTGAGCTTTACTACCCGTACCCTCTATTCCCAACTGAGAGACTGTGTTCTGTTCAACGTTTTATGCAAATAATAATAATTCCTAAAATGGATTCAAGTGTTGGTCTCTGCAGTTTATTGGGCCATCAACCTCGGGAACCCCTAGACAAGAACGAGGTGGAGAAGGTAAACAGCAAAATCAGGCGCTCCTTCGGTGGCTAGTTCTACACATGGTTCGCTTTTCTTTATACGTTGAGTTTGCCAGGAGTTAATACAATGTCTCTATCATCATTATTGCAGAATAGGAGAGACACTCTAGATGGCGATCCAAATACTGGGTTCTAATTTGCGATGTTTAATTTCAATGATATGTCGTGTTCATCTAGATTCAGCCATGTTGCATGAGCGTTTTGGCTGTCTGGGACTCTCCTCCTCATTGGCTGAGACAGCAGGGTGGTGCCATTGGCTCACCACTGCTGTCAATCAAAGTCAGTGGGCCAATGAGGAGAGAAAGGAGTAGGAGCCGAGCTGCAGCTCCATGTCTGAATGGACACAGGGAGCTGCAGCTGGGCCCAGGTGACCCCATAGCAAGCTGCTTTCTATGGGGGCACTCAACAGGAGGAAGGGGCCAGGAGCATAGAAGAGGGACCCGAGAAGAGGAGGATCCGTTCTGCTCCGTGCAAAACCACTGCACAGGGTAGGTAAGTATAACATGTTTGTTATTTTTAAATTAAAAAAAACAAGACTTTAATACAACTTTAAGCATAGGCATTTGCACAGGGTGTGCTGGATGTTCCTGGGCACACCCTAATCACCTTATACGGTGCAGATTACCCCTGCCTGAAACCAATCTCTGCCCTACTGACACCGTTCACTGCTCTACTTACACTGTCAACTGCCCTACTGACAAAGTCCACTGCACTACTGACACCATCCATTGTCCTACTGACATCCATCTCTGCCCTACTGACAGGTCCACTGCTCTACTAACTGACACCATCCACGTTTTAATACATTTTTTAATGTTTATCTACATATCTATGTATGCACAAAGCAAGGCCCATAAAGACATGGATGAGCGAGTTTGGGGTGGAGGAACTTGACTGGCCTGCACAGAGTCCTGACTTCAACCCAACAGAACCTCTTTGGGATGAATTAGAGTGGAGACTACGAGCCAGGCCTTCCCAACATCAGTGCCCCACCTAACAAATGCGCTTCTGGAAGAATGGTCAAACATTCCCATAGACACACTCTTAAACCTTGTGGGCAGCCTTCCCAGAAGAGTTGAAGCTGTTATAGCTAAAAAGGGTGGGCCAACTCAATATTGAACCCTACGGGCTAAAGACTGGAATGCCATTAAAATTTCTGTGTGTGTAAAGGCAGGCACCCCAATACTTTTAGTAATATAATGTACATAGATCAGACCAAAATGAGGGACAAATGTGGAGAAAGATGGGACAGAGGGAATTTTTTGGGACAGTTGGGAGTTATGCATTAGTTCCACTTTAAGAGATTTTTCACAGTATAGTGGTCCATAACCTTCTGTCCTTGGTAGGAAAGCCTAGGAAGCCCCTGATCACTCACTGTATTCACTCATGGTAAACATGGTAACATTTTCACAATTATCACCCTTTTTTTGTTTATAGCGCAAAAAAAAAAAAAAACACAGAGGTGATCAAGTAGCACCAAAAGAAGGCTCTATTTGTGGGAAAAAAAGGACATCAGTTTTGTTTGGGTATGCAGACCGGACCGTGGCTCCCCGGGTTACCGAGTACCAGAATCGCCAAGTGCATGGGCGTGCGCACAGGCTGGCTGTCTACAGTTGTCTAAGCTTAGTGTTTGTGACACTTTCTCTCACAGTGCCCAGAGCCAGCACAGTTCCTTCACCCGTACGGATGAGAGAAGAGAGAGTGCTCGATCTGCTCTCCCCCCCCCCAACCCTTTGTGTCTGCCCACCTACACTCCAATTCCCAGCATGCTGTGCCTCAGGAAAGGGATGTGTGGGTGGGAAAGTAGAAGCCCAGCAGCCAACATTGTGGATGAAAGGTGCCGATGCCTGAGCTTCCATCCCTGGATGAGTGAGCTCACCAGCCGCTCTGTGACTGAAGTCTTCCCTTCCTCCTTCTCTCTCCTATCTCTGAGCGAGTGAGTACACTAAGGTAAGGGGGACCCTGTGGACTCTGATGTAAGAGGGGCTTTGGGAACCTTGATTTAGGGGGCAATGCTTGGATCTCTGATGTGAGTGGGGGCCTAAATAAGAAGAAACCCAGAGTTCCCCTTTACACCAGAGTCCACAGCAAAAAATAATGCACTAAAATGTTAGGGTTTTACTTGAAGAAAAGATGGCAACCCTAGGCTAGACCCAAGGGTTGCCACCTCATCCCTTTAAAACTGAACATGTATTAATTGCACAGGTTCTGAGGCTGATTTAATGCAGGTAAAGCACTAAGTGAGTTTAACCACTTCAGCCCCAGACCATTTTGCTGGCCAAAGACCAGGCCACTTTTTGCGATTCGGCACTGCGTCACTTTAACTGGCAACCCTAGTGCCCCCACAGAAAGCTGTTTGCTGTGGGGGCACTTGGTAGGAGGGAGGAGCCAGCAGTGCTGAGGGGGGACACAAGAAGAGGAGGATCAGGGCTGCTCTGTGCAAATCTACTGCATAGATCAGGTAAGTATAACGTTTGTTATTTTTAAACAAAAAAACAAGACTTTATCACTTTAAACCCTGTGGGACTTTTCACACTACTGCTTTATGGGTGCGGTGCTTTTTTTAACCACTTGCTTACTGGGCACTTAAACCCCCCTCAGTCCCAGACCAATTTTCAGCTTTCAGCGCTGATGCACTTTGAATGACAATTACGCGGTCATACAACACTGTACCCGAATTAAATTTTTATCATTTTTTTCCCACAAATAGAGCTTTCTTTTGGTGGTATTTAGTTACAGCTCGGAGTTTTATTTTTTGCTAAACAAACAAAAAAAGATGCAAAAAAAAAAAATCATGTTTAATAGTTTGTTATAAAATTTTGCAAACAGGTCATTTTTCTCCTTCATTGAAGTGCGCTGATTAGGCGGCACTGATAGGCTGCACTGGTGGGCACTGATGGGCTGCATTGGTGGGCACTGATAGGCTGCATTGGTGGGCACTGATAGGCTGCCCTGGTGGGCACTGATAGGCATAGTTAAGGCGGCACTAATAGGCACAGATAAGGCGGCACCGATGGGCACAGATAAGGCGGCACTGATGGGCAAAGATGGGCACAGATAAGATGGCACGGATGGGTGGCACAGATGGGTGGCACGGATGGGTGGCACGGATGGGCACTGATAGGTACCACTGATAGATGGGACTGATGGGCACTGATAGGTGGAACTGATAGGTGGCTCTGATAGGTGGCACTGCTGGGCACTGATGGGCGGCACTGCTGGGCACTGGTAGATGACACTGATGGGCACGGATAAGTGGCACTGGGGTGCAGCACCTTTGAGGCAGATTGTGGGCACTGTGGGTGGCACTGCTGGGTGGCACTGTGGGTGGCACTGCTGGGTGGCACTGTGGGCACTGCTGGGTGGCACTGTGGGCACTGCTGGGTGGCACTATGGGCACCGCTGGGTGGCAAAGACATTTTATTATTGTGGCACTTGGAGGGGGCAGGTGGGCACTGGCAGGGGGCAGGTGGGCACAAGCAGGCCTGGCCGTGATCGGGACTGATGTCCCGTTCACGGCCGCCGGTGATCGGCTTTTTTTTTTCTCCTCGCGCTGTCAGCGCGAGGAGGAATAATAGCCGATTACCGGCTCCGTTATATCACATGATCAGCTGTCATTGGCTGACAGCTGATCACGTGATAAGGGGTCGGGATCGACCCCTTGCACGGATCGGTGATCAGGCGAGTCTCACGGACTCGCCGATCACAGAGCGCGCCGCGCGCGCCCCTCAGGGGGCGCGCAGGCCGCTCGTGCACGGGACGACGTCAATAGACGTAGTCCCGGCAAAGGAGATCCGCGCTGTAGCCGTCATTTGGCTATAGCGCGGATCTCAAGTGGTTAAAGTCCTGCATGCTGCATCTTTGGTGCTGTCTTGAAAACGATGCCAAAAACGCAGCTCCCCATTGAAATGAATGGAAATCAAGATAAAATCACTGTAAAACTGCAACGCATTTTTGCAATTTGGGTGCATTTTTGAGTCACATGTCCCTTTTTCACAGGTGCGGGCAACCCAGAAATGCACAGGAAATTATTTTGCTACAGAGCAGTGTGAAAGGGCCCTTAGTTTACCCTAATCAGCCCTAATTAACTCCTTGTTCCCCTTCTCCATGTAACTAACCATCAATTCCCTGATGAGTTTTTTGGTTTATTTCTATTATTATAACAATTCATATTTAACCCTTTCATGACTAAGCCTATTTCAGATTCTGGTGGTTACAAGTTAAAATCCGTATTTTTTGCTAGAAAATTACTTAGAACCCTCAAACATTATATATATATATATATATATATATATATATATATATATATATATATATATATATATATATATTTAGCAGAGAAACTAGAGAATAAAATGACGATTGTTGCAATATTTTATGTCACATGGTATTTGTGCAGCAGTGTTTTAAACACAACTTTTTGGGAAAAGGGACACTTTCATGAATAAAAAAAAAAACAGCATAGTTATCCCAATTTTTTGAATAATGTGAAAGATGATGTTACGCCAAGTAAATAGATACCAAATATGTCACGCTTTATAATCGTGGAATGGCGACAAACTATGGTACCTAAAAATCTACATAGGCAATGCTTTTTTTTTTTTTTTTTTTTTACGGTTACCAGGTTAGAGTTACAGAGGACGTCTAATGCTGGAATTATTGCTCTTGCTTTGACGATCGCGGCAATACCTCACATGTGTGATTTGAACACCATTTACATATGCGGGCAGGACTTCCATATGCTTTTTCTTTGCTGTGCGAGCTCACGGGGACAGGGGCGCTTTAAAAGAAAAAAAAAAGAAAATGTATTTATTTTTATAATATTAAATTGTGTTTAAAATAAATAAATAATTGATCACTTTTATTCCTGTCACAAGGAATGTAAACATCCCTTGTGACAGTAATAGGTGGCATGAGAGCTGTTATGCCGCGTACACGATCAGACTATCTGGCGGACTTAGGTGAATGAGCGGACCTGCCCACACATGACCGGATTTTTCTGGCACACACGGAGAAAAGTCAGTTCATTTTGAACGGGACTCCAGGTAGACGGGACTAGAGAAGGAAGTGAATGTCGCTGCCTCCATCGGCGAGATTGACACCTCGCTAGCCCCGTCACCTGGTATAGATTTAAAGGGGAAAACCTACGCTGAAAAAAACGGCGTGGGGGTCCCCCCAAAGTCCATAGCAGACCCTTATTCAAGCACGCAGCCCAGCCAGTCAGGAAAGGGGGTGGGGACGAGCGAGCGCCCCCCCCCTCCTGAGCCATGCTCTCAACATGGGCCGTTGGTTGTCGGGGTCAGCAGGCGGGGGGCTTATCAGAATCTGGGAGCCCCCTTTAATAAGGAGGTCCCCAGATACCAGCCCCCCCATCCTATGTGAATGTGCATGGGCTACATAGTACGCCTACCCATTCACCTGGTGAAAAAAAGTGTACAGAAAAAAAACACAACACAGTTTTTTTTTTTGAAAATTTATTTTTATTGAACAGTTTTTTAACACATACAGAACATACAAAAGGTCCCAGAAACCCCAGTCCTCCCCCCCCCACCCTTCCCACCCTCTCCCCCCTGTGCAGCCCTCCGATCAACTTCTGAGCTTAAGCCATGTTCACCAACAGTACCTCACATATAAAAAACATATCTTATACCGTTAACAACACAGTTTTTTTTTTAAACTACTTTATTAGACAGCTCCAGTGGTCTTCTCTTCTTCTGTCTTTGGGGGTCTTCTCGCCGTCTCCTCCGCTATCTTCTGCTCTTTTGCTAGCACCCCCCATGTTGAGGGCATGCAGCCCGGTATGGCTTGGGGGGGGGGGCGTCACTCGTCCCCACTGCCTTTCCTGACCAGCCGTGCTGCGTGCACGGATAAGGGTCTGCTATGGACTTTGGTAGGACCCCTACGCCGAAAAAGCTTTTTCGGCGTAGGGCTTCCCCTATCAATCCATACCAGGTGACAGGGCTAGCGAAGTGTCAATCTCACAGATGGAGGCGGCGGCATTCACTTCCTTTGCTAGTTCCGTCTACCTGGAGTCCCGTTCAAAGTGAACAGACTTTTCTCCGTGTGTGGGCAAGTCCGTTCATTTCAAAAGTCCGGCGGACTAGCACACAGACGGGCGGATAGTCCGGCGGACAATTTTGAGTCAAAACTTCTTTTTAAGTCCGCCAGACTTTTGGGAACAAAAAGTCCACCGGAGCCCACACACGGGCCGATTGTCCGGCGGACCAGAATTCAATCATGTATACGCGGCATAAGTGTTACCTAACTGCAGCAAAAAAAAATTAGGTCTTTTGCCTTGTCAGAGATAGTTATGATGTGTGGCAGAGCTCTGTAAATCTCAGCAATGCATAGACAGTAATGCCTCGTAAACACGATCGGATTCTCCGCCAACAAAACCGTGGACTTTTGTCCTAAGGGAGCTGGCCCAAATTTGTCTTACATACACACAGCCACACAATTGTTGGCCAAAAATTACGAACATAGTGACGTACTACGTGTTTTTCAGCTCTTTAGCACCACCCTTCTGCTAATTTTGTGTTAGTCAAAGTTTGGTGAGCGTTGATTCGTGCTTTTCTTTTCACGCTTTTCATTTCGTGCTTTTCAGTTTGTTTCTGAACGGCCGTTCGTCAACCAGCCATGTTGGGGAATCGGTGGAGATAACGTGTTATTTATTATTGGCCTTGGAGTTATTGCTTTGACATAATTTTTTTGGTTGAATAATGATTTGATTAGTTATATTTTCTATATTTTTGGATGCATAGAATGCACTTTTTGGTTAAGTTCTATTGGCAGATAACATATCTAATTGTATTTGTTTTCTTTTTTTAATGCACAATAAAAAAAATTGTGTAGAATAATACTTGGCTATGTGTTTTACTTCAAATGACAGTTTGGGAGTAGGCAGTTACATTTAAAAAAAGACAATGTAAAATTGACAAAGGGACACCAACATAGTTGTATCTTTGATCCTAAAAACTACGGGATCATGGTGTTGTTGTAACTTAACCAAATAAAAAATAAAAAAACAATAATATTATTCTTGATATCACTAGAAATAAGCCTTTGAAAATTAGTTTGCAATAACTCCATCAGTATCACCAGCAAAGCAGCTTCATTATTATCCTATTAAAGAAGAAGAGAATTGTGCGCTGCATTTTGACATTTCATAATTTGTCACGTCACAAATGTTAATTCTCCATTACAAACGCTAGTTTACAAGACCGACCGCTTCTGGCTCGTCCTTGCTTCCAAGCATGCGTGTTTGTACTTTGGACTTTTGTCCGATGGACTTGTGTACACACGCTTGGAAAATCCGACAACAGACAGTTGTCCGCGGAAAATTTTAAAACCTGCCATCCAACATTTGTCCACGAAAAACCCGACAACAATTTTCCGATGGAGCATACACGTGGTTGGATTTTTCGCCAACAGTCTGTCATCACACATTTCCCATCTGAAAGTCCGATCGTGTGTACGCGGCATTAGAGTAATTCAACAGAACTTATAGGGCTGTACCCTGGCCTTTAGCCCCTCCAGAAAAGCATGATGGCTGATTTTCCCATGAATAGATGAATGCCTGCTGTTGTGTGTTTTTAATTTACTAACATGGATTTCTTGCTGTTATGCAAGTTCACGTCAGCTGGTGAAGGAAACAGCCGACATCTGGAGGAAGATGATCCTTTGTACAGCTCCGTTCAGTGACAGATGAACCTGCAAAAAAGGAGAACTCTCATGATACAGTCATCGCCATTTACAAACTTGTTTTCAATACCCAACACAGACTTCTGCATAAGTTGAACAAAACAAGTTATAAACCATAAATTAATATCTTACTGGCATCATGTGAGTTTGAGTATAAATTTAAATATCCACCTGTTATTTAGTTTATCAAAAATGTGTTTGTATGTATAAACATAGAAAAAAAAATGTTGCCCTAGCTAGGAGATGTGAAATAAAAAAAGCAGCCCTAGCTGCAATACTTACCTCTTCTCCAAGACTGTCACTGTCAGTGATTCCTTCCCACCACTAGATGTCATCAGTTTTCAATGAAGTCTATGGGTTATTAAAACTGGAGAATGCTAAATCTGGTGCAGCTGTACATTGCAGCCAATCAGCTTCTAACTTCAGCTTGTTCAATTAAGCTTTGACAAATAAAACTGGAAGCTGATTGGTTTCTATGCAGAGCTATACCAGATTTTTCACTCTCCAGTTTTAGTAAATTAACAACCTAGGGAATCCTGTAAATGGAGCAAAGTAAATATTTGCCAGCACACCATGGATCGACACAAAGTAGCGTCCAAACGGATTATTTATTGCATGATCACAACACAAGGAGAGTGCAACATTTCAGAGTCACGCAGGATCCCTTAGTCAGGCATGTGAGATGGAAATATGAAGTATTTGCTGTAAATGGAGAGTGCAATCATTTCCACTCATCTGCATTATTGAGAACCGTCCAGGGCAAGAGAAAACGGGAAGAGGTAGAAGACCACGTGTTATATGACTGTCAGGTCCTGGGTCACCTGTTGGTGGCACTGTGCTTCCTAGAACGGAAAGTTGTAATTCCAGTGTCCACCAGGGGGTGTCTCCCAGCAGCCGGCAGTTTCTCTTAACCACTTCCCACCCGGCCAATGTATATATACGGCGGGTGGGAGCCGCCTGCTCCTGATAGGACGTTCAGGAACGTCATTCAGGAGCAGCGGGATCGCGCGCGCGCGCGCCCGCGCAGCGGCGCGATCCCGATGTGCTCGTGTCACCCGGACACGGCACATCTCAGATCGGCAGGAGGGCTCTGTGATTGGCCCTCCTGATCACATGACGGCCGTGTCCAATCACGGCCGTCATGTGATGTAAACAAACAGCCGGTTGCTAGGCAATCGGCTCTCCTCTCCTCACACGGAAGTCACCGCTGAGAAGAGGAGAGCAGAACGCTGCAGCCGGCTGATGATCAGTGAGTATGGGCTGCTTTTCACAGCTTTTTACTCACTGATCATCAGTGTAGTGTAAACACACAACACACCACACAGTGAAAACACAGTCCCCACATATGTCCCCAAAACACACATGTCCCCAAAACATACATGTCCCCAAATAATAAAAACACATGTCCCTAATAATAAAAACATGTCCCCCACATATGTCCCACTAAAATCACATGTCCCAATGATTATCTGCACACATATGTACGTGATCACCTGCACACATATGTACATGATCATTTGCGTACATATGTCCGTGATCACACAAACCAATTATTATACACTTAACGGAATTTTTTTTACCAAAAACATGTAGCAGAATACATTTTGGCTTAAATTTATGACAAAATTTGATTTTATTGGATTTCTTTTCAAATAGAAAAAAGAAAATATTGTTTTTTTCCCAAATTTCCGCTTTTTTTGCGCTTATATCGCAAAAAAAAAAAAACGAAGTCGTGAATAAATAACACCAAAATAAAGCTCTATTTGTGCGAACAAAATGATAACAATTTCATTTGGGTACAGTGTAGCATGACCGCGCAATTGTCACTGAAAGCGCTAGAGCGCTGAAAGCTGAAAATTGGGCTGGGAAGGAAGGGGGTGAAAGTGCCCTGTATTGAAGTGGTTAATTAGTCTCCACCTGATGCTGGTTGTTGGGAGGGTATTTGGTTTGTCCTCTGCTAATACATTTCTTGATCGTAGTCTTGGTTCCCCCCCTTTCTTGCATCTCTGGTATTCTCTGTGACCTGTGCTCCTCATCTTGTATAAATAGTATTATAGTTAGGTGGTAAGGTATTTTGTCATTTGGTTAATTGTTTATTTATATAGTTATGTTAGCGGTTTGCTGGTGTTTGGATTTTTTTGTTTGTTTTATTATTCATAAATTCACTTTTATATGCATACACATGTGTGTGTATATATAGTTAGTAAGGTTGAATAAAGACACCAGTCCATCCTGAGTGTCTACAATTGCCCCTATCCCTGTACATTGCACACTTACATTGGTCCCTACCCTTGAGGAGCCCACAATCCAAGGTCCTCATTCATATACTAGGACCAATTTTGGACAGAAGCCAATTAACCTACCTGCATGTCTTTGGAGTGTGGGAGGAAACCCACGCAGGCACAGGGAGAACATGCAAACTCCAGGCAGGTAGTGTCCTGGTTAGGATTTGAGCCAGCGACCCTTTTTACTGCTAGGCGAGAGTGCTACCCACTACACCACTGTGCTATATATATATAGTTTGGTCTCAGTTTCCTAAGTGTAGCCACGCAGATCTGACCATCTCTGCTGCTGACTCCTGACAGTGACCTTCTTTAACCACTTCAGCCCCGGAAGATTTTACCCCCTTTCTGGCCAGAGCACTTTTTTGCAATTTGGCACTGCGCCGTTTTAACTGACAATTGAGCGGAATTGCACCCAAACAAAATTTATGTCCCTTTTTCCCCACAAATAGAGCTTTCTTTTGGTGGTATTTGATCACCTCTGCGGTTTTTATTTTTTGCATTATAAAAAAAAAAGTGTGACAATTTTGAAAAAAAAACTCAATATTTTTTACTTTTTGCTATAATAAATATCCCCCAAAAATATATAAAAAAACTATTTTTGGGGGGATATTTATTATAGCAAAAAGTAAAAGATATTGCGTTTTTTTTCAAAATTGTCGCTCTTTTCTTGTTTAGGCCAATATGTATTCTTCTACATATTTTTGGTAGAAAAAAAAAAGGGCAAAAGTTCTAGCATCTACAAAATAGGGGATAGCTTAATGGCATTTTTATTATTATTGTTATTTTTTTTTACTAGTAATAGTGGTGATCTGTGATTTTTATCGGGACTGCAACATTACGGCGGACACATCTGACAATTTTGACACATTTTGGGACTATTGGCATTAATACAGCGATCAGTGTTATACAAATGCGTTGATTACTGTAAAAATGTCACTGGCAGGGAAGGGGTTTACACTAGGGCGCGATCAAGGGGTTAATTGTGTTCCCTAGTGTGTGTTTTAACTGAACCGGGGAGGGGACTGTGTAGGGGAGATGACAGATCACTGTTCATACTTTGTATGAACAGACGATCTGTCTCTTCTCCCCTCAGAGAACCGGAAACTGTGTGTTTACACACACAGATCCCGATTCTCCGTGTGTCAGCAGCAGTCGTGGAAGCACGGTGGTGGTTATGACCGCCGGGCACTCGCATTGGCTCCGGGGGCGTGCAGCAGGCACCTGCCCGTAGTCGGCAAGTGGTTAAGACACATGGAAAAAGTAAGTATAAAAAAAAAAGCATAAACTACGCTCTGGGGGCCTGTGTATATTAGGGGGTGGCGACTGGGAGGTAGGAAGGGAGGCTGGAATTGGCCTTTAAAAAGGGTCAGCTGACTGACTGCAGTGGTTTTGCAGTTGGAACTAAATCAGTCATCTGAGGTTCTCACTCCCAAAAGGTGAGGGGCTCCAGGACATGTGTCAGATAGAGAAAACTATTATTTTCTTATGGCTGATTAAGTCCTGGTTTGGGTCCTGAAGTTTGGAGACTTCGTAGAGACTCAGGAGAGATGAAATCTCCAACTCTAATGCCCCGTACACACGATACGAAAATCGTACGGAAAATACCGCTTTCGATGCGATCGTACGATAATCGGATCGTTAGTACAGAGCTTTCGAGAGCCGATTCGAACAGTACATCCGATATTATTCTATCGGACGTGCACGGAAATTTTTTTCGTACGATGCTAGATCGTACGATTTTCGTGTAATCAGTACAGCTATCGTTCGAAAATGCAATACAAATGCATTACAACACATGACATCACGTACGAATTTTTTTTATGTCGTGCGGGAATTT
The DNA here is from genome assembly GCF_037356315.1 of Lithobates pipiens. NCBI lineage: Eukaryota > Metazoa > Chordata > Amphibia > Anura > Ranidae > Lithobates > Lithobates pipiens. The sequence continues at coordinate 31,680,465 of NW_027507903.1, read as the reverse complement.
TCGTGACTTTAGTAAACTCATCAGATTCGATCTGAGATTAGCATGCAATAAAAAACGGACGTTCATTCGTTCGATAATCTCATCGTGTGTATGGGGCATTAGTCTATGTTTTGTATGCAACCTGCTCCCACTGATGATGCAGCTGTGCACAATCCCTTTTAGTTTGAGGAACTGCGTCCCAGGACTCCACCCAGAGCAGCGGCAATGCAAGATCAAGTCAGAAGGTTGTATTTTGAGGAATGCTAAAAAAAAAAAAAAAACATGCATGGGAAACGCACATGTTTTTAGAAACTTTCTTTTAATAAAAGTGGGCAAGGAAAGCCCAAAAAAGAAGAATTGGCAAGCGTCTGATTCTTTGGAAGCTCTACCTTGAGTTAATCTTCCCACACTATGCAGATTTTAAAGCTGGCCACACATGTTTCTCATTATAAAATCTTTTGTAAAATACAAAATCAGTTCAAAATAAATACATATGTAGGTAGACCATAGTTCTACACCAGCGCTCCCAACTGTCCCTGATTTCGAGGGACTGTCCCCGATTTGGAGCAATGTCCCTCTGTCCATGAGTCCTCCTTATTTGTCCCTCATTTTGGTCTGATCTATATAGTTGTATATAAAATGCACTTTTTAGCTTTCAAAAAGTGTTTCCCAGTGCTAAACCTTTCATCCAAATTCTAAATTGCTGCATTTGTAAATTTCAAAAACCAGTGTAGCGCTGACATCCTTGCATATTGATGTGATAATGCATGCTTTAATGTAAGGTATATGGACATTACTGTGGTTTCATACCAGAGCCATCTAGTGACCAAATATGGGTAATGCACCCATTTATTAGTACCTCAGAACAATCTAAAGACTTGTACAGGAAGTGGCTTTGTTTGGATTCTGGAGGTTGACTTTGTCACCCAGGAGTCCGTGTGACTTACTCATGAACACTCTCTTACCCAGTGCATGCTGGGTAGGGAATTAAAGGTACCCGAGCGGCCATTTTAGGTCTCTTGGGACCCCGCTGCCTGCCTGTGCAGATCTGTGGAGAGGTTTCCCGAGAGACAGTGGCTGATAGCCATCACAGAGAGCCAGCCTGTTTGTTTTTGTGAAGGGATCTGACGGAGCCTGAAAGACGGTAGCCAGAATGAGAAGGTCCAAAGACACTCAGTGGAGAATAGGAGAACCGGATTGATTCAGCAGAGTGATACAGAGCATCTGGCCCTGCTGACAGAAAGGCAAGCTACAGTCACCGGACCAAAGTGATCACGCGGAACCCTGATCCAATTGGTGAGCGGGTTGCGGCCCACCATTTGTTAACTTTGCCCGCAGTTAGACTCACAAACAGGCCTCTCTGGAACCTGTAGTCCCACAGAGGTGTAGCAGAGCAACTGACACTGAGCAGGCTTGAGGCCTATCTACTTTGGTGCCTCAGCATTTGTAAACAAGTTACTGGAGTTACACCAGGAGCATTTCAGCTTAATCCTCCATGAACTTTGGATTACAAATACAAAGGAGTGACTTTAGCTAGCGAAGAAAAGAAGACCCCGGATTAAAGTACTTTAAGTGAGTCCTCACGTATAGCCTTTAAAGCAGGGGGAGCTCCCAGGTTTATATAAATACATACATATTTTATATTGTGTTATATTGACATATATTGTGCTGTCGTCCTATGTTGGGATGACAGCGCAATTACTGTAACCACCTGTTTAAATATTTTATAGTAAACAATATTTCTGGTTAAGTATCACAGTTGTGTGGCGTATTGTTTCTTCCTCACTAGGTGGAGCCAGTGGATCCTGAGGGTATATACAGGTACTTTACATTGCTTTATATTGTACTGTATTACATTGCACCACAGCCTACATACTTTTGCTAATAGTTGTCCCTCGTTCCCATCTCAAAAGGTTACTGACATATAATCACAAATCACACAGTTGTTGGTAAATCTCAAGAAGATTGAAAAGAAACTGTACAATCGAGCTAAAATGTGTATGGTCATCTTAACCTCTTCAAGAACTTTCTTACATGTTGGTTGGAAGATATTCTATTTTTAGTGCCATTCAGCCTAACCTTAGAGAGGAACTGCAGTCTGCTCACATAATTTGCAATAAAAACATCTTTGCCATTGTGAAGCTTCCTTCCAACCACTTTGCATATTATTTTATATATCCTGTGATTCTGTACTTGCCAAATATGCTACAGAAATCTCCCTCCATTGAGTCTGGCTGAAACCATTTTAACTGTGGGCAGCTGAAGCTGCTGCCTGTTCACTTCCTGGATTTACACAGACACAGAGGCACACCCCCAGCTCTGAAGCCCTGCAGCTCTCAATGGCCCTCTTATGACTCACCCCCCCCCCTCTCTTTCTGGCAAACTCTCAGGTGAGTTAGAGAGAGCTGTGCATAATATCATAAGACTAGGCCTTTTACCAGACAAGATACAGAAAGTGGGCTGTATAAGGCATTTACTGGCTGAAAAAAAAATGTTTTACTATTGAAAGTTAAAACAACAAGAGTTTTAATAGATGGAAAGATGAAAAAATGACTGAAGATCCGCTTTAGTAGATGGTGTTTAGTGTAGTCATTTTGTAACATGTATGGGCTTGTGTCAAAGTTAATGGGGTCCTGAGTGTTGAATCTGTCTGTACAGCATGGGATTTAGGGGAGAGAGGCACTATGTGTAGCTCTACCCCCATAGGAGTCGCTTGAAGCAGGGGTCCATTGTTGTTTGCCTTGACCTATTCAAGAACCTCAGCTCCTCTGACACACTGGGTTGAGTGTATGGACATGCAATGACACAGAAGCTCACTAGAAATAGCACTTGGCAATCAATAACACTTTGTCAAAGGACCAGGCATTAAAGTGAGGCCCAAAAAGAAAAAATTAAAAGCCAGCAGCTACACATAATGAAACGTATACATAAAAAGAGAACAGCTGTCATGGGACTTTAAATGAGGCATAATACATACAGTATGTATATATATATATATATATATACACACACGCATATATATATTGTATATAAATAATACCTCTATTATAGTTAGACATAGAACACTGTATAAGTCTTTTATAAAAACGAGGCACGTAAATACCGATTTAGAGCGATTTTTAGGCCGGTCACGTGACTCGTGGCCGCTGTACAGCTCCGATACAGGCCTTCTGCAGGAGGGACCGAGATATCCCTCTGATGTCATCTGGGGAGGTCATATGGATGCTCAGCCCCTCCAGTAGTAGCCCTGGAAATCGTCTGAGGGTCATGTGACCAGCCTGAAGAATGTGCTAAATCTGCATTTACTAGTTTTTATAAAAGACATGTACAGTGTGCTATGCCTAACTATAATAGAGGGGCTGGCAGTGACCATACATACAATTTTATTTGTACTAATAGCGGCGATGATGGGGGGGGGCAGAGATGGAACACAGAGCTGACAGGCAGGGAGGAGGGGGAGAGAGGAGAGCTGAGAGCAGGGCTGTGGATGATTGAGGGACTTATGACCACGGTGGTCAGGGCTCAGCGCCCCTGAATTTTCATGGTCAGCGCAGAGAGGGGGATACATGAAGTGGCAGAATCAGGCAAGTTTTTTTTTTTTACAGTTTAGAGGGGGCGGATTACACAGCACAAGCACTGTGCTGTTTAATCTGCTTTAAAGGGGTTGTAAACCCCTTTAAAACCCCTCATTCCTACTAGGGAATGAGCACACCAGCTCCAGCTGGTGTCTTGTGTCCTGAATGGATAGGTTGATAGCAGTGCAGCCATTGACTCCCGCTGCTGTCAAACAAATCAAATGACACAGGAGCCGAGCCCTGCTGTCTATGTTAATAGACGCAGTAGCAGGTGCCCCGAGGGAGCGCTTCTCTGATGGGGCACACGAGAAGAGGAGGAGCCAGGAGCGCCGCTGAGGCACCCCAGAAGTGGAGGATCAGGGCCACTCTGTGCAAAACCAACTGCAGAGAGGAGGTAAGTATAACATATTTATTTTGTTTTGGGTTAACAAACACTTTAAACTACCAAATGCAAGACTATACTTAAGTGCATTAATGGCGCTTAACCTAGGTCTAGACTGACTGGTACACACTCTCCATGGGAAAATATCAGTAATGGAAAGAGAAAGGAGGGTGAGTCAACAGGAAGGGCAGTCATTTAAGTGGTTCTTCTGCCAGCTATCATTGGGGCCCTTTAGGAAGCGTTGGTGCAATTGTTGGCAGTCCCAATTAATCAGCATGCAGTGCAAGATGGTAAAGATGCAACAAATAAGGCACAGAAGCAATATCCAAAAGTAAGGGGGGGGGGAATATAAGTATAGGTAATGTCCATATTCCAAGGGCGCACATTCCTGAAAATAGGCTCAGTAGTAGTGGGTTGTGCAGCAACTACCAGCTCGAAACTGGAATCATCGCAGATAAACGTATATATTCGCCACATCGTGGATCGTGAAATGTCGCCCAAAGCTTTTATTTCAGAAATGCAATGTCATCTTTCTGCAATAAAAACTTTGAACAACATTTAACGATCCATGGCGTGGAAACCATTATGCTTATGGTGTGGTATGATCCTGTGGTGTGGAAACCAGTATGCCTAATATCCTGCCTCAAATAACTCAGGCCCGGTTAACATTGTATACAAAGGATGATGAGTTATCTTACTAGTCCTTGCGATTCACCTGGATGATTGCAGTAAAAATGGGGCATCTCACTATATCTTTTTCTCTCTGGGGTGCATCTGAAGATTTGCTGTGGGCGACTCCCATCCCTCTGTTGCAATACCACAGCTCGATCACAATAGTCTGTATTGTGCAACAAGGGTGTCTCTCTACTTGGCCTCCAAATCCCTCCCGGCCTGACAGCCACTCTCCCTGGCTACAGATGTGTACTCCCCTGGCCCCAAGAGAGCACAGTTTTGCTGGGTAGATCAGTAAAAACTGTCTCACACCTACCCCTGCTCCTCAGTGCCCTTGGGAACTGTATTTTAAAGTGTTCACCAGCCCCACTGCATGGCTACTCTCATGAACTACAACTACCATGATTCACCACTCTCTGCATAGAAGTCTATGGATTGGGATAGCTTTGCTCTCCCCCTGCTAGTGCAGATCTCCCTGGTGGTACAGATACTGGGTTGTGAGCTGTGTATTTTGGGGTGCAGATCTCCAAATCCCCGGTGGTACCGATACAGTACTGGGGAGTGAGCAGTGTATGCTGAAGTCCAGATATCCCTGGTGGCATTGATACTGGGGAGTGTGTTGAGATCATCAGGATCTCATATGCATAGTTGCCAACATTGTAAAAAAAAATCTGGGACAACTGTTGGCTGTAGGCGGAGTTGTATTATAATTAGGGGGTGGGGAATGCGGTTATAGGCGTGGCATAGGGAAAGGTGAAAATGCAGCGTGCGCAGTGTGCCGCGGTGAAGTATGGGCATGGTTTACGTAAAATAGTGGGCGTGGCTTAAATGGGCGTGGCTCAATGGGGTGTGGTTAGAGTCTGAAATGAATGCCGGATGGAGAGGGAAAGGGGGGGGGGTGGAGGGACAGCAGCCCAAGATGCTACACCACAATAGCAATATGTGTTTTCCAGTTTGACAATCAGCAGATAAAGATACTCTAAATACCTGGTGTTAGTGCTTCAATCATCCCGGGGCCATGATTGTTATGGTGTCAGGATGATTGAAGCGCATTATTTCTATTATTACATTGTAATATGAAATGAAATCATTCAACTCACCATAATGCAGAATCAGTGGGAGCCATGAGCGTTTCACTAGCCGCGTTGCCTCCCACCAGATGCCATCAGGTGCCCCATCAGAGCAGCCTTCCTCACATCTGTGTCTCCATCAGCAGAGCCCCTCCTTACATCTGGTGTCCCCATCAGTCCTCCTTAGATCTGGTGTCCCCATCAGTCCTTCTTACATCTGGTGTCCCCATCAGTCCTCCTTACATCTGGTGTCCCCATCAGTCCTCCTAACATCTGGTGTCCCCATCAGTCCTCCTTACATCTGGTGTCCCCATCAGTCCTCCTTACATCTGGTGTCCCCATCAGTCCTCCTTACATCTGGTGTCCCCATCAGTCCTCCGTACATCTGGTGTCCCCATCAGTCCTCCGTACATCTAGTACCCCCTGACATCCAGACTGGCCCCCCTCTGACATCCAGACTGGCCCCCCCTCTGACATCCAGACTGCCCCCCGACATCCAGACTGCCCCCTCTGACATCTAGACTGCCCCCTTTGACATCCAGACTGGCCCTCCACATCTAGACTGCCCCCGACATCCAGACTGCCCCCCCTGACATCCAGACTGGCCCCTGACATCTAGACTGCCCCCTCTGACATCCAGACTGGCCCCCCGACATTCAGACTGCCCCCTCTGACATCGACTGCCCCCTCTGACATCTAGACTACCCCCAGACATCTAGACTGCTCCCCGACATCCAGACTGCCCCCTTTGACATCCAGACTGCCCCCTTTGACATCCAGACTGGCTCCCCGACATCTAGACTGCCCTCAACATCCAGACTGGCCCCCCGACATCCAGACTGGCCCGACATCTAGACTGCCCCCTCTGACATCTAGACTGCCCCCTCTGACATCCAGACTGCCCCCTCTGACATCCAGACTGGCCCCCGACATCTAGACTGCCCCGCAACATCCAGACTGGCCCCTGACATCCAGACTGCCCCCTTTGACATCCAGACTGCCCCCTTTGACATCCAGACTGCCCCCTCTGACATCCAGACTGGCCCCCGACATCCAGACTGCCCCGACATCCAGACTGGCCCCCTTGCATCCAGACGTCGCTGCGCGGAAAGAGATTGAGCTGCGGCGTCGCCCACCTTCCTCCCCTTTCCATTATAGTTCACAGACACTGGCAGCGGGGCGGGGTTGGGTGGCACTGCAGCATCTCTATTGTTGCCATCCACCATACCTTCTGGTCTTCTTTAAAATGGTGGCCGGCAGAGACATGGCCCCCTAGCGGCCGGTGGCGAAGACCGCGAATAACTGAATTTCCCGGGAAACAATTAAATCGGGAAAAGGGTCCTAATCCCGGGAATGTCCCGTGAAATTCCGGACAGTTGGCAACTATGCATATGTAACCTGGATACCAGGGAGTGTGCTGGAAAGCAGATCTTACTGGTCTATCCTTCTGTACTTCACTTCCTGTGTGTGCAGGAAATACGTGGCTTCTGGAAATGTACTAAATAGTATGGATAGATGCACTTTACTGGAGGCAATCAAATCTGTGTAAGAAAAATAATGGTCATATTGAAACACTAATTTTACTCACTTTTTATAAGAGAAGAAAAAGTCACAGCCCTGATTTTCTTCTGCCAGAGGATACATCTGCTGAATCATGCTGGCTGTTGTTTCCGTATTCTTTTACAAAAAACACTGGAGCTGCTTTTAAAGTAATCTTTTCCATTCAACAATAGTAATATTTTATAGACTCAGGATGGGCTTTGCATAAGCATACCACTGCATCTGTTGCTTCTTCAAACAAGCTCTGTCCTGATATTCTAGTGCTGCATTTGTCTGTGAAGGTCCTCATTCATCTAGGCCACTGGTCTACAAACTGCAGCCCAAGGATCGCATGCAGGGATTCGCTTGCCTTTATCCGGGCCTTGGGACACTATTCCATCTGCTGACAACAATTCCTATCACTGACGCCAACAATGAGGCAGTATTCCTCCCACTGAAACCAATGATGGAGCACTATTCCATCCACTGACACCAACAGTGGGGCATATTCCTCTCACTGGAATCAAAAATAAATCACTAATCCTTCCACTGACACCAACAATGTTGTTATTCCCATTGATGCCAAGGATGGGGCCAAATTTCCTCCCACTGAAACCAACTTGGGGCACTATTCCTTCCATTGATACCAACAATGGGGCTCTATTCTTCCCACTGACACCATTGAAAGGGCACTATCCTTTCCCACTGACATCAACCATGGAGCATTAATGCTTCCATTGATACAAACGAATGGGCACTCTTCCTCCCACTGACAACAACAATGGGGCACAATTCCTCCCATTGACACCAACGATGGGGCACTGTTTACTCCAAATGGCGCCACAATATTTTCTACTTCCGCTGGCTCTAACCCGGCCCACCTAAAGTTTATAGGACAGTAAAATGGCCCTTTGTTTTGAAAGTTTGGAGATCCCTAATCTAGCCCATAGTACAGCTAGTAGCAGTTAGTCACATTCAACTGGTCTTTGTTGGTGGCCAAGCTGACGAGAGGGCTAGCTTTGTGGCTCTGGTTCAAGCACCCTTGAATGTGGTGATAGAGGTACAAAGCTCAAAATAGCATGGGTAGCTGAGTAGCAGGCGAGATCCCTCAGGAAAGGATCATGGTTGGCAGACTGCATGGTGGCACCCAAGTGAAGAACCTTGGGAACAAGCTATGAAGAAATGAACAGGAGTACACTCAGAAGTAGATGCAGGTAATTGCCAGGGTCAGAAACGTGGTCAAAGTAAGCTAAGGTTAAGCAGGAGGAAGTGTAGTTAAGTAGTAGGCTAAGGTCAGTACCAGGGAAGCAGGCAGAGCGTAGTCAAAGGCAAACCGAGGTTGGGTTTCACAGAAGGTCAGGAGCTAGGCAGGTCAGCAACAGAAGATCAGTCAAAAGGAATACAGCAGTACAGGTAATGTGGAAGCTGAAGAAAATATGGCAACTAACTCACATCAGAGGCTCCTTTAAATAGGCAGCTTAGCCACACACATGGAGGTTTACACCCGTGTGTGCTGGTGCACACAAATGGGCCTATGTGTAAGTGCATGCCAGTTACTGGCCAGAGCTCATCTGTGATCATTAGTTGCACAAGTATGAGCATTAGTTTCCTGAAACAATGTGATGTTGAAGATGTTTTGCATATTATCTAAGCCATTTTACTAAGTTCTAATGAGTGTAAGGAACATACCCGAGCATTTACAGTGCCTTGCGAAAGTATTCGGCCCCCTTGAACTTTTCAACCTTTTGCCACATTTCAGGCTTCAAACATAAAGATATAAAATTTTTATTTTTTGTGAAGAATCACCAACAAGTGGGACACAATTGTGAAGTGGAACGAAATCTATTGGATTTTTGAAACTTTTTTAACTAATAAAAAAAATGAAAAGTGGGGCGTGCAAAATTATTCGGCCCCCTTGCGTTAATACTTTGTAGAGCCACCTTTTGCTGCGATTACAGCTGCAAGTCGCTTGGGGTATGTCTCTATCAGTTTTGCACATCGAGAGACTGAAATTCTTGCCCATTCTTCCTTGCAAAACAGCTCGAGCTCAGTGAGGTTGGATGGAGAGCGTTTGCGAACAGCAGTTTTCAGCTCTTTCCACAGATTCTCGATTGGATTCAGGTCTGGACTTTGACTTGGCCATTCTAACACCTGGATACGTTTATTTGTGAACCATTCCTTTGTAGATTTTGCTGTATGTTTGGGATCATTGTCTTGTTGGAAGATAAATCTCCGTCCCAGTTTCAGGTCTTTTGCAGACTCCAACAGGTTTTCATCCAGAATGGTCCTGTATTTGGCTGCATCCATCTTCCCCTCAATTTTAACCATCTTCCCTGTCGCTGCTGAAGAAAAGCAGGCCCAAACCATGATGCTGCCACCACCATGTTTGACAGTGGGGATGGTGTGTTGAGGGTGATGAGCTGTGTTGCTTTTACGCCAAACATATCATTTTGCATTGTGGGCAAAAAGTTTGATTTTGGTTTCATCTGACCAGAGCACCTTCTTCCACATGTTTGGTGTGTCTCCCAGGTGGCTTGTGGCAAACTTTAGACGAGACTTTTTATGGATATCTTTGAGAAATGGCTTTCTTCTTGCCACTCTTCCATAAAGGCCAGATTTGTGCAGTGTACGACTGATTGTTGTCCTATGGACAGACTCTCCCACCTCAGCTGTAGTTCTCTGCAGTTCATCCAGAGTGATCATGGGCCTCTTGGCTGCATCTCTGATCAGTCTTCTCCTTGTCTGAGCTGAAAGTTTAGAGGGACAGCCAGGTCATGGTAGATTTGCAGTGGCCTGATACTCCTTCTATTTCAAAATGATAGCTTGCACAGTGCTCCTTGGGATGTTTAAAGCTTGGGAAATCTTTTTGTATCCAAATCCAGCTTTAAACTTCTCCACAACAGTATTACGGACCTGCCTGGTGTGTTCCTTGGTCTTCATGATGCTCTCTGCGCTTTCAACAGAACCCTGAGACTATCACAGAGCAGGTGCATTTATACAGAGACTTGATTACACACAGGTGGATTCTATTTATCACCATTAGTCTTTTAGGACAACATTGGATCATTCAGAGATCCTCGCTGAACTTCTGGAGTGAGTTTGCTGCACTGAAAGTAAAGGGGCTGAATAATTTTGCACGCACCACTTTTCAGTTTTTTATTTGCTAAAAAAGTTTAAAATATCCAATAGATTTCGTTCCACTTCACAATTGTGTCCCACTTGTTGGTGATTCTTCACAAAAAATTAAAATTTTATATCTTTATGTTTGAAGCCTGAAATGTGGCAAAAGGTTGAAAAGTTGAAGGGGGCCCAATACTTTCGCAAGGCACTGTATATCCACATAGGTAGCACAGTCACGGTGAAGTGTGTGAAGGCTGATGTTGATTGTCCAATAACAGGATGGAAGGTGTGAAAGTTGCGTAGCAGCCTTGTTCTATTTAAACAATCCCATACCACATATTGGTAATTAGGGGTGCAACAGATCATCACCGATCCGTGATCCGAACGGGTTACCCCGCTCGGATCGGCACACGCCACGATCCACGGAGCGCTCCACGGTCTTGACCTTAGGAAAAAACGCGGCCTCGGCCTAGCTCCAAAGTGGCGGCCATCTTTCTACACCCAGGCCATTTACAATGTGATCGATCCGTCAAATGATGGAGCGATCACTTGTAAACAAACCAGCGTCATGACGCCGGTTCCTCTCTCCCCTCTCTGTACTGATCTGTACAGTGGAGGGAAGAGATCAGATGGAGGCAGCGCTGTGGGATGGATCTGTAGTGTCCACAGCGCTGCTCTGTGACAGCCATCCCTCCATACCCAGCCAATACTCTGCAATACCCTGCCAATACTCTGCAATAATGGGCACTGATCGGTTACACTGATAGGCAGAACTGCTAGGTGGCACTGATTGGCACCACTGGTGGGCATTGATAGGTGGCACTCATGGGCATTGATAGGTGGCACTGGTGGGCACTGTCATGTGGCAATGGCAGGTGGCATTGGCAGGGGGTACTAGTGTGCACAAATGAGGCATAATTGCCTCTTCCCAATACTTTTGGTAATATAGTATGTGTGTATGTGTGTATATATATATATATATATATATATATATATATATATATATAAGAAAGAAAGGGGGTAAAATCTTCTGGGGCTGAAGTGGTTAAAGAAGGTCACTGTCAGCGAAAGGGTGAAAGCACCTCCGCAAGGTAATCTTGAAACCTGTTGGGGGTGACTGAGATTGGGAACCCCTGGTTTAGAGGAACAAAATATATCTATTGAAATTTCTTATGTCATTGTACTCATCTTTTTCTTGACATACCTGTATCACCAGTGAATGACTGCATTGTATTTATTACAGGTTCTGGCAAGTGTATTCATATCATTTTAATACTCTTATTAAACACTCACAGAGATAAATATAGTCAGAGAGACATATAAATCTATTTATCACAGGCTTATAAATATAGATATTAAAGCGGAGGTCCACCCTAAAATGGACCTTCCGCTCATCGGAATCCTCCCCCCCTCCGGCGCCACAATTGGCACCTTTCAGGGGGGAGGGGGGTGCAGTTACCTGGATAATCCAGGTAACTGCACCCACTTCCGGGATAGCTCTCTGCAGAAAGGGGCGTAGATTACGCCCCTTTCCGCAAGTGCCCGCCCCCTTCCGCAAGTGCCCCGCTGCCTGCTGGTCTTATGTTGCTGGGGGGTCAATCATTGCTGGGAGGTATGTACTGTTGAAGGAAGGGTCTAATGTTGCTGTTGGGGGGGGGGGGTCTATTGTTGCTGGCTGCTGGAGGGTTTATATAGCTGGCCAGGGGTCTACAAAAGATCTGGGGCTAGAGCTCATAGCGGCATAGTAAAGAGAGACATACGATTGGGCGGGCATACACATGTATATACAGTAATATAGGTGTGTGTGTGTGTATATATCCCCAGAGAGCCCCCCACTTACATCAGGGTCCCCAGAGAGCCCCCCTTACATCAGGGTCCCCAGGGAGCCCCCCTTTACATCAGGGTCCCCAGGGAACCTCCCCCTTACATCAGGGTCCCCAGGGAGCCTCCTCCTTACATCAGGATCCCCAGAGAGCCTCCCCCTTACATCAGAATCCTCAGAGAGCCTCCCCCTTACATCAGAATTCCCAGAGAGCCCCCCACTTACATCAGGGTTCCCAGAGAGATCCCTTACATTAGGGTCCCCAGAGAGTCTCACCCTTAAATCAGGGTCGCCAGAGAGCCCCCCACTTACATCAGGGTCCCCAGAGAACCTCCCCTCCCCTTGGGGACCCCTGCATAGACTCAGGGCTATGGGCCCCAGATTCGGGGCTATAGCCCCAAAAGCCCCCCCCCCCCCCCCCCCCAGTGACACCACTGTTGCTGGCGGGGTCTATTGTTGCTAGCTACAGGGAAACTATTTTACTGTCTTTCTTGTTCTCATTAAGAAATTCCATAAAAATTACTTAGCAATACAAAATGATACTTGGTTCTGTATTCTCTAAATGTGGCAGTACTGAGACATACCTCCCAACTTTCTAAAATGGGAATGAGGGACACCTATTTGCAAAAGTATGTAGGCATAGGATACACCCCCTGTCACACCCCCTCAAAGGAGAATTGTATAAAAAAAATGATTGGTTAAACTCACAAGTACTTTTTACCACTACCATTCCTTTATATTGGCTTTTGGAATTTACAAATGCAGCAATTTAGAAATTGGATGAAAAGTTTAGCACTGGGAAACACTTTTTGAAAGATAAATGAGTGTTATATACAATATATAGATCAGACCAAAATGAGGGACAGAGGAGGAGGAATGAGGGACAGAGGGACATTGCTCCAATTCAGGGATAGTCCCTCGAAATCGGGGACAGTTGGGAGCTATGCTGGGAGGTGAGTAGAGGGTGGAACCAAGAGGAACAAAGATCGGTGGTGAGTACGGGGCAGATATAAGGGGTGATTCGGAAGGGGGGAGTTTTTACACCTATTATCTGAGAAAAAATGAGAAAAAAAGTCCTGTATATAACTATTTATATTGTTATTTATGTGTGCATTTTGTCCTGCTAGAAGCAAGGCAGACATTGCACAAAATGATTTCATTTTTCGAGCTCTGGAAAAATCAGCCCGGCAGTGAATATGAGAAGCAACATAGGAAAGTATTGAGTGTAATCCGCTTCCATCTGTTTCTGCTTATAATGGAGCTGTATCATCACAATCTACAGGGCAGACAGTCTCTGATTAACACAAACCAGAGCACATCAATAGCACAGAGCGAGGGGAAGGATATGAAAAAGTACATCGGGACCATCTATCAGGCGGGGCGGCTCTGAATAATTCATTTTATAGGTTGTTCTTATTTTAGAAAGTCTATTAACATGTAGGCACATCATAGGAGTAAAGGTAGGGAGACTTTTATTATCCACAGCCAATAGAATTTTTCAGCCCAGTGGCGGCAGCTGCTCCATTTTTTTGGGGGAGGCGGCAAACAAACCACCCCCCCCCATTCAGTTGATCGATCAAACCCCCCCGTCGCTCGGTCGACCGGCAAACAACCCCCGCCCCGTCACTTGCCCATCCACCCACCAGCCCTGTACTTACTCCATTCAGGTCACGGGCAGCTTTCGGTGGCTTCCCACTGCCTCTCCTCCTTGGCGGCTCCCCCCCCCCTGCTTCTGCTCCCGGCCAATAGGGTCACTTCTACTCTCAGCCAATTGGGTCTTAAGACCCGCTTCTTGATTGCCCAGGAGGAGAAGCAGGAAGACTATAGCGAATATTAATTCGCTATTGTCACACAACTGGGTGGCCCACCTTTTTGAAGCCAATAAGAGCCTCAAACTCTAATCATATGCTTTAAAAAGAAAAACCCCTTTGAAATCCATGGGTCCCACGCTCTGCGTGTAGGTTAGGGGCCAGACGCATGGATCAGGGGGGCGGCGCCCCTGTGCCCCTAATGGAGCAGGTGGTGAGGAGGCAACATATCACCTCCTCACCACCTGTCAACACACACTCAGATTGCTTTTCAGAGGTGCCTGCTGCACTTGTGAATGAGCCCTTAGGTTCATTCCGCAGCGGCACTCTTAGGACTCGTAAAACCCTGCAGTTGAGTCAGCGGTTTTACCATCCCCAATCCCTACCCCCTTTAGCTACAGCAGCCAAAGGTGTACACATGCCGCAGAAGGAATTAAGCCTCCTGTTGCTTTTGGTGGGTGCTACCACCTGCCAATCTTAACCAATTAAAGTAAATGGGGCCACTATATATATATATATATATATATATATATATAACCCACCTTTTTGCACCTGCTTTAACTGCTATGTCTAAGGTTCATGAAGGAAGGTTTTCTACGGTATTGGCTGTACCACCACCACCTAGGCATCCTGGCTTCTAGCCGCGATTCCACCAGCTCAGGGACAAACTATTACCAACTTTTTACCCGATGCAGCCCAATGACCGATAGCCCATTATTTCCATGATAGGGAAGGTACCCCAGAGATCCACCCCCTTAAATCAGGGTCCCCAGAGAGCCTCCCCCTTAAATCAGGGTCCCCAGAGAGCCTCCCCCTTAAATCAGGGTCCCCAGAGATCCTCCCCCTTAAATCAGGGTCCCCAGAGATCCTCGCCCTTAAATCAGGGTCCCCAGAGATCCTCCCCCTTAAATCAGGGTCCCCAGAGATCCTCCCCCTTAAATCAGGGTCCCCAGAGATCCTCCCCCTTAAATCAGGGTCCCCAGAGATCCTCGCCCTTAAATCAGGGTCCCCAGAGATCCTCCCCCTTAAATCAGGGTCCCCAGAGATCCTCCCCCTTAAATCAGGGTCCCCAGAGATCCTCCCCCTTAAATCAGGGTCCCAAAGATCCTCACCTTAAATAAGGGTCCCAAAGATCCTCACCTTAAATAAGGGTCCCAGAGAGCCTCCCCCAGCATCAGGGTCCCCAGAGAGCTCCCCGCTTACATCAGGGTCCCCAGAGAGCCTCCCCTCCCCTTGGGGACCCCTGCAGATACTTGGGGCTATGGGCCCCAGATTTAGGGCTATAGCTCCAAAAGCCACCCCCTAGTGATGCCACTGTTTGATAATAAATGGCTTCAGCCAAACACTAACCATGAGTGAGAGAAAAGTTTTTCGTGTTATCATTCATTTTCATGCCAGGGTATGTAAACTTATGAGCACAACTGTATAGTAAATAAAACATAATGAAATAAATGTTGCAGTTTCAGAGCTCAAGACAGTGCTGACAAAATGTAATGTTTGGCCTCAGCATGGACATCTGCTGCAGCCTGTATATGATTGAGTGTGGGGCAGCGGGCAGGGAGGAGAATGCATTGCTGAGTTCCCATTTGTACTGTGACATTCAGACGATGACAGCTTGTCCTCTGAAGATCCAAAGGTATCAATATGGGAAGCTGCGGTGACAGCCGAGGGATCCGCTGAATACTGGAACAACTGCTCTGCACTTTAACTGTCAAGCCAGGTGGCAGATGAAATGTAATCCAATCTGTAACAGTCATTCAATCTGCTGTGGATTTGTGTCCGTCTTAAAGAAAAGAAAAGAAAATGCATTTTTAGATATACCTATAAAAGAGATCACCTTGATGTAGATATAGTTATCAACGCTTGTCAAATTTTGAAAAATGTGTTTCTATGTAAAGTTTCTAATTTATCTGTATGTGGAGGCAGTCATATATTTTCTGCCATAGTGTTGCTTTACAACATCTACTCACAATGTGTGTCTATAGGGATGTATTCACTTTCAATAGCCAGTCATGTGTAAGGGAAAAGAAAACCACAATCATGCTGTACTATTTGTAATATGATTATCTCCCATGGTTGCCATCTTGTGGCCACAATGCAGTATTTTCCTGAAATACCAAAATCAAAGTAATGTACCGCATGATGGCCATTAGATGGAGCTGTTCATAGAAGATAATAACATTACAAACAATACATTTGAAGCAGTATTGACCCCAACACAAAAAAATGTAGTATTCACCAAACATTAGATGTAGTGGCTGCTATAGTTTTCTCTTTTTCAGCATTTTCCTCTCCGTTTTCACCTAGTGATCTGGCCAGTAACACACCTTCTGTATTAGGGTGTCTCCACTCGAGATGAAGGAGCGACAAAGACACCTTTATACAGCAGCATTGTTAATCTGGTGGGAGGTGTAGTGTTAGATGTACTAGCAGATTTATGCAGTGTACACACGACTGGAGTTTCCGGCAGACTAGGTCGGACGGTCTTCCCAACGGACTTTCGGCAGACTTCCAACGGACTTTCCGAACGAATGGACTTGGCCACACACAATCACACCAAAGTCCGACAGATTCGACCATGATGACGTACGACCGGACTAGAATAAGGAAGTTCATAGCCAGTAGCAGGAGCAGACTGACCATTTGGGCACTCGGGCACTGCCCGAGGGCCCAATGCCACTAAGGGGCCCCATCAGGGTTGTCAGCCTCAATAAAACCAGGGACAGTATGTAAAAATCTGTGTTTTAAAAAAAAACAAGATTATAGCTGCCCCGCCTCTCCAGTACCATTTGAGTGTGTGTATGTGTATTCTGTGTGTGTATACTGTGTGTGTATATTGTGTGTCTGTGTGTGTATGCTGTATGTGCGTGTATACTGTGTGGCCCCATAATCTATGGCCTGGGGTCCCCATAATGTTCTCCTATAGCTAGGGGGCCTCATAATCTCCTATTGCCCAGGGGCCCCTTGAGTTGTCAGTCCGCCCCTGGCCAGTAGCCAATAGCTGCCCTAGCGTCGGTTTTCGTCCATCGGACTAGCATACAGACGAACAGATTTTTCCACCTGACTCGAGTCCATCGGAAAGATTGAAACATGTTCTAAATCTAAAGTCAATCTGATTTTTTGACAGCAAAGGTCCGATGAAGCCCACACACGATTGAATTGTCTGCTGGAGTTTTTCCGTTGGACCTTTGCTGTCGAAAGGTCCGGCCGTGTGTACACGGCATTAGATACACTTAAGCATCGTTCACATGATGAAAATATCGGTCGAATGATTGTCCTTTTTTTTTTCCTCATATAGAATATGAAGAGGTTACTAAACTTACGAAAATTCTCGTATGACAGAATACAATTGCATTGTTTACTTAGGCAGACCGCTGTTCTGTCTCTCGTCAGAACGATCGATGGGTCCCAGGGAACATTGATTGGCTGTGATTGGCTCCCGATGTGTCCAATCACAGCGGGAGCGGGTTGCAGACTGCTCGTGCCTCAGACCCTGTGCACATGAAATCCCGTACAGGCAGGAGGGATGCCCTGCCGCAGTATAACTGCGTGGAGCAATCTTAAAGTGGTTAACCGCTTGCCGACCAGCCGTCGCAGTTTTAATAACACGGTTTTAACACAGTTTAATAACATGGCTGGGCAAAACGACGTTGCCCTGCATCGCTTCGCCTTTTGGGCACTAGGGGCGTGCGCACCCCGCAGCATTTGTTCCCGGAGCTGGACCGCCAGGCTCCCGCAATCGCTCGTGACAGAGAGAGAACCAGGATCTGTGTGTGTAAACAGATTCCGGTTCTTTCAGGGGAGTAGAGAAAGATCGTGTGTTCCTAATATGTATGAACACCGATCTCTCGCTCTCCTCCTAGACAGTCTCCTTCCCCCACAGTTAGAAACACACCCAGGGAACACAGTTAAGCCTTTGATCGCCCCCTAGTGTAAACCCCTTCCCTGCCAGTGTAATTTACACAGTAATCAGTGCATTTTTATAGCACTGATCGCTGTATAATTGTCAATGGTTTCAAAAATGTTTCCAAAGTTTCCGATGTGTCTGCCATAATGTTGCAGTCCTGATAAAAATCTCATTACTAGTAAAAAAAATAATAATAAAAATGCCATAAATCTATCCCATATTTTGTAGACGCTATAACTTTTGCTTTATCAAAAATATGTAGAAGAATATATATCGGCCTAAACAGAGAAAGACATTTTTTTTGTTTTTTTGATAAAAAATGTGGGATACTTAGTATAGCAAAAAGTAAAAGATATTGGGGGTTGATTTACTAAAGGCAAATCCACTTTGCACTACAAGTGCACTTAGAGGTGCAGTCGCTTTAGATCTGAGGGGAAGCTCTGAAATTAGAGGAAGTTCTGCTGATTTTATCATCCAATCATGTACAAGCAAAAATGCTGTTTTTTTATTTTCCTCGCATGTCCCCCTCAGATCTACAGCGACTTTACTTCCAAGTGCACTTGCAGCCCAAAGTGGATTTGTTTTTAGTAAATCAACCCCATTGTGTTTTGTTTTCAAAATTGTCTCTCTTCTTTTGTTTATAGCGCAAAAAATAAAAACCGCAGAGATGATCAAATACCACCAAAATAAAGCTCTATTTGTGGGAAAAAAAGAATATCAATTTTGTTTGGGTACAGCATCGCACGATCGCAATTGTCAGTTAAATCGACGCAGTGCCGAAACGCAAAAAATGGCCTGGTCATTGAGCAGCCAAATCTTCTGGGGCTGAAGCTGTTAAAGTGGTTGTAAAGGCTGAAGGTTTTTTTACCTTCATGCATTCTATGTATGACTATAAAAAAGCTCCTGTGTGCTGCTCTCCCCTCAGCCTCATCTCAATCCAGCAATGTGTACGGGAGCCTCAGCTGTCCTAGGTCTTTCTCTCTTCATTGGCTGTCAATCACAGCCAGTGAGCCAATGAGGATAAAGGGGGGGCAGGGCTGAGTCACGGCTCTGTGTGTCCTATGAACACATAGAGCAGGGACAGCATGCATCAGTGCCTTCAAAGCAAGTGGCTTACTATTGGGGGCACTGGTGAAGGGGGAGGAGCCAGGTGCACCAATGGGGGACCTGAGAAGAGGAGGATCGGGGCTGCTCTGTGCAAATACATTACAGAGCAGGTAAGTATAACATGTTTGTTATTTAACCACTTAAAGACCAGCCGCCGCAGTTGTACTGTGGCAGGTTGGCTCTCCTGGGCGAATTGCTGTCATGGTACGACGGATGCTATATGACTGTTAGGGGGCGTGCGTGACGCCAGAGCCGATGTGCGTGGCCGACAACAACTGAGATGGCCGCCAGCCACCCACGATCAATATAAACAGACAGGTGCCCATTCTGTCAGGGTAGAAGAGACAGATTTTCTGCTCCTAGTGATTAGGAACATTGATCGGTCTCCTCCCCCAGTCACTACACTGCCCCCACAGTTAGAATCACTCCCTAGGGAACACTTAACCCCTTGATCGCCATCTAGTGTTAACCCCTTCCCTGCCAGTGACATTTCTACAGTAAGTAGTGGGCTTTTTTAGCTCTGATCACTGTATAAATGCCAATGGTCCCTAAAAAGTGTCAAAAGTGACCTATCTGTCCACCGCAATGTCACAGTCCTACTAACAATTGCTAAACACAACCATTACTAGTAAAAAAGAAAAATAATAAAAATGCTATAAAACTATCCCCTATTTTGTAGACGCTATAACTTTTGTGCAAACCAATCAATATACGCTTATTATGATTGTGATTTTTTATTTATTTATTTATTTTTTACCAAAAATATGTAGAAGAATACATATTGACCTAAACTGATGACGAAATTTGCTATAGCAAAAAATATTGTTTTTTTTTCAAAATTGTCGGTCTTTTTTTTGTTTATAGCGTCAAAAAAAAACACAGAGGTTATGAAATACCACCAAAAGAATTCTCTATTTGTAGGAAAAAAGGAGATAAATTTTGTTTGTGTACAGCGTCGCACGACTGCGCAATTGTCAGTTAAAGTGACACAGTGCCATATCACAAAAAATGGCCTGGGCATTAAGGGGGCAAATCCTTCCAGTCCTTAAGTGGTTAAAAAAAACAAAAAAAAAAAAAAAACAGTCTGTGCACACCTTTCCAGAATCGCAGGAAAACGCAGGAAGCATTTGCAATGTCATTATCTCTTAATGGCACCCCAAACGCGGTGCGATTTTGCTGCAATTGTCAAATGACAAAATGCTCTACAATTGCGGCAAAAATCGCAATGTCAAACGCTCCTGGCTTTGTGCCAAGATTTGGTACATGAGCTTCTTTGGAGTGTTTTGGAGTGGAGGGAGACCCATTCAAATCAATGGTGCCACTCCAATAACGGTCAGGTGTGAATTGAGCTTTAGAATCACTTTAAGAAATTGGCTTAGCAAATTATTTGAATACATAGACCCCTAAAATATTCAGTTTGCATAAACATTCTGTATTACATAAGTAAATCAATCCCTATGAGTCGGTCACTTTATCGAGAATAGCGATATGCTGAACTAACCTGAGTTTGGTTCAGAGCAGGTTTGGTGACCATTGATAAAGTAAAGTAACTAAAGGGTGAATCCAAACACTACTGAAGTCAATGGGAGCCAAATGTTAAAAAAAAAAAAAAAAAACAGTAATGCCGCGTACACACGACCAGACTTTTCAACATCAAAAGTCAGACGGAATGATTCCGGCAGACTATTCGATCGTGTGTGGGCTGCAGCGGACTTTTGATTTGCAAAAGTCTGACAGACTTTAGAAATGGAACATGTTTCAAATTTTTTTGCCAGAACTCCGCCGGACCCAGTTCCTACCGAGAAATCCGCTCGTGTGTGTGCTAGTCCGACGGACAAAAACCGATGCGAGGGCAGCTATTGGCTACTTTTGATTTGCAAAAGTCTGACAGACTTTCAGAAATGGAACACGTTTCAAATTTTTCCGCCAGAACTCCGCCGGACCTAGTTCCTACCGAGAAATCCGCTCGTGTGTATGCTAGTCTGACAGACAAAAACCGACGTTTGAGGGCAGCTATTGGCTACTGGCTATGAACTTCCTTATTGTAGTCCAGTCGTACGTCATCACGTTCAAATCCGTCAGACTTTGGTGTGATTGTGTGTGGCCAAGTCCGTTCCTCCGGAAAGTCCATCAGAACTCTGTCAGAACTCCGTCAGAACTCTGTCGAAAATCTGTCGGACCTAAGTTCGGTCGTGTGTACGCGGCATAAGTCATTTTCTAGGCTAGGCTAGGTTGTCAAACAAATGGCATGGGGGCTAAGTACTGCAATTAGCAGATTTGAATACACCAACAAATCAAAGCCAGACTCAATCTTTATACCGTATTTGCCGGCGTATAAGACGACCTTTTACAGTAAAAAAAAATGAGCAAAAAGCTGGGGTCGTCTTATACGCCAGATATAAAGCTGGGGTTATCATATGCCAGCCGTCCGCTGGATGTTAAGCCCTCCGGATACTCGCCAAGTGTGCGGTAATACTGTATACATACAATATACACCGCTGAGCCAATCCCGGCGAGTGATGTATTCTATTAATGAATACAGCGCCTGCTCGGATTGGAGTAACAACCTCTGCAGCCTGCTCGGATTGGCTGTGAGAGTCAGAGGCGCGGGCTGATGATGTAACAGCCTCTGCCAATCCGAGCAGGCACTGTATGCAATAATAGAATGCATAGCTTGCCGTGATTGGCTCAGGGCGGTATACTATATGTATACTGTGAGACAGCATGTTACCCGGCGCCAACTTCGTTTCTGAACATACGGAATTCCTGCACAAGGGGGTCGTCTTATACAGTGAGTACAGCACAAAAACAATTTTTTAAATTGAAAAGTAGGGGGTCGTCTTATATGCCCAGCCGCCTTATACGCCGGCAAATATGGTAATCAGTTACAGCAAGCAGGTTTTTTTCTTCTTTTGGGAAAAGGGTTTTACATGAAAAAATAAAAGCTGATCATGTTTATCACCCCTGCCTGTGCTAAATGGTTTAGCTCATCCATGTAAACCTATACATTCTGCTGGAGCGCTTGGGCTTTTGAGAAACAGACTTATTGGCAGGATCAACAGAAGAAAGAAAACAAATGCAGCCATCACATCTAAGAATTGGTAAGCTGCAATATAATAAATGTTTGCTTTTGGGTTTAACACCGCTTTAACCACTTGACCTCCAGAAGATTTACCCCCCTTCATGGCCAGGCCATTTTTTTGCGATGTCCTGATAAAAATCGTAGATCACCGCCATTACTAGTAAAAAAAAATAATAATAATAAAAATGCTATAAATCTATCCCCTATTTTGTAGACGCTATAACTTTTGCGCAAAAACCAATCAATATACCCTTATTGCAATTTTTTTTACCAAAAATATGTAGAAGAATACATATCGACCTAAACTGATGCTATAAAAAATGCTATAACTCTATCCCCTATTTCGGCCTAAAAAATGCTATAACTCTATCCCCTATTTCGGCCTAAAAAATGCTATAACTCTATCCCCTATTTCGGCCTAAAAAATGCTATAACTCTATCCTCTATCTTGTAGACGCTATAACTATTGCGCAAAGTTTCGGGATACAGTTATGCTCCTTCTTTAGGGGTGCAAAGAAAAGAGGAATTCATCTAAAGTATGATTATATATATTTCAATCAGTATCTTTAAAGTGGAATATCACAAACATTGAATAAATAATTAAATATTACAGTGTTACAGTAATCCACTTACGTGGTATTGAATGGTGAGATCGTTTTCAATGTTTTGTTAAATCGCATTAAAATATGTGGACAAACAGCACAAGGTAAGTGTGCCGGTGGGGCTGCGATTTCAAGGCCAGAGGGGCATGAAGAAGATGTATAGGTAAGCTTAGTATTGCTCTCCTGAAAAGGGAGGGGTCTCCCTGCATTCCATGGTGGCAGAAAGGCCAGAAGAATAAACTGGGGCCAGATAATGAAAAACCCTGGGTTTTTTTTATGCCTTCCTCTGGATCAACTGTGGGTATAGGATTGGGTATATGGGATTGTATTTTTTTATTTTCTAATTTTTTTTATACTTTAATTTTTTATGGTTGAACTAGATGAACTTGTGGCTTTTTTTAACCAGCTATGTAACTATAAAAAAAAATAAAAATAAAAAAATAATTAAAAAAAAATCTTCTATGGAGGATGGACGGCAAGTGGTTAAGAAAAGACAAATTCACTACTACCCCTAGTTTTCCTTTATCAGCAAAGATATAGTAAACACCACTGGCAATGTGAGGGCAGGGAGTCTGTCTGAATTATTTATATAGGTTAGAATTTCTTTTTGTAGAATGTTGGCTGTAGGGGAAAATCAAACAAAGCAATTCTCATGTATCCTGAAAACTGCTTTAAAACGTGTTATTACATTGATACATTGAGGTGATGCATTGCTAGAAAATTTCAAATGTTATCCAAAAGGACATTTTATATTGTACCCAATGTACTTTTCTTTCAGCCAGCATCAACAAATGTATGTTTCCAGAACATTCAGAAACCCCCACAGTCCTTATGTTCTGATTTGAAAACACAAAGTCAACTGTTTGAGGCGGCAATGAAATTAAATGTTTAAATGTCACCATTGTAAGTATACTGTCCCTGGTAGACTGGACGCTCAGAATTGTGTTATATACTGTATACTTTATGTAATTTATTTTTTATTTTTATTACTATACAGTAGAGCTGCACGATTCTGGCCAAAATGAGAATCACAATTTTTTTGCTTGGAATAAAACGACCACGATTCTTGCTACATAAAATCTTTCACATTATACCAAACAAAAATGTCCTAACTTTTCTGGTTAGTGTTATATATATTTTTTTTAATTCATTAAAGTATTTTTTTTTCCAAAAAAATTGCATTTGAAAGACCACTGCCAAATACAGTGTAACATACAATATTACAACAACCACCATTTTTATATATATATATATATATATATATATATATCTATCTATCTATCTATCTATATATATATATATATATATATATATATATATATATATATATATAATGTTTGGCACAATATTTAAAGGAATATTTAATTTTTATTGTTTCACTTTAAGTATTATTAACTGCTTGCCGACTAGCTGCCAAAGTTTTACCGGGGCAGAATTGCAGGGCTGGGTGAAACGACGTTACCTTATGTCACTTCACCTTTTGCCCACTAGGGGCCCCTGTGCCGTGAGCCCATGCAAGTGCCTGGCAGGCGCGATGACCGCCGGCCACCTGCGATCGCTCGTGACAGAGCGAGAACCGGGATCTGTGTGTGTAAACATACAAATCCCGGTTCGTTCAGGGAAGAGGAGACTGATTGTGTGTTCATGCCAAGTATGAACACCGATCTCTCTCTTCCCCTAGTCAGTTCCATCCCCCCTAGTGTTAACCCCTTCCCTGCCAGTGACATTTATACAGTAATCAGAGCATTTTTATAGCACTGATCACTGTATAATTGTAAATGGTCCCAAAAATGTGTCAAAAGTGTCCAATTTGTCCGCTGCAATATCGCAGATCGCCACCATTACTAGTAAAAAAATAATAATAATAATAATAATGCCATAAATCTATCCCCTATTTTGTAGATGGTATAACTTTTGCGCAAACCAATCAATGTATGCTTATTGCGATTTTTTTTTTTTTTTACCAAAAATATGTAGAAGAATACATATAAATGCCTAAACATGTGTTTAAAAAAAAAAAAGTGGGATATTTATTATAGTAAAAAGTAAAAAAAAACTCTATTTGTGGGAAAAAAAGGATGTCAATTTTGTTTGGGTTCAGTGTCGCATGGCACAATTGTCAGTTAAAGCAATGCAATGCTGTATCGCAAAAAATGGCCCGGTCATTGAGCAGCCAAATGTTTCGGGGCTAAAGTGTTTAAAATCAGTGCTCCTGAAAAAACGGTTGTTTTTAAAACTTTTTTGCATTGATACATTACCCCTGGAGCAGGATCTGGGTCCTTAGACACTTTTTATGGCAATAACTTTAAAATTAGCACTTTTGATTTTTCATGTTCGTGTTCCATAGACTTTAAGGCTTAATGTATATGGGACGTTTTTACAACCTCTCCTGACTGATTTAATTTGACAGATAGTGACCCACGTTTAAAACGTCTGTTTTGCCACGTTCTTTTTTAAATACCCAAAAAGGAAAAACGCTTGTAAACAAACGCAGCTGAATGCAAGTTACCGCGTTTAGCAGCATTTAGACGCATTTGGCGCTTGAAATGCCACTGAACTCCTGTCTGAAATAATTTTTTTGCTTTTCAAAAAAGGATTCTAAACTCAACTGTCTAAAAATGATATTAAACGAGCATGTTCACATGTACACATAAGATAACATTGGATGAGTTCAGGGGCAGCTGAAAAAAGCATCCAACTGCCTCTGAATATCCGTTTACCAGCAGCAGTGTACATGAGGCCTAACGACAGTCGCATACATTTTTTTGGTCTGTTTGCATGTTCTGGTGCGAACCAAACTGGGGGGTGTTCAGCTCATCCCTAGTGAAGAGACTTCCCCGCTCTGCTGGCTATAGCCGGTGCTGATTGAGCAGGGAAAATTCAACAGGCTGGTTGTACAGAAGTCGATTGGTAGATGCTGAACCAGCTAAATTTTGATAATGTATAATTTGCTTTAGTATCATTTTTTAACCCTTTCCCACCCGGCCTAATACAAATTGACGTTGGCAGGAACCTTTCATCCCTCCAGGCGGACATCATATAATGTCTTCATGGTCCCATGCAGCACGGTGATCGGAGATGAGGCGTGTCCCTCGGACACAGCCCATCCCTGATCAGGGTAAAGAGCCAATGAAAATGGCTCTTTACAACGTGACTGGTTGTGTCTAATCACAGCCGGTCAAATGTGTTGTCCTCGTTCAAGCCGCTCGTGCACTTCCCCGTTCACCAATGTAAACAAACCGCGGTAACTAGCTGTTACCAGGTTCTCCTTCTTACACACCAATTCTGTGTGAGGAGGAGATCTGGAAACAGTAAGTTACCTTGTTACAGTGTACAGTAATGATTGCCCCCAAAATAAAGAGGACCCGTCTATAAGCCCATCAAAGTACCTGAGTACCCGTTACCTGTCTCGTCAGGTAATTTTGTGGACATTTTCCTGGTGTTCTAAGGCCTTTAAAGGTGTGATAGGTAGCCAGAAAATTAGATGTATAATTTATGCTCCTAGAATGCCTGAAGGTTCTACTTGGATGTTGGGCCTCTGTATGTTGCTAGACTGTGTAAAAGTCTCACATGTGGTATCGCCAGAATGTATTTCGGGGTGTAATTTTTGCTATGTATATGCTATGTGTTACAAATATCTTATGAATTGACAACTTTTTGTAAAAAAACAATACGTTTTTATTTTTTTTTCCACATTTTCCAAAAACTTACTCATAGATTATACGTTGGGGTGTTTACTTTCCAAAATGGGGTAATTTTGAGAGCATTTCCATTGTTCTGGTGGTCCAGGATCTTCAAAAGTTTGATAGGTAGTCAGGAAATTAGATGTGTGGTTTATGTCCCTAGAACGCTTGAAGGTGCTACTTGAATGTTGGGCCTCTGTATGTGGCTAGGCTGTGAAAAAGTCCCACACATGTGGTATTGCCATACTCAGGATGAGTAGCAAAATGTTTTTTTGGGTGTAGTTGCAAGAATGCCTCTGCCGTGTGTGAGAAATAACTTGTTATTATGACAATTTTGTGTAAAAAAAACCCCAAAAAAAACAATTCTTCATTTTCCCAAGAATTGTGGGAAAAATTACAACTTCAAAAAAATCACCATGCCTTTTACTAAATACCTTGGAATGTCTACTTTCCAAAAAGGGGTATTTGTACTGTCCTGACATTTCAGGACCTCAAGAAATGAGATTCTAACTTTCACACAGATCAAGTAATATACACTAATTTGGGTTAGTTTTTAGATATGTAGCAGTATAAATAGTGGCCCAAATTTCTGAACAGAAATTACTTATTTGCAAAACTTTATAATAGAAACTCAAAGTGTTGTTTTTTTAAAAAATCATTGCTTTTTTCTGCTTATATTGCAAAAAAACAAAAACCCAGTGGTGATTAAATACCACTGAAAGAAAGCTCTACTTGTGTGAACAAAACAATAAAAATTTTGTTTGGGTACAGTGTTGCATGACTGAGTAATTACCAATCAAACTGTGAGAGCGTTGAAAGCTAAAAACTGGTCTCGGCAGGAAGGGGGGTAAGTGGATAATTTCCTTTTCTTTTCTTTTTTTTTTAACTGTTACATTGGTACATTTATGTAAATAAATAAAAATAATCTTTTTCCTATTTGATAGTTTAAAAAAAAAAGAAGATATCTTCAGTTATCCAGAATACAGTTGTGATTTTACCGTCCGTTGTCTGATGTTTCCATGGAACTGTGGTTGAGGTAAGTGACCATATGATTAAAGTTTTTTTTTTTAACAAACATGTTATACTTACCTGCTCTGTGGAATGGTTTTGTACAGAGCAGCCCAGATCCTCCTCTTCTCTGGTTCCCTGCTGGCGCTCTGGGCCTTTCCCCCTTGTCGAGTGCACCTATATCATACCACTTGCAATGAGGGCACTAGTATATGCTCGCTTCCGAGCCATCTCTTTGTGTTCATTAGACTCCCTTCTCACTGGCTATGATTGACAACAGAGGGCCTCTCATGCATATCGCTGGATCGATATCTGGCTCAGGTAAGTATTGGGGGGCTGAAGGAAGAGCTGCACACTGATTGTTTTTTACCTTCATGCAATGTGCAACTTTAAAGTGGTTCTGAAGGATGAAGGTTTTTTTTTTGTTTTTGTTTTTTTTATTAATTTGGGTGGAACTCTGCTTTAAATATGATGATAATAAGCATTGTTACATTGAAATGTGTAAGTTACAACAGAAAAATTGGATAGAAAGCTGTAAAAGCTCCTTCGGCTAGTGATGAAAAGACAGGTGGCCACCCCGAGTTACTTGTAATGTAGCAAATGGATTAACTGGTTCTCCATCTGTTCAAAGGGCTGATTGTGGATTGTAAATTGAATGACAAATGACTGTACTCAGGAGACTCGGATCAATCATCCTCCTTCACCCCGCCTCCAACCTTCGCTGGGTGAAATAACACATTGATTAGAGCTGATGCAAGGGGCACCTAATGAGCATGTTCACCCATTGATTACTAGTTATTGTAAAAAAACCTGTAAAGGCTACCTAAAACCAATATTTTGGGCTTTAGAGGACAAAAGTGAATTGAATCAGTTAGGGCTCATTCACATAGACGCACGGCCCCTATACAGAATAAAGAACAATTTGTTTGTCTTTTTGTATTAGCGGGTAACTGCATGCATAAATCCTATGTAGTGCACCCCCCTAAGGAACCGCAGGTAAAGGTAATAAACTTGGATAAGGATGGCAGTTTATGGGATGCCTACTTGACTTCAGGGACAGCTTCTCCTATATACAGTCTCTATATACAGCTCCTCTTCTTCCTCCAGCCTACTCTTGCTTGCAGAACCCAGCTGTTTCACCTTGTTGTAGTTTTGTAGCAAAGGCCCATTACAGACACGGACTTGCAGCCCCTATACTCGGAGAACAGATAGGGTGACACAGCTTTTTTTTCTCAGAAAATAGGTGCAGGAACTCCTCCCTTCCGAGTCACCCCTTGACTCCAACCCCTACCCACTACCGAGCACCATTCCTCCCTTTACCCACCTCCCAGTACCACCCCTTTTAGAGAATACAGAACCAAGTACAGTGGAACCTTGGATTGCGAGTAATGCGGTTTACGAGCGTTTCGCAATACAAGCTTTTTTAAAAACAAAAAAACCTGATTTGCTTTGTGAGCATTGTCTCGCAAGACCAGCAGGATTCAAGCCGCTGGGGTGTGCAGTACCGTATTTGGCCAGAGGTGAGAGAGCGCCGGTGAGGCTCGAAGACCCCAACTTTGTTTGGGGTTAATCAGAGGCACTTTAAATTATGGCAGGTGTGTACTGACTCCTATTTAACATGAGTTTGCATGTGATTGCTTAATTCTGAACACAGCTACATCCCCAGTTATAGGGGGGTGTGCACACTTATGCAACCACTTTCATTTTTTTATTTTTACTTCCTCCCTATAAAAGTTTTTTTTTTTTCCAACTGAGTTGAACAGTTTATAGGTCACATTAAAAGTGGAAAAAGTTCTGAAATTATTTATCTTTGTCTCATTTTTCTACATCACAGAAACCTGACATTTTAACAGGGGTGTGTAGACTTTTTATATCCACTGTAAATGTACAAAATCTTACTCAGAACTTTTTATAAGCAAGAACATTATATCAGAAGCAACCATTTTGTTCCAAATTTAGCCATTTTAGCCCACTGTACACAAGTATTTTGTATGGAATTTGTTAATGATAACAAAGGCAGTAAAATAGATCTAGCAACAATGAACAGCCCAGTAACAATAGATCCACTCCAGCAAAAATGGACCCCCACCAGTCAGCATCAATTTGATCCTCCAGTAACTAGCAAAATTAGACCCCTCCCTCAACAGTATATCCTTTCCAGCAACGATTGACCCCAGCAACAATAGATCCCCTACCGGTAACAATAGACCCCCCCTGTAAAAATACACCCTCTCCAGCAACAATAGATTCTCCAGTAGCCAGGATCAACAGACCCTCTAGCAGCCAGCAACAAAGAATCCTCCCTCAAAAGTACATCCCTCTCAGCAATAACTGACCCCCCCAGCAACATAAGACCTGTAAGGATTAAGGGGTGTCTAAACAAAATGGTTGACAGTATGTCTTACTAAATACATGTCTTTCTGTATACTTCTCAGTAAAATAAGGACTCGTCATCTTTAGTCACGTACTCATCAAGAAGAGGCCGCATCAGCCCTAAAAAGCAGTCTACGCCCAGAAGATTGTCTTATCAGCTGATAACACCCGGAGAATTGCTTTTTCTTTGCAAAAATGTTGTTTTTTTACATTGCTGATGTTTGCTCTTTTCTGTCTATAAAAGAGAAGTAATAAAGAGCTCAGAGTCAGAGAGAGTCAGAGTTACGACGGACTTCTGAGCAGAAATACTGAATACCTCCGTGTCTCTTTGCTTAGATAAGAACTCTAACTAACAATTGGGAAACGGTAACATAACCTGACAAATAGGTGACTTGTTGAGGTCACACCTAACATTTCTGGCGCCGCGAACAGGGACCTGCAGAAAGAAACTACAAGAGGCGAACGAACATAAGGATGGAACGAAATGGTCGGGCACATCAAGAACCACAGACAAAACCTGCGCAGGTAAGAAAAGCTTTATTTTCTTATAAACTCTGTGCTTCTTAGATTTGTGCCCACCTGATCTGTCTGAATTGTTCTTCAGGTAAACACCAACCTCTGTAGTAAGCGGGTCTTGAACTTAATATTTTGGCTTATGTTACCGTTGTTTCTTGTCTGTCTACTTGTCATCTGTCTGTTGTGAATGAAATAAGCCCTGTTTGTATGGTGTGAATTGAAACATATATCATCCCAATGGGTAACGGAATGCGCCCTTAACTCGTAAGAGTACTTTGGGGGTCCGACACTTAAGTTTGATATACGCTTTTTGATTCATGAGCCTAAAAACGGGTTGAAAGTATAAGTCCTGACTGCCTCAATAAAGCAGGAATAAGAAACGAATGCTGAGAGATTCCATGGTAATGGGAAGGGAATAAAGGTCTCCACAAAGTCCCGGAGACCTAGTCATATGTGTTTGGCCACCAAAAGGGAATGCTTGTATATGTTGTAGCCGTCAGTCTGGTCATAATATTTGTCAGTTGGCTAGCATATAAAGTAATTCGATTTCAGAAATCTCATCTAGGAGAGGTTTTTAGTATTTTGGCACCCTAGGAGGAGAAGGCAACGAGACACTTAGTAAGTGATCCAAACGCCACCTAGGCAAGACTGTCAAAATGGGCCAGACACATGGTATACCCCAGGAGGAATCTCAGAAATGTTATGCTGTTAAAGACATAATTACAATGTTGTATGGGAAGGATAAGGCACAGGGCACAAATAGGATTCTCAAGAAATTGGGGATGGATGGAGAAAATGGATTAAGTGTAGAAGGTTGGGGAGAAATAAAGAAAGACAGACAGGGAGAGATATTGAAAAACGGATGGGTATCACAAATACAATGTTTAATTAAGGTTTCCAACAGGGCTGAAGAGGAGGGATGGGAGTATTGTCAGGAAAAAGGTGGATGGGATATGAAGGTCCGACACAAAAGTCTTCCTTCTGCTCCCGGCAATAGGGTAAATACGGGAGATACTCCACCTCCTTATAACACCACCACACCAGGTAATGAAAGACCAAAACTTTATCCTTCCTTAAGAGGAAGAGGATGGGTATGCCGAGTATGCGGTACCCAGAATACAGACTGGGCACAGGAATGTGTGCATTGCGGCGCTCAAAGACCAGAGCCCGTAGCTCCAGTCCATAGTCGGACTAGGGTAATACAAGTAAATAATCCAAATGCGGGTCAAGCAGGACAGCCACCTACAGTGACCCGACAAGTCGTTCTGAGGACATGGACACCTTGGTCGGCTGACACTCTTATGGCATTAATACAGAATGCTCCTGATCCCGTAGCAAAACCTGCCGCATTCTGTAGATTCGTGACACAATTACTAGACACACATGAAGCAACTTGGCAAGATGGGGAAGATTTGTGTAGACATAAAATGACACTAACGATGTTTAATCAATTTATGAATGAAATTGCTCCACATAGACCACAAGGGGATCCAGCGGCAGATCCACCAGGAATACACCCCCGTCATATAGACTCTAGACCCCTGTTTATTGCTCAGTTACGAGAATTTTGCCAAGGGAAACAGCAGGAAAGGGGTTCGACAGCGCCCATAAAACAGGCCCCAGGTCAGACTGTTACAGAATTTTACCTCAACATGGAAAGCATGATGGCTGACGAAGGTCTAGATTTAGCCTTACCCGTCACCATTAGGGCTTTCAATCGACAGTTTATGGAAGGACTAGTACCCCAAATAGGTGACAAACTGAAGGCATGTACTCCCGAATGGAGAGCCATACGGGACAGAGGAACATTGTTGCAGAAAGCACAAGGCATAGAGGCTGATTTAGCAGAAACTAAACCCAGAAGGACACCGGGAGTTAACACTGTTGCCCGGGTCAATGAAGGAGGGAATTCCTCCCGTAAACCTCTTACCTGTTATTACTGCAACAAGGTGGGACATATAAAAAGAGACTGTAGGAAAAGGATAAAAGACGAACAGGAAGGAAACACGGACAGAGACACGAGGGACTACAGACAGAGGCGTACCAATGATAGGGACGATCCGACCGCATGACTTGCCCCAGTCCTAGCTGAATCAGAGAACAAAATGCTCCACATGTTGATGAAGGTGGAAGGTAAACATATTCCTTGTTTGGTTGACACAGGAGCGTCACGCAGTCTGTTGTCTGATTCAGTAGTCCCTCCACACATGACATCCCGTGACACCATACCCATAAGTGGTTATGACGGTCTTTTGTCCGATGCCCCACTGACTGACTAAACCTTTAAAAGTAAAAATAGGGAATGGCTACCGCCTGACACTTGTGTATTGTTGCAATGTGTAGATGACCTATTGTTATGTTGTCCGGATAACGATACTTGTTTAAAAGCCACTCTATCATTGTTACAATTCCTGGCTGAAAAAGGGTGCAAGGTGAATAGAACTAAGTTACAGGTATGTCAGAAAAAGGTTGTCTTTTTGGGCCACTGTATATCCCAGGGTACTCGACACCTCACTGAAGACCGAGTCCAGGCCATAAGACAAATGAATGTCCCAC
Organism: Lithobates pipiens; assembly: GCF_037356315.1. Taxonomy (NCBI): domain Eukaryota; kingdom Metazoa; phylum Chordata; class Amphibia; order Anura; family Ranidae; genus Lithobates; species Lithobates pipiens. The sequence goes on along the minus strand of NW_027507903.1, from coordinate 31,647,664 downwards.
GCAACTTTAAGCAACTTCGTATGTTTCTGGGAATGGTGTCATATTGTAGACAATGGATACCACATGCCAGTTCTCTGATGCAGCCATTATATGATTGCTTGAAAATAGTACCCTATGTACTCACAGAAGCAGGTCATGAATCTTTTAGCACCTTAAAAAGGTTACTAATTTCGGCACCTGCGATCGGGATCCCTGATTATACCAAAACATTTCATTTGTACATTGCTGAAATCACGGGACACGCAACAGGGGTGTTGACACAACAACACATCAAACAAAGGCCGGTAGCATACTTCTCGGCGGCTCTCGATCCTGTCTCTAGAGGATCACCGTCCTGTGTACGAGCAGTTGCAGCAGTGTCAATTATCATTGACAAATCCTCAGAAATTGTCTTAGACAATCCTGTAGTGGTACATACCACACATGACATACACGCCATCTTGTCACAGGTCCAGCCAAAACACATATCAATGGCAAGGCAGCTGCGTCTACAATGCACCTTGCTCCTACCCCCCAATGTTACCTTTCAGCGATGCACTTCTTTTAACTTAGCACAGCTTTTACCATTACAGACAGATTTGACAGGGGGGAGTAATGATGATAATGGTGTAGACACAGCACAAGATACTCAGGATTCTGACACACTTTCGTTTCAGGACATAACATCTGATGAACACGATTGTTTTCAACTTATGGAACAAGAAACCACGGGGTTCCCACATGTCACAGACATACCCATTGCAAATGCAGAACACACACTGTACATAGATGGTAGTAGATTTGCCGATGACAAAGGTAAATATCACACAGGTTATGCTGTGGTAACGGACACACAGGTAATTGAGGCAAAGTCACTACCAGCACACATGTCGGCACAAGAAGCGGAACTAACCGCTCTAGAGAAAGCCCTAGAACACTTGGAGGGACAAGAAGGGAACATTTACACTGATTCCGCATACGCCTACGGTGTGGCACATGATTATGGCCACATATGGAAAGCTAGAGGTTACCTTACAGCAGCAGGCACACCTGTTAAACATGGTGAAGGAATCAAAAGAGTCCTGAACAATCTTCAAAAGGTTATAAGAGTAGCCATCATGAAGATAGCGGCACACACGAGCGCAAAAACAACTGAGGCAAAAGGAAACGCATTTGCAGATTTAACTGCAAAGAAGGCAGCTCTAGGGGAAGTAAGCCCTGAGACCTTAGCCACGGTACAGGTGAGTATGCCCGAAACCACATGGCAGCAGCTAATCGAACTACAGGAACAAGCAGGGGCTATTGAGAAGGACCGTTGGGTTAAGGAGGGAGCTGCACCAGGCCTTGACAATGTATGGAGAGAAGGAGACAAAATATGTCTACCCGCTTCTCTATACCCCGCAATGGCAGCGGCTGTCCACTTACCCACTCATGTCAGCTCCAATTCTATGTATAGGATTGTAAGCCAAGGATGGCTAGCCCCTGGATTCAGTAGTACTGCAAGGAACTACTGTGCTGCATGCCAAATCTGTCTGATTAATAACCCATGACAGAGAGTGAAAACCCCACGTAAACATCAGGTCCGGGCCCAATATCCCTTTCAGAGACTGCAGATTGACTACATACAAATGCCTAAGAGCGGCCCCTTTGAATTTGTTCTCGTGTGCATCTGCCTATTTTCAGGCTGGCCCGAAAGTTATCCTGTGAAATCAGCTACGGCAAAAGCCACCGCCAAGAAACTGATTACTGAGCTGATACCTAGGTTTGGTCTCCCAGAAACAATAGAATCAGATAGGGGGACACATTTCACGGGAGAAATAATGCAAAATGTGATGGCAATGTTAGGGGTTCAACAAAGTTTTCATACTCCTTACCACCCACAGAGTTCAGGATCAGTAGAAAGAGTAAATGGTACAATCAAGCTGAAAATACAAAAGGCCATGCAGGAGTTGAACAAACCATGGCCTGAGTGCCTAGCTTTAGCTTTGTTCTCTATTAGGTACACCTCAACAGGAAAAACTGGGTTATCCCCATATGAAATACTGTTTGGAAGTGCACCTAGATTAGGTTTATATTTTCCTCAAAGTATGCAATTGCAATGTGATAGTTTAACTACGTATGTAATACAGTTGCAACAGCGTCTGACTAAAATCCACAAGAGTGTGTATTCTTCTCTTCCAGACCCTAATTCTGTCACAGGTACTCACGATCTACAACCAGGAGACTATGTGTATGTAAAGAAACATACCAGAAAGACACTGGAACCAAGGTTTGAAGGTCCTTTCCAGGTGCTATTGATTACAGCAACCTCAGTGAAATTGGAAGGGAAACCTACCTGGATCCACGCTTCTCATTGTAAAAAGGAGCCAGTTGGCAAATGACAACATGTATCTTTTTATTGTTTCAGTAATTCTGGCTAATAGTTTGGTTACCTCACAGAATAAAATACACAAGGATGTAGGATTTTCTAAAAAAATGTTATTACTGAAGTTTAAATATGCTTATGCCCAGAAGTCAGGATATGAGAAATGTTGGATTTGTAGCAAATTACACCCCAGCACAGCAAGTATACCACTGATGGCAGTTCCTATAAACTATACTGACCTTGCTAACAGTAGCATTAACATAATTAGAACAAATACCAGCGAGACAGTAATGTTTAAGTCAAATGGTCTCGCCTTTTCCCCTGCCTGGTGTTTCAACTTAGGGAACACAACGGGAGGAAATGGAGAATGCCAAGACAGCAAGTTTAATTTGTCCATTGTCGTATTAAATGGAAGCTTCTATCCCAGTAATTCCAGCACACACCAGACATTATCTGACTTCCTCACTAACATTGTGGATAATAATGTTAGGTGGTTAGTATCCAACTTATCTCTTTATGGATACACCTCCCTTTATAGAAATAATATCGGTAATAGATCAGTAGCACTGGGAAATAATATATACATCTGTTGTGAGGATAAATGTTATACTTGGATACCTAGAAGAGCTCAGGGATGGTGCTACCTCGCAAGTTTAGTACCAGTAATGGGAGTAGTAGGTGATGAACGAGGTGATCACCTATTAGAAGCTAGCATGCACCCTAGATATCCCCTCAGGTATCGTAGTAAAAGAGAAATATTCCTGAAGAAGGACATGGCATGGGCTTGGTTCCCGTCCTGGACAGGATGGGGTATAGACTTAATGAAACGACTAAATAACTATACAGGAATTATTAATGATGTTTTGGAGAAAAACTCTGATGACATTACTAAGTTAAATCTGGAGACCAGAGCCATCAGACAACAATTAGAATTACATGAATTAGCAATTGAAAGTATGAGTGCAGCACTGACAGGACTCTGTGAAACTACTGAGGACTATGAGTGCTGTACTTGGATACATAACACCAGCATTGAGGTACCTGACTATTATGACATCATTGCACAACACCGTACGGAAGTAAAGAATTTACAAGAGAAGGCCCGAAATATTGGTCGCGACTGGGATCCGTTTGGTGGAACTTTTAGTTTCTCAGGGTTATTCTCTTGGGTTAAGAAGGCAGCAATGACGATTATAGTGGTGCTCTTATTCGTATTTTTCTTTTATGCATGCTTTAAACTGCTCATGTGCTTTTGCAAGAAAGCCAAGATAAATGCTGCGGAAAAGATGGAACTTTTGTGAAGATAGGTGGATTTAGATCCTTGACATCACCCATCTGTCAGAAAAGCCACTCTTCCTGAATTTTAGATGTTGGTACTGTCCAGGGGGATGGGTGTATACCCCTCTGACAACTCGCGGTCAGGGAGAGTACTCTGGATATAGGCCGACTAGAACTTGTTCAGGTGGACCCAGGGCAAGGGGGAGGGGTGATGTCAAAGGGGGAAATGTAAGGATTAAGGGGTGTCTAAACAAAATGGTTGACAGTATGTCTTACTAAATACATGTCTTTCTGTATACTTCTCAGTAAAATAAGGACTCGTCATCTTTAGTCACGTACTCATCAAGAAGAGGCCGCATCAGCCCTAAAAAGCAGTCTACGCCCAGAAGATTGTCTTATCAGCTGATAACACCCGGAGAATTGCTTTTTCTTTGCAAAAATGTTGTTTTTTTACATTGCTGATGTTTGCTCTTTTCTGTCTATAAAAGAGAAGTAATAAAGAGCTCAGAGTCAGAGAGAGTCAGAGTTACGACGGACTTCTGAGCAGAAATACTGAATACCTCCGTGTCTCTTTGCTTAGATAAGAACTCTAACTAACAATTGGGAAACGGTAACATAACCTGACAAATAGGTGACTTGTTGAGGTCACACCTAACAGACCCATCCCAGCAACAATAGATCCCTCACGACATTGAGTTGTGGAGGTGATTTCTGGAGGTGCCATAGCTGCGTTTCCCCGCGTTCCTGCTGAAAAAAAGCCGTGGGGTGACACAGCTCACACTTTCCCAGCACCTCTTCCTGTGGTCACTGTTCCCAGCACCATCTCTTCAGGCCCTGCCAGTCCTCCTGGCTGCAGCAGCCGCTTCCACTAGCCCTCCGGGCTAACTTCTCCCCACAGTCTTCCAGAATGACACGCTCTCCACAGTCCTCTAGCCTGACACCCACCAGCCCACCCGGCTGAGATCTACCGGAGGTGCTGACCTACTCCTGCTGTCCTCTCCTTGCTCACATGCCTCCAGGAAGGGTGTGTCAGAATGTTTATACTGAAATACTAAAACAGTACTATATTTATGGAATTAATGCAAGTATCTGTTTTTAGGGAGATTTTCTAATTTTTTCACAAATGCAACCAAGTAATTCAAGTTCATTTATCTGTGCTATTTTGAAGACAAGTGACACAACGATATGCTAAAGATATTTATTAACTAAAAATTCAGTGTAAAATAATATAAGGTATATTTGGTGATAATACAAATATTGATATACTTTTAAATATCAAAGATATATGATGATACAGATGATAATCACATTTCTACACAAGCTCTTATTACAAAATACCATATTTCAATACTTGAATGATAACTTGGTAAATTTTAGACTAGCACCTGTATAGCGCCTGAAAAAAGTGTCTCCTTTCACTCCAGTGTGAAAGCCAAAGGGCTTTCACACTGGAGTGGTGCGCTGGCAGGACCGTAAAAAAAGTGTGCATTGACCGTTCCTAAACCGCTCCTACCCATTGATATCAATGGGGCAGAGCGGCAATACCGCCGGCAAAGCGCCACTGCAGTGGCGCTTTGCAGGCGGTTTTAACCCTTTTTCGGCCGCTAGCTTAAAACCGCCCCGTTAGTGGCGGAATACTGCTGCTAAAACGACGGTAAATCTGCGCTTTAGCGCTGACGCCCGCACCGCCCCAGTGTGAAAGGGGCCTTAGAAATAACACAACTCCAAATTGATAGGCCACAATATTAAGTGGTTGTATAGTCATTTTTAGAACTTTTACCTACAGGAAAGCCTATAATAAGGCTTACGTGTAGGTAAAAAAAAATCTCCTAAACCTGTACCGCTGACTGCAGCGGCGTATGCGCACAGGGGATTCTCGGCTGAAAGTCCGGCAGACGCATGCGCGCGGGAGTGACGATATTACGGCTCCGGCCACTCACAGCGCCGGAGCCGCGATACCCAGAAGACACGCCAAGGGAACATGTCAGTTCCCTCAGCGTGGATCGGGCCAGATGTCGGGGCCTCGTTCTAAGGTAAGTATTTCATAATGAGCTAGTATGCGGTGCATACTATCTCAATATGCCTTTTTCTTTGCAGGTCAAAAAAAAAAAACTTCAGCGGGTTTACTACCGCTTTAAATGGTTCTGTTTTGTATATGTCAAAACAATTCAATCACCAACAGGTACGATAAACAGATTATTACTTTACCAGGGCTTAAGAATTCTGTTGTTTCTCTGATCCTTATTCCTACATCTCTGCTCTCCTTCCCCTCTCGTCTTACAAGACTCTTTCCGTCCAAAAATTCTTTCAGTCTCCTCCAAGCTTTCTCTGAATGATTTTTTCAGATCTATGTGTAACTACTTTTATCCCACCCTAGAATATGGGTATGGAAATGGCTTTCACGCCATGAGTGACCTAAAACACACGTCATTTCCTGGATAACCCTTATAGGTGAAATTGTAGTTTCCCATAGTCACCATTTCAAAGGGGGGCAGTGTTTTATTAGAATTGATTTCATCTAATAATTTAACGACCTTCTGACCTTGGCTTTGCAATATACAATAAACTATCAAAAACTGTCTAAAATCTGCCATTCTCCCTAGACATTGTGTCTACTCTTAAAATATATGTGTTTGAGAAAATCTCCCCAAATAAGTAACTGGCATTCTACATACCTCAAGATTCAGATCATTGATATTTATCCCTGTGTATTATTTCACAAATACAACTTCTAATAAGATAACTTTTCATTAGATTACATATTGGTAACCCTTATTATGATAATATATATGTATTAATGGTTTATGAATACCTAAACAATACATTATGAATATATTATGAAAGAAATATATTATTAAAATACATAAACCAATATACTGTATGTAAAATGATTCACTTACCGTAATTATGTATATAAGTACTTCAATACAATAATACCATGTAATTTTGGTTAATATGATTACTTGTACTTTAGTATACAAGACACTTTTTAACCACTGTTTAAATACATGTCTTTCCTTACTTCAGTTTAAAGCGGGAGACCCACATTTTTTTTTTTTTTTAAGTCAGCAGCTACAAATACTGCAGCTGCTAACTTTTAAAATAAGGATACTCACCTGTCCCAGGGCCCAGCGATGTGGGGACCCGAGGCTGAACCGTCCCTCGGGTCTCAGATTCTGCCACCGTCATCTTCGTTAAGGGAATCAGGAAATAAAGCCTTGCGGCTTCATTTCCTGGTTCCATACTGCGCATGCGCAAGTCGCGCTGCGCAATCCAAATGCTCTCTGCTGTCTCTGGGACCTGTGTGTGTCCCAGCAGACAGCGTGGGGGGACAGGTAAGGCGTAGACTCCCGTGGGAGTTTATGCCTGGAAGTGGGTGCAAATACCTGTCTTAGACAGGTATCTGCACCTTCCTCCCCCTGAAAGGTGCCAAATGTGACACCGGAGGGGGGGAGGGTTCCGAAAAGTGGAGGTTCAATTTTTGTGTGAACCTCCCTTTAAGAAGAAAAAAAAAAATGTTTTGGTTCTGTGATATCTGACACCTAACCCATTTTGGCAACACCTTATCTTGTTTATTTTACTAAGTGCCCAGACCTTAAATTTATGACTTAAACTGATGTGCAAGGAGTCTAGATTCTCTTACAAAAAAAAAAAAAATCTTCTCTAAAGACAGTGAACTTAAGTTAACCTCTTTAAAAAAGAATATATTGTTAGACAAGATGGCTAACAATATTTGTTCATAGCATATATATGAAAAATATATTATATATGGGCCTTCTATATTCTTTTAACCTCAATAGTCTTGACAGGTGTCCTCCGTGTGTTTTGAGGGATCCTTCCAGCACCCAAGCCCCAAGCCCGAGGTCACCCCCCCACCCCAGACCAGACCCCTGAAAGGGCCACCGACAGCCTCATCAGCACTCCATCTCCATCTTCCACCCGAGTGCCCCAGCTGGCATGACTCATGGCTATTTGTGAAATGGCCTGCCTCCTTCCAACCCCTTTGCTGGGGATTGGTTGGGGCACTCATAAATATTCCAAACAGCTCCTCCTAGACTCCATCCACTGCATCTGGAAGCTTCTCCAAGGTTCCAGAAAACAGAGGGAGGCACCAGAGATACTGCTTGCTGAGTCATCCAGCCTCCCTGAGTGACTCAACCCTGACCCAGATTCAATCCAGCCCTGGATCTCAGCCAAGCCAATTTGCCTACACTAACAGCTAACTATATAGACCTAACACACTATCTAGAGGGTGCTGCACCTATATAAGTGAATGCACACAGATTGGATGTATGGATTCGGCTGTATGACATCACAGTTGGGTTTGCCAGGTATGCAGGGCTGGAGTGCAGTTTTGACACACAAGCTCTGCACACGTGTAAACAAACCTTTGTAGTGCCTAAGACTTGGTTGATCTTCCTGCTGGAGTTCCAAAGCTCTGTCTGCCACCACAGCCATTACAAAATCAAGAGAGAAAGTCTCATTCCTCCTGTAGTCTGTAGACTATGAAGGGTAAAACAGCTAGATCACAGGATATGCTGAACGCTGGAGAGGAGTGTACCCTGGTAGTAAAAGGATCACTTGCTCTCTGAACATGAACTCCAGCTCACAGGTACCATTGGTGTGCTAACATAAAGTTCCTGGCCGGCACATCTCCCACACTGCAAACGTTGCCTCTCTACGGCCAAATTGTCCGATGCAATAATAACCCCCAATGTTGGTCTCAGTAGATGCACCAATAATTCCCTGCATTGGTGTCAGTGGACACAATAATAACCCCCAGCATTGGTCCCAGTGGATGCAGTAATAACCCCCAGCATTGGTGTCACTGAATGCAATAATATCCCGCAGCATTGCTGTCAGTGGGCTCCATAATAACCCCCAGCATTGCTGTCAGTGGGCTCCATAATAACCCCCAGCATTGCTGTCAGTGGGCTCAATAATAACCCCCAGCATTGCTGTCAGTGGGCTCAATAATAACCCCCAGTGTTGGTCTCAGTGGATGAAGTATTAACCCGCAGCACTGGTGTCAGTGAGAGAAATAATAACCCCCAGCATTGCTGTAATTGCGCTTAATAATAACCCCCAGCATTGCTGTCAGTGGGCTCAATAATAACCCCCAATAACTCCAACTGTTGAACATGAATGCAATAATAGCTCCAAGCACTGATATCGGTACTGTTAACGGTCCCCCACATTAATGGTCTCTGGCAATGAAATTTAACACTCCACCCACCCTGCATTGGTGGCCACTGACAGTAAAATTTAACCCCCCCATTGCTGGTTAGTGGCAGTGAAATTAACCCCCCACACATATTGGAGGTCATGGCAGTGAAGTTTACCCCCACATTGGTGGTCAGTGACAGTAAAAGTTTGTCCATCCCCTGCATTGGTGGGAAGTGGCAGTGAAATCCCCCCCACCCCCTTGCATCAATGATCATGGCAGTGAAATTTAACCCCCATGCACCCCCTTTGCTGATCACTTACCCACCACATGCTCCTGTGCCACTCTCTGTCTTACCAAGGCACTACATTGTCACTTTGCTTTCTGTATAGTGCTGGCAGGGTGCATGTTGGGCACCAGGGATCTACACTATCACCGTACACCAATGCGATTAGTTGGCTCTTCCACTCTTATTGGAATCTGGTGTAAGGAGGGACCCAGTCAATGTGACGCCGGGCTGGGTGGGAGACAGGACATTCATTTGATTTTCTATTCATAAGAGGGGCCAAATGAATGCTCTTTTTTGACCATAGTGATGAGGAAAATCAAAAAAGCAGGATGGAATTTGTTTCTTGAATTAATGGATTGCTACTACATGCCAGATAATTTTGATAATCGAATACTCTTGTCATGTTCATTGACAATTTTTCTGGGATTATAATAAACTGTATTTACTAAAATCTACCTCCGAAGTTAAGTAGTCATCCCTTCCCCTCCTTTTTGCCCTTATTTCCTTTTACTATTTTCTTCTTCCCTGCTTCTTCAAAGACTACTATTTTTCAAATTCAACCTTTTCTTATATTGCAGTATTTGTTATAAACATATATTTGAACCTGCGGTCAAGATTCAGCTTTGTTCAAATCTCTAAAATAGATATATTCTTGCCTTCTCCAGTTTATTGAGATTCTTTTATACTCTAGTTTATCTAAATTTCTTATCTCAAATCGATGTGTTTATCACTATTTCTTTTTATTATCACTTTGATAACTGCAGTTTATTATAAATTGAATTCATTTCCATAGGTTGTAAATGATAGAGTAACATTCTCTTGTTTTTGTGTGTGTGTGTGTTTTTTATGCAACATCTGTACTTCAATGTTATATTTTAATAATTTTGTCAAATATTCTGTATTTGTTGATGTTTGTTGTTTTTAAAACAAATAAATCTTTTGAACGAGAATGAATGGATTGCAAACAGTTTATGTGGTTTTCATTTGGAAAATGATATTCATTCCAAAATAGAATGGTAAAAGCAAACAACATTTTAAAGTACATTCGTAAAGTCTTTTAATGTACTGAAAATTTTGGTAGGAATGTTTATGCAAATATTAAGACAGACTTTTATTCGAAAATCTACCAGTGTATGGCCAGCCTAAGCTAGGCATAGTAGCCTCAGTCACAGGCTTTTGATTAGATGGAATCAAAGTCAGTTTTATCTCCTGCTAGCCTTTATATGGGAAACATGCTTAACCTGCTTCCCACCCCATCATTGTAAAATGACTGACAAGTGGGAACCCTATTGTTCTGGGAGCACGTCATATGATGTCCTCTCGAGAACGTGCCTTGCGTGGCTGCTCTGGCGCGATCTGTCACCCCCTGTGTCCACTGGACACAGCAGATGACTGACCAATATATCACTGTCATATGATTGCTGTGACCAATCAAGTTGTAAGTAATGAATGGCTTCCTTTCATGACATTCATTGTATACAATTGTGTTGCTAGCTGTGATTGGTCACAGTGATCACATAGTACAGGCAAGGCCAATCACAGCCCATTTGTACCATGTGGTTAGCTGTGATCAGTCACAGCTACTCATAACAATAGACAGTGTCTACACACTGCCATTCAGTATATTTGCTTATTGCAGTAAAATTAGCAAGTATACTATGTAAAAAAATAAAATAAATCCTAATCAACTCCGCAGAGAGAGGTACAGTATTACTATTGTAACACTAAACTGCACTGGTGACAGTATGTAATAAAAAAATTAAAAAAAATTGAAAAAAACATTTTTTTTTCTTAATTTCCCAAAATAGTTCCAAAAAAATCACAACTTCAAAAAACGTGTCGTGCCTCCTACCTCAGACTGTTTACATACAGGTAATTTGGGGGTATTTTTACTGTGCTGGCATTTTCAGACCTCAAGTAATGAGATAGGCCATCAGTACATCAGGATTGATCAATTGTCAGATATATATGCCATGCTTGTAGTTGGGGTCGACTGATATAGTTTATTTTCTTTTCAATACAGATTTTTAGCTGCTTTTCAGGCCGATAGAAAATAACAGGTGGCGATATTCGGTACATCACCATCACCTGCCACCAGATGCAGCATGTCACTTGCCACCGCCTCCTGCCACCAGATGCAGTATGTCACTTGCCACCGCCTCCTGTCACCAGATGCAGTATGTCACTTGCCACCGCCTCCTGCCACCAGATGCAGCATGTCACTTGCCACCGCCTCCTGCCACCAGATGCAGCATGTCACTTGCCACCGCCTCCTGCCACCAGATGCAGTATGTCACTTGCCACCGCCTCCTGCCACCAGATGCAGAATGTCACTTGCCACCACCTCTTTCCACCAGATGCAGTATGTCACTTGCCACCGCCTCCTGTCACCAGATGCAGTATGTTACTTGCCACCGCCTCCTGCCACCAGATGCAGCATGTCACTTGCCACCGTCTCCTGCCACCAGATGCAGCATGTCACTTGCCACCGCCTCCTGCCACCAGATGCAGTATGTCACTTGCCACCGCCTCCTGCCACCAGATGCAGCATGTCACTTGCCACCGCCTCCTGCCACCAGATGCAGCATGTCACTTGCCACTGCCTCCTGCCACCAGATGCAGTATGTCACTTGCCACCACCTCCTGCCACCAGATTCAGTATGTCACTTGCTACCGCCTCCTGCCACCAGATGCAGCATGTCACTTGCCACCATCTCCTGCCACCAGATGCAGCATGTCATTTGCCACCATCTCCTGCCACCAGATGCAGCATGTCACTTGCCACCATCTCCTGCCACTAGATGCAGCATATTACTTGCCACTAGATGCAACGTGTCACTTGCCACTGTCACCTGCCATCCATATGCAGCTTGTCCTTGGCGGTAGCTTCTCCTTGGCGGTGTTCGAGCAGATAAACTTCCACATGCGGGTGGGCGGTGAGAGTTGACATAACTATCTCTCATAACTATCTCTCTGGTCACCAGCGGCTGCAGCTCTGTCAAGAGCAGCCTTCGTGGCCCTGCTGTAGGGACAGAACAGCGGTGATGCAAGGCGGGCAGTGAGAGATGTCATCTCTCTGCTGCCCGCCGCACAGCTGACGGAGATTTGCAGAGACTGCAGCGAGCGCCACGCGGGGACAGGGGGAGATCTCACCAATATCGGTAATATCGGTAGGTTTCTGACCGATACCGATTATTTGAAAATCTGTGAAAATCGGCCCTAATAATCGGCCACTCCAATAATCGGTTGACCCCTAGTTTTAGACTCTAGAACTTTCCTACAGACTAAATAATATACACTGATTTGAGTTATTTTCACCAAAGTAATGTAACAGAATACAATTCGGCCTAAATTTATGAAGAAAGATCATTTATTTGCAAAATTTTATAACAGAAACTAAGAAAAACGCGTTTTTTTAAATGTTTGCCCTTTTTTGTTTATTTAACAAAAAAAAAAAAAAAAACAGAACCCAGTGGTGATTAAATACCACCATAAGAAAGCTCTCTTTGTGTGAAAAAAAATTATACACATTTAATTTGGGTACAGAGTTGCATGACCGTGCAATTGTCATTCCAAATGTAACAGCTCTGAAACCTGAAAATTGGCCTGGACAGGAAGGGGTAAAAGTGCCCTGTATTGTAGAGTGACCAGAAGTCCCCAGTTTCCAGGGACAGTCCCCGGACTGAGGACACTGTCTCCGGACCAAGTCTGTCTCTGGTTTTGTCCCTGAATTCAGGGCCGGCACCAGATAGGAGATTGGGGGTGCTCAAGCACCCTCACAATATCTTTAAGCACCCCCAAATAATAATAATAAATAAAATAAATAATAAATAATAATAATAAAATGTAAAACATGTACACCAATTGTACATCTTATTATGATTATTATGATTATATATAGGGGATTTCACCACTATTTGCATGTTGAAGCTCTGCAATTTCTCAAAATATGTTTGCAGAGGGGATGACACCATCATTATTATATTGCAATACATTTATTTGATTTGCACTGGATATTTATTTATAGGTTTTACCATTCCACTTAAAAGTCCATTTGTAGAATTGTATAAAGAAAGTGTAGGGTTGTTCTGCATTTTTAGGCTTTTTATTGGTATACAGTGGGCAGGACATACTGATCACTATTGTACTGCATGAAGAAACCTCCGCTTGCTGACCACTCACACTTTTGGGCACGCCAACGTGTGCTGTAGCAGCTTTGCATGCCGCATTGGCACTTTTACCTCAAGCACCACCATAGCCCCCCCCCCAAAAAAAAAATGTTTGGAGCTGCCCCTGCCCCGATTGGATTTGAATTTTTCTGCCCCATACCTCCCTCCAAGTTTTTTCTCTATCTTATCATCTTAACATTTGGTAGTCATAGCCCCAAAATTTCTAAGAAGTATCTTTTATTTTTTTTATTTTTTTTATCTCATGAACGAAATGTGAGAAATAATATATATCACATACTTCCCAACTAGATAGATGAGGGACATCTATTAGCAAAGGTATGTAGTCATAGGACACACCCTCTGCCATGCCCCCTTAAAGAAGACATATCAAAAAAAAGTTAAAATGTTAAACCCAAAAGTGATTTTTTTACCACTACTATTCTTTTATATTGGCTTTTGAAATTCACAAATGCAGCAATTTAGAAATTGGATGAAAGGTTTAGCACTGGGAAATACTTTTTGAAAGATAAAAAGTGCATTTTATATGTAACTATATGGATCAAACCAAAATGAGGGACAAATGAAATGGAAAGAGGGACAGAGGGACTTTGATCCAAATCAGGGACAGTCCCTCGAAATCTGGGACAGTTGGGAGCTATGTATATCATACAATCATTCCATAAACACATACCTCATACACTACATATAATTTGAGAAAAATATGCTTATAAAATAGTTTACCATTTGCCACAAAAAATGTCTCCGGATTTCATTTTAAAAATCTGGTCACCTTACCGTATTGAAGTGGTTAATAAAACCTAACATACATTATACCTTCCAACATTTTGAGATGGGATTGAGGGACACCTACTAGCAAAAGTATGTAGACATAGGACACGCCCCCACCACCACGCCTCCTTAAAGGAGAATAAACCCCCAAAAAATGATGAGTTAAACCCACAAGTGCTTTGTTACCACTATATTCCTTTTGAAATTTACAAATGCGGCAATTTAGAAATTGGATGAAAGGTTTAGCACCGGGAAACACTTTTTGATAGATAAATAGGTAATTTTCTACACAATTATATAGATCAGACCAAAATGAGGGACAAATGAGGAGGAATGAGGGACATTGTGCCAAATCAGGGACAGTCCCTCGAAATCAGGGACGGTTGGGAGCCGTGCATAAAGCCCGGAGCGTGTGCAAAAAGCGAGGATTCAGTAATTACTTCCCCAGTGATCTCTGCAGGAAAAAAAAAGGAAATGAAACAACCATCCTTTCACTATCTGTAAATTTTCATCTGCAATCATGGAAGTGGCTTGTCGGCTGTCAAGCCTCTGTTGTCGCTGCCTGTATAACTTATAACATCGTACAGCCCCGATGAATGCTCATTACACTATGCGCTTTAAGCCACGCCACCCTTATGCTTGAATAATTAAGATCAATCATAACTAAGGACATAAAAAATTAATGACTTGCATTTGACACTGCACTTTTTTAACATTCTAAATATCATTCAGCTGCTTTAAATCAATGAGCTTTGAATAATACATTAAGAAAAAGCCTAAAAGGAGCTTAGTGTTTACACTGGAGGGGGGTGAATTGTGGAGGCAAATTTACTGAATCTCCATTTTTTTTTTATGGCTGTTTAAGCGTTAAGCATTTTACACTTGATGTTGGCTTGTGGTTTTCTTTAATAACACAAATGTGCACTTATCCACTATGCTACAATATTGATTTTATTATTTTATTAAAATTTTACATTTTTTTGTAACGGAATAAAAACGTGAAAGGGTATTTTATTTTGAATTCAGAATAATCAAGCACTTTTGTAATATTAAAACGAATATAAAATCAAATGACACTTGCGCCACAGCCCGTAATACTCAGATGAATCTAATTACAACAGCTACCACAAAATTCTACAAAAATACATTAACATTTATTAATATTACAATGATGTATAGTAAAATTCACTCTCTGTACATTCCACTATCTTCTAAATCAATACACAATAAAGGTTTACTGAAGTTCTGCACGTTAAGCTAAAATCCTCTGAACTCCATAGGAGCCGGCATTTCAAAATCAGTTCTGGCCATTTTCAAGATTAATGCCCTGTACACACGGTCGGACTTTCCGACGACAAAACTTGTCTTGCATACACACGGTTGCACAAAGCTGTCAGAAAATCAGATCGTTCTGAACGAGGTGGCATAAACCACGTACAACGGGACTATAAACAGGCCAGTAGCCAATAGCTTTTGTCTCGTAATTTATTCTGAGCATGCGTGCCACTTTGTCGGAATTGTCTACACACAGTCGCAATTTAAACAATCGGATTTTGTTGTCGGAAAATTTTAGATCCAGATCTCAAAATTTGTGTGTCGGAAATTCAGACGGAAAAAAGTCAGATGGAGCCCACACACGATCGGATTTTCCGACCACACGATCCGATCACACATTTTCCGTCGGAAAGTCCGACCGTGTGTACAGGGCATAAGACTGGCCATACACCTATAGATTATCTACAGATTTTCTATGGTTAGATGGAAAAAAGTGGAACAGATTCTTCCATCTAAGCTGGACTGCGTGGATGGAAGAATCTCCCACTGGCCCAAGCTTCCATATCTTGCTAGTTTGGCCCCGCTGGCTCTCACAATACCTGAACATTCTGATTGGGTGCAGGCATTGTTTAGGTTGAGAGCCAGCGGGGCCAACTAGCAAGTTACTGAAGCTTGGCCCAGTGGAAGATTCCTCCATCCACACAGTTTAGCATACATGGAGAAATCTGTTGCCCTTTTTCCATCTAACTATACAAAATCTGCAGATAATCTATAGGTGTATGGCCAGTTTAATAGGCAAGGGATTATTAAACAAGTGGAACTGCTTTGCATGGGAGCTTCCCTTTTAATATTGCTTAACCACTTAAGCCCTGGACCATTTGTCTGGCCAAAGACCAGAGCGTTTTTAACGCTTTGGCACTGCGTCGTTTTAACTGACAATTGCGCCGTTGTACGACGTGGCTCCCAAACAAAATTGAAGTCCTTTTTTTTCCCACAAATAGAGCTTTGATCACCTTTGCGGTTTTTCTTTTTTTGCCCTATAAACAAAAAAATAGCGACAATTTTGAAAAAAATGCATTCTTTTTTACTTTTTGCTATAATAAATATCCCCCAAAAGAATATAAAATTATTATTTTTTTCCTCAGCTTAGGCCGATACGTATTCTTCTACATATTTTTGGTAAAAAAAAATCGCAATAAGCGTTTATTGATTGGTTTGCAAGTTACAGCGTTTACAAAATAGGGGATAGTTTTATTGCATTTTTATTAATATATTTCTTTTATTAGTAATGGCGGCGATCAGCGATTTTTATCGTGACTGCAACATTATGGCAGACAGATTGGACACTTTTGGGACCATTCACATTTATACAGCGATCAGTGCAATTAAAAATGCATTGATTACTGTGTAAATGTGACTGGGAGTGAAGGGGTTTACAACTAGGGGGCGCTGTAGGGGTTAAGTGTGTCCTAGGGAGTGATTCTAACTGTGGGGGGGGGGCTGTTTGTGACACGACACTGATCACCGCTCCCGATTACAGGAAGCTGTGATCAGTGACAGTGTCACTAGCCACTGTCACTTTCTTTTTAGATTGTAAGCTCTAATGAGCAGGGCCCTCTGATTCCTCTTGTACCACATTGTAATGTAGCTGTAATGTCTACCTTCATGTTGTAAAGCACTGCTCAAATTGTTAGCGCTATATAAAACCTGTATAATAATAATAATAATAATAGGCAGAACGGGGAAATGCTTGTTTACATTAGATGATTAGGGGTATCCCCGTGGACATCGAGTCTGTGGAACCCACAATTGTGCTCACGCAGCTCCTGGTAGGCTCGTGCCCGCAACCTGCCTCTTAAAGGGCAATGTACAGTTACGTGATTCTGCCCAACACAGAGTGCAGCTTTCAGCCCTTCTTTGAACGATAATGGTGAATGTAATCTACTCACTGGTACGAGATTTAAATATCACGTCAGAAAATAATCTGTTCTGCCGACAGAATGTTCCTGTCAGCGTTGAGGTTTGAGAATTTTATACTGTGATTAATTACTGTATTTTTTTCACTTTACCTATTCTATTTTCATATTATATTATATTATTTTATTTTACTTTACTTTGTAAAATTTCTGCTCCCTCTCTGTGACCAAGGTTTTTTTTGCTCTTCCCCCCCCCCCCCCATGCACTGATCCACATATAATAATGACAATCCTCTTATTTAAAAAGTTCCTTTTTTGCAACTATACGCCTATCCGATTGCCTTTGGCCAGCAGCAGAGTAATCCGCACGTATGGTGTTTCGTATGGGATGTTGCCATCTAGTGGTCGGTTCAGGTAATGGTAGCTTCTAGCCAATTATGTGATGTATAACAACAGTATAAATAAGTGACGGCTACCGATCCCTTCCATCCTTGATAAAACCCACGCGATTGGGTGAAACATGTCAGCAACAACACCACGGCAGTGACGTTTTTTTACGTCACGGATGATGGCAGCAGCCATTTTTGACTGAGGTATTAGAATGGCTATCCAGAGGATCCAAAACATGATATTGGGACCAGGAAAACTATCAGTGAAGCTCCCTGTAATACTGTGTGGCAATAGAGCATTCCGGACGACAAGACCCACGCAGAGTGCGCCCCCCTCCGAAATACCCTGGAGAAATGAGGGACACCTTTTGGAGTCTACAGTCTCTTGCATATCATGGTCAGGTGAGCGGACCATTGGTCCTTTGACATTTTTCATTCATTCATTATAATCTGCCTGTTCTAACCTGTGGTTAATTTCAACCCACTGCCCTATTTTATGGGATCCCATTCAGATCTAACCCTGGTTTACATGGTTGAATGGTTGAATCCGCAAACGAGTTACCTGAACTAACTACCACTAGTGGTAGTTAGTCCAGGTCCAGGTATTCCGCCCTTTATACAGGATATACTACTAGCCATAACCACTCAATGAGTTAAGCCTACTTTTGGGATCCTCTTCATCAATGTGTAATCAATAAACCATATACTCTTGTATCCTCCAGCTGGGGGCATATCTAAAATAAAGTGATTGGCTGGACACATTGCTCTACGGCAGGGATATGCAATTAGCGGACCTCCAGCTGTTGCAGAACTACAAGTCCCATGAGGCATAGCAAGACTCTGATAGCCACAAGCATGACACCCAGAAGCAGAGGCATGATGGGACTTGTAGTTTTGCAACAGCTGGAGGTCCGCTAATTGCATATCCCTTCTCTACTGTGATTCTCTCCGGGACCTGTGAATCTATCCACTGTCACTTGTTTGCACTTTATTTAGCAAATCATTTTTGTATATGGTGTGTGCTTGCTATATACATGATGCAGCTGCTTTTTAATAGACAATGTTGTCTTACTTTTAATAACTATCCAGGTGTTGGTGGTGGGTGTAGTTTGTATAAAGGGGGTGCTATACTATATACTATATGATGTGCTAGCTACTAGACATGTGCATTCGTTTTCGTCCGAATGCATTTTCGTCCGAATTTCAGCTATTTTCGTTTTCGTTTTGCCAAACGATAACGAAAGCACAAAATCCGAAAAACGAAAGATCCGACATAAATAAATGCTTTATTTTCGTTTTCATTGTTACAACAGTTCGATATAGAATAGGAGATTCGACGTGACTCTGACAACGTGTCTATAGAACCTGTGTTCGAATGTGCCTAACCTTACCTCTATTAGTCCAAGATTATATAGAGAAAATATTCGACAGAGAAAAAAGATTTGACAGAGAGAAAAGATTCTGCAAGATACTGTCCTAAAAAGTGTTTGGGGACCCGGGTCCTGCCCCAGGGGACATGTATCAATGCAAAAAAAAGTTTTAAAAACGGCCGTTTTTTCGGGAGCAGTGATTTTAATAATGATTAAAGTGAAACAATAAAAGTGTAATATTCCTTTAAATTTCGTAGGGGGGGGTTGTCTATAGTATGCCTGTGAAGGGGCGCATGTTTCCCGTGCTTAGAATTGTCCCTGCACAAAGTGTCATTTATGCAGGAAAAAAAGTCCTTTAAAATCACTCGCAGCTATAATGAATTGTCGGCTCCCGTAATACAGAGAACACTCATTGAAAGTCATTGATAAAAAAATAAATAAATAAATAAAAAAAAAAAGCGTGGGGGTCCCCCAAATTCAATTACCAGGCCCTTCAGGTCTGGTATGGATATTAAGGGGAACCCTGCCTCAAATTTAAGAAAAAATTTGACGTGGGGTTCCCCCTAAATATCCATAACCAGACCCTTCAGGTCTGGTATGGATATTAAGGGGAACCCCGCGTCAAATTTAAAAAAAAATTGACGTGGGGTTCCCCCTAAAAATCCATACCAGACCCTTTATCCGAGCACGCAACCTGGCAGGCCGCAGGAAAAGAGGGGGGGACGAGAGAGCGGCCCCCCCTCCCTCCTGAACCGTACCAGGCCACATGCCCTCAACATTGGGAGGATGCTTTGGGGGTCTGTGACCCCTCAAAGCACCTTGTCCCCATGTTGATGAAGACAAGGGCCTCATCCCCACAACCCTGGCCGGTGGTTGTGGAGGTCTGCGGGCGGGGGGCTTATCAGAATCTGGAAGCCCCCTTTAACAAGGGGACCCCCAGATCCCGGCCCCCCCCTGTTTGAAATGGTAAGGGGGTACAAAAGTACCCCTACCATTTCACAAAGAAAGTGTAAAAAATGTTTAAATAAAACAAACACACTTTTGAAAAATTCCTTTATTAAAAATAAAAAAATAAAAAAAAGATTCCAGCGGCGGTAATCCACTCTTGCTATCCATCGACGGACGGTCATATCTCCAGCGATGTCTAATATCATCCAGCGCAGCGCAGCATCCTTCTTCTGTCTCCGTGGAGGAGACACTACAGACATTCCGGCGGCTGACGTTTGTTATATACGGAGGGCGGGGCCACCCGTCACCTGACCCCGCCCCCCTCTGACGCAAGGGGAAACCCGGGGTTCCCCGTGACGTAGGGGTGACCCGCACCCCTCTGATGTAACACAGGCAGGTTTCCGTTACATCAGAGGGGGGCGGGGTCACCCCTACGTCACGGGGAACCCCGGGTTTCCCCTTGCGTCAGAGGGGGGCGGGGTCAGGTGACGGGTGGCCCCGCCCTCCGTATATAACAAACGTCAGCCGCCGGAATGTCTGTAGTGTCTCCTCCACGGAGACAGAAGAAGGATGCTGCGCTGCGCTGGATGATATTAGACATCGCTGGAGATATGACCGTCCGTCGATGGATAGCAAGAGTGGATTACCGCCGCTGGAATCTTTTTTTTTTTTTTTTAATAAAGGAATTTTTCAAAAGTGTGTTTGTTTTATTTAAACATTTTTTACACTTTCTTTGTGAAATGGTAGGGGTACTTTTGTACCCCCTTACCATTTCAAACAGGGGGGGGGGCCGGGATCTGGGGGTCCCCTTGTTAAAGGGGGCTTCCAGATTCTGATAAGCCCCCCGCCCGCAGACCTCCACAACCACCGGCCAGGGTTGTGGGGATGAGGCCCTTGTCCTCATCAACATGGGGACAAGGTGCTTTGAGGGGTCACAGACCCCCAAAGCATCCTCCCAATGTTGAGGGCATGTGGCCTGGTATGGTTCAGGAGGGAGGGGGGGCCGCTCTCTCGTCCCCCCCTCTTTTCCTGCGGCCTGCCAGGTTGCGTGCTCGGATAAAGGGTCTGGTATGGATTTTTAGGGGGAACCCCACGTCAATTTTTTTTTAAATTTGACGAGGGGTTCCCCTTAATATCCATACCAGACCTGAAGGGTCTGGTTATGGATATTTAGGGGGAACCCCACGTCAAATTTTTTCTTAAATTTGAGGCAGGGTTCCCCTTAATATCCATACCAGACCTGAAGGGCCTGGTAATTGAATTTGGGGGACCCCCACGCTTTTTTTTTTATTTATTTATTTATTTTTTTATCAATGACTTTCAATGAGTGTTCTCTGTATTACGGGAGCCGACAATTCATTATAGCTGCGAGTGATTTTAAAGGACTTTTTTTCCTGCATAAATGACACTTTGTGCAGGGACAATTCTAAGCACGGGAAACATGCGCCCCTTCACAGGCATACTATAGACAACCCCCCCCTACGAAATTTAAAGGAATATTACACTTTTATTGTTTCACTTTAATCATTATTAAAATCACTGCTCCCGAAAAAACGGCCGTTTTTAAAACTTTTTTTTGCATTGATCCATGTCCCCTGGGGCAGGACCCAGGTCCCCAAACACTTTTTAGGACAGTAACTTGCAAATTAGCCTTTAAAATGAGCACTTTAGATTTTGAACGTTGGAGTCCCATAGACTTTAATAGGGTTCTAAAGTATGCTATATACTAGCTCCGTCGAATCTTCTTTATACATTCGACAGACACCATAAGCCTTCAAAGACAGATTCGACCGTGATTCATGTGGATTTTCGGACGAATGCAATTTTTGAACGAAAAATGAAATAAATAAAAACGAATTTCGGGAGTAACTAAATAAATTAAGTTTTCAGACGAAAACGAAATTCCGAAACGAAATATTTTACTCTGCACATGTCTACTAGCTACTCAAATTTCAATATATGTGACAAATCTATAGTGTCTTATGTGAACAACATAATAAAAACGTCACCCTAAAAATGAATATATATCATCCCAATCAAGTGACACCATTAAAGTCCCATCAAAGTGATAAATATATCATAAAAACCGCATAGGTGAATCAATGGGAAAAAATTCATAGAAACAAAATTCATAAATAGGGATGGCCGAACGGTTCGCCTGGCGGTCGTTTCGTGGCGAATTTCGGCTGTTCGCGGTCCGCCTGATTGGCGGACTATTGCCGCCGTTCGCCCGGCGGACTTCCGTGTTTACTGTGTAAAAGAACTTTGACCTATGATGACACATCCAGCATGGGGTACAGGACAGCCAATTGAGACATTACAGCACATGGACACTTGGACATTCCCCCTAACTTATAAATAGACCCGATCCGGCGGCCATTTTACATTCTTTCTTCTGTCACTATAGGGAGAGGTTGCTGTGTGGAGCAGGGAGAGACTTCAGTGACCCAAATCGCTAGTTATTAGGTCCACAAAAGTTCTTTTAAGGACTGGTATCATGGTATAGGTGTTAGGTGTAGTTCAGGATATAGGTTTGAGGCACTGCTGTGCTAGTGATTGTTGCAGCAGCCTGAGTGTCTTTTGTCAGTGTAGAGAGAGAGACAGGACGCTGTGTGCTGCAGGGACAGTCAGTTTAATCATTAGCTGTTACTATTAGGTCCACAAAAGTGCTATTCAAGTTATTGTTCCAGCAGCCTCTGTTTTGTCAGTTTAAATAGGGACAGGCAGGAATCTGTGTGTGAGGCAGTGAGGGACAGTCAGTTTAACCCCTTCCCGCCGAGCGTACGCAGATCTGCGTACTCGGCTTCCGGGGGGTATACCGGGATGATGCCCGCACCTGCAGGCATCATCCCGGTACCGTTTTTTACAGCGGGCGATTGGCTTTCCAGCCATAACAACCGATGCGGCTAAAAGCCGCTCGGCTGTTATGCCGGAGGAGCGGGAGGGGACGTCCCCCCCTCCCGCCGCCTCTCGCCGCTGTTACCGGTGCTCCCGCTCGATCGGGAGCACCGATTCCCTGTCCGACGCCTCCGGCTGCTGCGGAGGAACTGGAACGAAGCCGTAATCGGCTTCGTTCCAGTCTCCTCATCGTAAACACGGAAGCGACGTCACTTCCCGTTTACTCGGCTGCCAATGGCGCCGGTTTTAAAAAAATATCCGGTATTCAGAATCGCCGTTTTCGGCGATCTGAATACATTGAAGTGTAAAGGAGGGGTGGGGGGTCTTTTAGACCCCCGATCCCTCCATAAAGAGTACCTGTCACCACCTATTACTGTCACAAGGGATGTTTACATTCCTTGTGACAGCAATAAAAGTGATCAAATTTTTTTTTTTTTTTTAAAAACAATTTAGTCGTTTTAAAATAAATAAAATAAATAAAAAAATAAAAAAAAATTTTTCAAAGCACCCGCCGTCCCCGCGAGCTCGCGAAGCAAAGAAAACGCATACGGAAGTCGCGCCCGCGTATGTAAACGGTGTTCAAATCACACATGTGAGGTATTGCCGCGATCGTCAGAGCGAGAGCAATAATTCTAGCAGTAGACCTCCTCTGTAACGCTAACCTGGTAACCGTAAAAAATTTTTAAAGCGTCGCCTATTGAGATTTTTAGGTACCGTACTTTGTCGTCAATCTACAAGTGCGCGCAATTATAAAGTGTGACATGTTTGGTATCTATTTACTCGGCGTAACATTATCTTTCACATTACGCCAAAAAATTGGGCTAATTTTACTGTTTTGTTTTTTTTTTATTCATGAAAGTGTCCCTTTTCCCAAAAAGTTGCGTTTAAAACACCACTGCGCAAATACCGTGTGACATAAAATATTGCAACAATCGCCGTTTTATTCTCTAGAGCCTCTGCTAAAAAAATATATATAATGTTTGGGGGTTCCAAGTAATTTTCTAGCAAAAAATATGGATTTTAAAGGGGTTCTGCACTCATAATACAACATTTGCCCATTCTGTTGCCTCTAGTTAATATATCTCATAATGCCACCTGTTTTTTTTTTTTGATTCACCTACCTTTTGTAATCTTCAGTAGTTTATTTTAAACCCCTGTGGCGATGGGCGGTCTCTTGCGGGGATCAGCGTAATTTCCTGTTGAAGCCCGCACTGTCTCCTGGGATCTCGTTCGTGTAATCCCAGGAGACATTGCGGCTAATGCACCCGACATCTCGCGAGATTTCGGGTGCTACAGCCGACATCTCGCGAGATTTCGGGTGCTACAGCCGACATCTCGCGTGATTTCGGTAATTACAGCCGAGATCTCGCGAGATCTCGGCTGTAATTACCAAAATCACGCGAGATGTCGGCTGTAGCACCCGAAATCTCGCGAGATGTCGGGTGCATTAGCCGCAATGTCTCCTGGGATTACACGAACGAGATCCCAGGAGACAGTGCGGGCTTCAACAGGAAATTACGCTGATCCCCGCAAGAGACCGCCCATCGCCGCAGGGGTTTAAAATAAACTACTGAAGATTACAAAAGGTAGGTGAATCAAAAAAAAAAACAGGTGGCATTATGAGATATATTAACTAGAGGCAACAGAATGGGCAAATGTTGTATTATGAGTGCAGAACCCCTTTAACTTGTAAACACCAAATTCCAAAAATAGGCTTAGTCATGAAAGGGTTAATCAGTAGCTGTTACTATTAGGTCCACAAAGGTTCTTTTCAGGACTGGTATGGTAATAGGCTTGTACACGTATAATATTCTTTCTTCCAAATATAGAAAGAATATTATACTTGACTGCTGCCCTTCTGCTGCAGTAGTCCTTTATGAGTATAGGGACTGAGGTACAGTCTGCTAATCATTCACAACCTACTTGTTCCACAAAGGTCCTTATAAGGACTGGTAAGGTATAGGGTACTACAGTACATAGGGTTGGGTGAGGTACAGTCTGCTATTCCTTGAGGACTGGTATAGGTCCACAATACATAGGGTTGAGGTGCACTACTGCTGACTGCTACCCTTCTGCTGCAGTAGTCCTTTATCAGTATAGGGACTGAGGTACAGTCTGCTAATCATTCACAACCTACTTGTTCCACAAAGGTCCTTATAAGGACTGGTAAGGTATAGGGTACTACAGTACATAGGGTTGGGTGAGGCACAGTTTGCTATTCCTTAAGGACTGGTATAGGTCCACAATACATAGGGTTGAGGTGCACTACTGCTGACTGCTGCCCTTCTGCTGCAGTAGTCCTTTATCAGTATAGGGACTGAGGTACAGTCTGCTAATCATTCACAACCTACTTGTTCCACAAAGGTCCTTATAAGGACTGGTAAGGTCTAGGGTACTACAGTACATAGGGTTGGGTGAGGTACAGTCTGCTATTCCTTAAGGACTGGTATAGGTCCACAATACATAGGGTTGAGGTGCACTACTGCTGACTGCTGCCCTATACTGCAGCAGTCCTTTATCAGTATAGGGACTGAGGTACAGTCTGCTAATCATTCACAACCTACTTGTTCCACAAAGGTCCTTATAAGGACTGGTAAGGTATAGAGTACTACAGTACATAGGGTTGAGTGAGGTACAGTCTGCTATTCCTTAAGGACTGGTATAGGTCCACAATACATAGGGTTGAGGTGCACTACTGCTGACTGCTTCCCTTCTGCTGCAGTAGTCCTTTATCAGTATAGGGACTGAGGTACAGTCTGCTAATCATTCACAACCTACTTGTTCCACAAAGGTCCTTATAAGGACTGGTAAGGTATAGGGTACTACAGTACATAGGGTTGAGTGAGGTACAGTCTGCTATTACTTAAGGACTGGTAAAGGTCCACAATACATAGGGTTGAGGTGCACTACTGCTGACTGCTGCCCTATACTGCAGCAGTCCTTTATCAGTATAGGGACTGAGAGTTTTGTCACAGGGTCATTTAAAAAATGACAGGCAGAGGAAGAGGCAGGCCCTTCCACAGGGGTGGTAGGGGTAGGGCAGGAGCAACAGGCTTGAGCCAAAGTGGGAAGTTGCAGAAGGTGCGTTTAATTACTTTAAAGGACGCACCAGACTTGGTTGAGTGGCTCGCTCAGCCTTACTCTTCTGCACCCTCCTCATCCTCTCGATCTGCACCCTCTTCTTCACTCTCTGCTATGTGCACCCCCAAAGACACTACCACCAACAACACCACCACCACCACATACCTTCCGCTTGAGTCACAGGAATTATTTTCCGATCCATATCAAGACATTTCTGATGCGCAGCCACTCTTGGTATTGGATCAGGAAGAGGAGGTAGCAACAACCACCACTCAGCAGTCTGACGACAGTACCCAGATAAGCCCAAGGAGGAGGTTGGTCCCCGGTGTTGCTGCCTACTCCGAGATCTCTACTTATAGCGGTGGGGAAGGTGACGTTGATGATGACGTGTCTAGTGATGTCACGTGGGTGCCCACAAGAGAGGAAGAGGAGGAGAGTTCAGAGGGAGATATGGACCAGCAGATAGGGAGGAGAAGCAGGAATAACTTACATTGCACAGGAGGGACAAAGCAGACTGCTAATGTATCAGGAGCGAGTCACATCTGGCGCTCCCAGGACGCCGGCACATGGCTCCGCAGTGTGGGCTTTTTTTAACGTGTCCGCTGCTGACAATAGTGTTGCCATTTGCAATCTTTGCAGTCAACGCATTAGTCGCGGTAAGCCCAACACTCACCTAGGGATGACCGCCTTAAGAAGGTACATGAGCAGCCATCACCGAGAACAGTGGGAGCAACGGAACACACAAAGCCACACTCCAGGCTCTCACCGTCCAGCCTCGTCTTCTACTTCTCCTTCTCCTCTCTCTTCACAATTGTCCTCCACTCCACCTTCCATCACGCCAAGCTCACGTTTTTCTGCAAAAAGGCAGGCTTCCGTGGGCCTAATGTTCGAGCGTACAAAAATGATGACGCCGCATAATCCTCTTGCCCAACGGTTGACGGCTGGCTTGTCAGAACTCATAGCCCGCCAACTACTGCCATAGAAACTGGTGGACTCGGAGGCCTTTCGAAAATTTGTGGCCATTGGAACACCACAATGGAAGGTCCCAGGAAGGAAGTATTTCTCAGAGAAGGGCATCCCAGAGCTATATGGCCATGTTCAGTGGCAAGTGAATGTATCTCTGGCACACAGTGTCGGTGCCAAGATACATCTGACCACAGACACGTGGTCTAGCAAACACGGGCAGGGAAGGTATATCACTTTTACTGCCCACTGGGTGAACCTTCTGACAGCCGTCAAGCATGTAACCCGTGGCACCCGTGTAGATTTGGTTTTACCGCCACGGATTGCATGCAGGCCTGGCTCTTCTTCTCCTCCTCCTCCTACTCCTACTCCATCCTCCTCCCTCTCCTCTTCGGCTGACTCCTCCTTTTCCGCTGCTAGCGTCTCTTCCGCTGCGCCGCCCAAGCTCCCCAGAACCTATTCGACATGCCAGGTGAGACGTTGCCATGCCGTGCTGTGTCTGTCGTGCCTGGAAGCCAAGAGCCACACTGGCCCGGCACTCTTTTCAGCTTTGCGTTCACAGGCAGATCAGTGGCTAACACCGCTCAATTTGACAGTTGGTAAAGTGGTGTGTGACAACGGTGCCAATCTGCTTAGCGCATTGAAACAGGGCAAAATCACGCACGTGCCATGCATGGCACACGTCTTAAACTTGGTCGTGCAGCGATTCGTTGTCAAATACCCTGGGGTCCAGGACATCTTGCGGCAGGCAAGGAAAATCTCGGCCCATTTCAGAAGATCCTACACGGCCATGGCTCGCCTTGCTGACATTCAGCGGCGACACAATCTGCCGGTCAGACGTCTTATTTGCGATTGCCCGACGCGATGGAACTCAACCTTCTATATGCTTGATAGGCTGCTCCAGCAGAAACGTGCAGTTAACGTCTACCTGTATGAACTCTGCGGCAGAACAGGTTGTGGGGAGCTGGGTTTTTTTTCACCGTGCCAGTGGCTGCTCATGCGCGACGCATGCAGACTTCTGCGCCCATTTGAGGAGATCACCAAACTGGTCAGTCGCAGCCATGGCGCCATTAGTGCATTGGTACCTTATGCCTTCTTTATGGAGCGTGCATTGCGTCGTGTCATTGATCAAGCTGTGGAGGAGCAGGAGCGGGAAGATGAGGAAGTCGCAATGCTGGATGAATTCCCAGGGGGGGCTACTCTATCTGAGACAAGTGAACAACGGGAGTCTGAAGAGGAGTCAGAGGAGGATGGTGCTGGGGCGGATGAGGAGGAGCAAGAAGAGCATGCTTTAAACCTTTCTGGGATCCCTGTTGTTGTGCGTGGATGGGGAGAGGAGAATGAAGAGGACGACATTATCCTGGATGATGAGCAGGAGCCAGGCCACCACACCGCTTCCACTTTAGTGCAAATGGGGGCCTTCATGCTCCAGTGTTTTAATAGGGACCCCCGTATAAAAAGCATAAGGGTCAAGGACCAGTACTGGATGGCAACGTACTTAGACCCCCGGTACAAACACAAAATGGCGGAAATGTTACCGCCGTCACAGAGGGCTGTCAGAATGGAGCACTTCCAGGCCTTGCTTCAAGAAATTGATATATAAATTACCTCTGCGCCAACCAACCAAACAGGGAAAATGAAAAACTGCTGCAAACACTATAGAGGAGCTTGACCTACTCCCTAAGAATTATGATTTAAAGATTTTAGTGTTGCGCAATGTACAAAAGAGTAGAAGGGGGGGAGGGGGGGGAGAGAAAGAGAGAAAAAAGGGGGGGAAAAGAGGGGAAGGAATAGAGCGAAGGGTGAAGAGGAAGTAAGGGATGGAGGGGCGAATAGGCAAGGGGACAAGGGGGTTGCAGATGGAAGAATACTAGAAAGAAAATAGAAATATGGATAGTGACTCAATGTAAACAGTGCCTTTAAACTAATAAAGTGCGTAATAGGCTAAATAAATAAAAAAATGTTAATATCAATCATAAGTAAATGCCTAAGCACATAAATAATAAAATCCAAAAGCTGTGCAAAACTGCAATATAATGTGCCAAGTGAATATATAAATGAAGTGACAGTCCAAGGTATGTAACCAAATTTCAACAATCTGCATACACTCACATAAGCACAATACCATGTGGCATGCCAAGTGAAAAAGAAAACAAATCTCAATAAATCCAATAAACATATAAAAAACACAAATAAACATATAAAAAACACAAAAAACACAAATATATAAAAATATATAAAAAACACAAATTTTTTTTTGTGTTTTTTATATGTTTATTGGATTTATTGAGATTTGTTTTCTTTTTCACTTGGCATGCCACATGGTATTGTGCTTATGTGAGTGTATGCAGATTGTTGAAATTTGGTTACATACCTTGGACTGTCACTTCATTTATATATTCACTTGGCACATTATATTGCAGTATTGCACAGCTTTTGGATTTTATTATTTATGTGCTCAGGCATTTACTTATGATTGATATTAACATTTTTTTATTTATTTAGCCTATTACGCACTTTATTCGTTTAAAGGCACTGTTTACATTGAGTCACTATCCATATTTCTATTTTCTTTCTAGTATTCTTCCATCTGCAACCCCCTTGTCCCCTTGCCTATTCGCCCCTCCATCCCTTACTTCCTCTTCACCCTTCTCTCTATTCCTTCCCCTCTTTTCCCCCCCTTTTTTCTCTCTTTCTCTCCCCCTCCCCCCCTTCTACTCTTTTGTACATTGCGCAACACTAAAATCTTTAAATCTTGCTTCAAGAAATGCTGCATTCTGCTTTTGCGTGCGCTGGCAGAGGAGCAATTCCCACTCCCAGAGAAGGAGTTGCGGGTGCCAATCCAACAGCGCCTGCAAGAAGAGGCCGGTTTGAAGATGTGTTGGTGACTTCGGATATGGGGTCATTCTTTCAGCCGATCCATCGACAGGTGTCATCCGGGTCCACCATCAGGGAACGTCTAGACCATCAGGTGTCCGACTACATCGGGTTAACGGCCGATGTGGACGCTCTGAGGAGTGATCAACCCCTGGACTACTGGGTGGGCAGGCTTGACCTCTGGCCAGAGCTTGCCCAATTTGCAATCGAACTGTTGGCTTGCCCCTTGTCCAGTGTCCTGTCCGAAAGGACGTTCAGAGCAGCAGGGGGGATCGTGACCGATAAGCGTACTCGCCTAGCTCACGACAGTGTTAACTACCTCACATTTCTAAAAATGAATGAGGCATGGATCTCAACACATGTGACCAGTAGACCATGTATATGTCTATAAACATTTTTTTAAATCAAGCACACAAACCTTCTTTCTTCATTTGGCTCACTTCCTTGTCCAAAAAAAGCACACCGTACTATATGCCCGCACCCTCCTGTTTGAAGAGGTTGAGCGGTGTCATATTTCTACTGGGGCTGCTTATTATGAGGGGCTCCCACCATCCCTGTGCTGTGCTGACTTCCTCCTGGGGATGCTTATTATGAGGGGCTCCCACCATCCCTCTGCTGTGCTGACGTACTCCTGGGGCTGTACCTCTGCTGTGCATATTATGAGGGGCTCCCACCATCCCTGTGCTATGCTCATTATGAGGGGCTCCCACCATCCCTGTGCTGTACTGACTTCCTCCTGGGGCTGTACCTCTGCTGTGCATATTATGAGGGGCTCCCACCATCCCTGTGCTATGCTCATTATGAGGGGCTCCCACCATCCCTGTGCTGTGCTGACTTCCTCCTGGGGATGCTTATTATGAGGGGCTCCCACCATCCCTGTGCTATGCTGACATCCTCCTGGGGCTGCTTTTTATGAGGGGCTCCCACCATCCCTGTGCTGTGCTGACTTCCTCCTGGGGCTGTACCTCTGCTGTGCATATTATGAGGGGCTCCCACCATCCTTGTGCTATGTTCATTATGAGGGGCTCCCACCATCCCTGTGCTATGCTGACTTCCTCCTGGGGCTGCTTACGGTGCAGGTGTCAGTGCTGTATATGACGGTGCTGGTGTCAATGCTGTATATCACGGTGCTGGTGTCAGTGCTTTATGTCACGCTGCTGATGTCAGTGCTCTCTATCACGGTGCTGGTGTCAGATCACTCTATCACGGTGCAGGTGTCATTGCTGTATGTCACGCTGCTGATGTCAGTGCTGTATATCACGGTGCAGGTGTCATTGCTGTATGTCACGCTGCTGGTGATCATCTCCTGCACCCTCTTCTTTGCCTACCCTGACCTTCCCTCTCCTCCATTGCCTTCATGTGCTCCACAGTCCTGAATTGTCACAATTTCACATATAAAAAAAGAATGCTTGTAGTTGTCGATCCCAGATTCACCTCATACATATGTTATGTCATTGGCCATGTGGTGGGACTATGTTTGCACAGCTAGTAATTATTTTGTGACTGCAAATTTGACCTGTAGGTTTGCAAAGTTCGCCTCCCATTGAAGTCAATGGGGCCCGCCGCGAACGTTACGGTTCGCGAACTATCGGCCGCGTTCGCGAAACGTCCCGTCGGAAGTTCGTCCATCACTATTCATAAATAGAAAAAACACTAAAAATGATTATGTATCGTCCCAATCAAGTGACAACATTAGAGTCCCATCAGAGTGATGAATAATATTGTAAACATCAGAAAAAGTGAATCAATAGAAGAAAAAGTTCATTTAAACAAAATTCATAAATAAAAATTGCATCCATCTTCCGACCAATGCCTTCTTAACAGATAGTGTATGATCATGTTGGTGGTGGGTACCTGATTTGTACTACTGTATTACTATCTGTAATACTTATATTGTGCAATATAATATTTCCCTTTCTTATAAAGGTCTCTCCCCCCTGCTCCTCATTATTTAATTTAGTAATCTCAGTCCCGGAGACCGCACCACATATGGTGTGTCTGTAAGTTCAGGGCCGTAGCACCTGTATGCACAGTTAATTGGTGGTGCAGCGGACACATAATAGTGAGTTAATGACCTCCAATGCTGTGCACACATCGGAATTCCGGCCAGAAAAAGGCCGATGAGAGCTTTTCATTGGAAAATGCGATCGTGTGTATGCAATTCCAACACTCCAAAAATCACGCATGCTCAGATTCAACTACGAGACGGAAGCTATTGGCTACTGGCTATTGAACTTCCTTTTTCTAGTCCCGTTGTACGTGTTGTACGTCACCGCGTTCTAAACGATCGGAATTTGGTTTGACCGTGTGTAGGCAAGACAGCTTAAGCGGAATTCCATTGGGAAAACCATCAGAGCTTTTTCCGATGAGAATTCCGATTGTGTGTACGCGCCACAACTCTTATATTTATAGAGAATGAAAACTCTTTCTACAAGCTTTAAGCAGACACTGATAGAAGTCACAAAACTGCTATATACTGCTGATGAGAAAAGGTATTTAGCAGTTTATATTTACTAAAACAATTTAATTTCCATATTCTATGTGTACTGTGGGAGACAAGATATGGCGAATGCAGGGTCCTGGGTTTAGTAACACTTTAAAAAAACAAATAAATCAAATAAAGCAATCAATCATTCCATCAATCAATGCAAAATTCAATGAAATTCATCAGCTTTCCCAAAATTTATGGACGTCTCTTTAAATTGTAAAGTGAAAAACAAAAGCCTCTGGTGGTTGTTTACAAAGGCTTCTTTTACACTGAGCCGCAGGGGGGCATCTATTTTTAGCGCTGGATTACCGTCATTTTAGCAGCGCTATTCGGCCGCTAGCGGGGTGGTTTTAACCCCCCCGCTAGCAGCCGAAAAGGGGTTAAATTCGCCCGCAAAACGCCACCGTTTTGTCCGACGGACAAAATCCGACGGATTTGGTTGTCGGAATCTCCGACCATGTGTACAAGGGCTTAGATTTAGAGCGACTGCTATAGATCAGACCAAAATGAGGGACAAATGAGGAAGAAAGAGGGACATTGCTCCAAATCAGGGACAGTTGGGAGCTATGGTATATGTATGTGGGGCAGTCAGCACCTGGTTAAAATAACGCAGTGCCGTATCGCAAAAAATGGCCTGGTTAGGGAGGGGGGTAAATCTTCCTGGAGGTGAAGTGGTTAATAAACTTGGGTCCCACAAACTTTTGTCTTAAAGTCGGCGTTCCTTCTTTATTGGGGTAATTAGGGAAAAGGGGAGGAGACCAGACCTCATCACTATCAGAAACAGAACCTGAAAATCAAGTTTTGCTCGAGGCAGATGCGTACGAAGAGATGAGAAATGCTTGTTTAAAAAAAAAAAAAATGCTGCTCATTGCCTGCAAGACAAATGAAAAAAAAAAAAATAGAAAAAAAAAACCTTTTTGTTATTTTGCTTCAGTAAGAAACCATCTTATTATATGGGTTGTTTTGTCTTTTGGCTGTTTTGCACAGCTCATTTCCTATCCCCTTACTGCTTCCTTTCATCTGCCGAGCTGCCTTTCTCTCAATGTGGAGGCGGTGATGCTATAGGCTGACATATGGTCCTGTTCTTCTACTGGGCTTCCCTCTGGTGCATCATTAGCATGCTCTACTAGGCAGGTCTGCATCACTGAAAGAGAGGAGATCCCGATTCAAAGCCCAGTGCTGCCTGAGATGATGAACACGGCTCTACTGTGCACAACTTAGGGTCACCTACAGGTAAGGGCCACCTATTACATATCTGGCTTTACTGTTATTATCATCCCTCCCAGCCAGGGATGGTATAGCTTCCTCCCCACCTGATCTTGTCAATGTGTGCAGACTGTAATGATTTCTCTTTCTCCATTTCTGCTACTATATAATGAGAGCAAAATCAGATATACTACAACACTGGTGAAGGTGATGTCAAGGGCAATGTCATCGTCACACCTTGCTAACGATCCTTGCCAAATGACGCACCGATAACTTGCTGTGTCGCAAAAGGTTTAAAGGTGACCTTGTTGTCTATAGAGCAACTGTTTTATGTTTACTGATGATTTAACCACTTTCATGACCAGGCCATTTTTTTTTT
The DNA here is from genome assembly GCF_037356315.1 of Lithobates pipiens. Classification (NCBI taxonomy): domain Eukaryota; kingdom Metazoa; phylum Chordata; class Amphibia; order Anura; family Ranidae; genus Lithobates; species Lithobates pipiens. Next base: position 31,613,841 of record NW_027507903.1, on the reverse strand, counting down.
TTTTTGCATTACGGTGTTTCGTCACATATGGCGACCCATCACATTTGGCTACAGAAGTGATGAAGAAATTTCGCACTGCGCATGCGTAACTTGCCGATATGCGTTCCAAAAGTTTTTATGACAATACAGAGTGAAACCGTGAGATAATGTCACGGAAGTGATGTTACAGACAAGCTCTTCTTCTGTATAATTATTGATTGTAAGACACCACTTCGCAACAGGGCCCCTTATGGGATCGATATGCTCGCCACGTTTCGGGCACGGCCTCACTTCATTTGCCGCGCTTCGAGCACGGCCTTCCTTCCCTCTCCATGCTTCGAACACGGCCTCGCTTCCCTCTCCATGCTTCAGGCACGGCCTCACTTCCCTCTCCATGCCTTGAGCACAGCCTCGCTTCCTCTCCATGCTTCGGGCACGGCCTCGCTTCCCTCTTCATGCTTCGGGCACGACCATGCTTCCCTCTCCATGCTTCGAGCACGGCCTCACTTCCCTCTCCATGCTTTGAGCACGGCCACGCTTCCCTCTCCATGCTTCGGGCACGGCCACGCTTCCCTCTCCATGCTTCGGGCACAGCCACGCTTCCCTCTCCATGCTTCGGGCACGGCCACGCTTCCCTCTCCATGCTTCGGGCACGGTCTTGCTTCCCTCTCCATGCTTCGAGCACGGCCACGCTTCCCTCTCCATGCTGCGGGAACAGCCTTGCTTCCCTCTCCATGCTTCGGGCACTGCCTCGCTTCCCTCTCCATGCTTCGGACACGGCCTCGCTTCCCTCTCCATGCTTTGGGCACGGCCTTGCTTCCCTCTTCATGCTTCGGGCATGGCCTCGCTTCCCTCTCCATGCTTCGAGCACGGCCTTGCTTCCTTCTCCATGCTTCGGGCATGGCCTTGCTTCCCTCTCCATGCTTCGGGCATGGCCCTGCTTCCCTCTCCATGCTTCGGGCACGGCCTTGCTTCCCTCTCTATGCTTCAAGCACAGCCTCGCTTCCCTCTCCATGCTTCGAGCATGGCCACGCTTCTCTCTCCATGCTTCGGGCACAGCCACGCTTCCCTCTCCATGCTTCGGGCACGGCCTTGCTTCCCTCTCCATGCTTCGAGCACGGCCTCGCTTCCCTCTCCATGCTTCAAGCATGGCCACGCTTCCCTCTCCATGCTTTGGGCAGGGCCACGCTTCCCTCTCCATGCTTCGAGCATGGCCACGCTTCCCTCTCCATGCTTTGGGCACGGCCACGCTTTCCTCTCCATGCTTTGGGCACGCCCTTGCTTCGCACGGCATAATTATAGACTAGCTCGATGTCAACTTGGATGGTGGGGCTTCAACCTGGACTTAGGCGTGGAGCCACATAATAACTGCACAAGTGCAGTTCAACATCAGTGAACATCATGTTTTGTCGTAAAGGTGTTGGAACGCATATGGCGGCGTCACGCAAGCGCACTCCAGCGGGTAGCCAAATGTGATGGGTCGCCATATGTGATGATACACTGGCACTGCGTTACTTTAAATGACAATTACACGGTCATGTGACGCTGTACCCAAATTAAATATATGTTTCCCTCCCCCCCCCCCCCTCCCCCACAAATAGAGTTTTCTTTTGGTGGTATTCGATCACTTCTGCATTTTTTGTTTTTTGCACAATAAAAAAAAAAAAACAACAAAAAAAAAAAAAAGAACAATTTTGAAAAAAAAATCTTTTTACTTTCTGCTATTAAACATATCCCAAAAGTAAAAAAAAAAATCAAATTTCTTCATCAATTTAGGCCAACAAGTATTCTGCTACATATTTTTGGTAAAAAAAATCCCAATAAGTGTATAATAATTGGTTTGACTGGTTTGATTGGTTTGCGCAAAAGTTACTGTGTCTATAAAAGGGATATTTTTATTTATTTTTTATTAGTAACGGCAGCGTGATCAGCGACTTATAGCGGGACTGCAATATTGCAGCGGACAGTCGGACAGTAACTGACACTTTTGATACTTTTTGGGGACCAGTGACATAGCTCCCAACTGTCCCTGATTTCGAGGGACTGTCCCTGATTTCAAGCAATGTCCCTCTGTCCCTCATTCCTCCTCATTTGTCCCTCATTTTGGTCTGATCTATATAGATGTATATAAAATGCACTTTTTATCTATCAAAAAGTATTTGTAAATTCCAAAAGCCAATATAAAGGAATAGTAGTGGTGAAAAAAGCAATTGTGGGTTTAACCAATCTTGTTTTTTTGGAAAAATTCTCCTTCTCCTAGGGGGCGGGGCAGGGGGTGTGTCCTATGCATGCATACATTTGCTGATAGGTGTCCCTCATTCCCATCTCAAAAGGTTGGGAGGTATGCAGTGACACTAACCACTTCAGCTCCGGAAAGTTTACCCCTCTTCATGACCAGGCCATTTTTTGCAATACGACACTACGCTATTTTAACTGACAATTGCGTGGTCATGCGACAACGTAGCCAAATCCATTTATGGGGCTTTTCCCAAAAATAGAGCTTCTGGTGGTATTTGCTCACCACTGCGTTGTTTTTTTTAATTTTGTGCTATAAACAAAAAAAGACTGAAAATTTTGAAACCCCCCCAAAAATAGAAAAGAATATAGAATTTCTTCATCAGTTTAGGCCAATATGTATTCTGCTACATGTTTTTGGTAAAAAAAAATCCCAATAAACGCATATTGATTCATTTGTGTTACAGTGTCTTCAAACTATGGGATATTTTTATTGATTTATTACTAGTAATGGCAGAGATCAGCGACCTATAGTGGAACTGCAATATTGCGGCAAACAGTTGGACACTAACTGACACATTTTTGCGACCAGTCACACTAATACAGTGATCAGTGCTAAAAATATGCACTGTCACTGTACTAATGGCTGGGAAAGGAGTTAACATCAGGGGCGATCAAAGGGATAACTGTGTGCTTAGCCAGTGTTTTTTTACTTTCAAAATATTTTATTTTTGAATACAGCATATGAAACAAGAAATGGGCCCACATGGCCAACAGATGACTTAACAGAGCACTAGAACCATGAATAATCGAACAGTTGAACAAAGAAAATCTATGCCCATTAGAGACTGATCCATCCATCATAGTGTCCTTGAGGTCCAGAAACCTTGTCTATACCAGTACTCTAAAAAGGGAGAGTACTGTCCAGGGAAGAACAAACTCCAAAGATATCCTCTACAGATTCCCGGACCCGGGGAAAGGGAAGGACCCTAGTGGTCCCTGGGCCACTCGGCACCCCTCGCGGGATCATGCTGTGCCAAGTGAGGGACCTGACCAGAGGGCCCCCGTAAATGGGGGACCATTCCACCCACCCCTACACCCGCCAATCGGATCAAATCTAACTATACTACGAAAACATGTGAAAACTTTTGAGGTCAGCCGTCGGCCATCCGAGCCAAACGTAACAGTAAAGAGGGGTAAAGAAGGAAGAAGAGGGGATAAGGAGGGGTAAAGAGGAAGGGGTGGGGTATCAAGTAGAACGGTCCATAGTTAAACCAAAGGTCTGCGCTAACTACCTAAGTTCCGATGCTCTAGAGACAAGTACGGGTGATCATAGCCCTGTTGGAGCGTGGGTAAAGGAGATGCCCATGAGCATAGCCCATGGTTCCCAAACAATGTCAAATTTAGCGCGTGAGTCAGATATAATGCTAGCCATTTTCTCTTGAGCCATTATCCAAGAGATTTTTCTTTGAGCAGCCTTGAACGACACTGAGGGCTGTTTCCAAGCTTTTGCGATGGTGAGCTTGGCTCCTATTAGTATAAATCTTATCAGTTTCATAGAATGCCTGGGGATCTTGATAATTGGATCATTAAGAAGAGCAATGGTAGGGGACCGGGGGGCCCGGAACCCAGCGATCCCATCAATAATTTTGAAAATTCTTTTCCAAAAGGATCGTAACCTGGGACACTCCCACCACACGTGGGCCAGAGTGCCCCTGAGGTGACAACCCTGGAAGCACAGCGGGTCAGCTGAGGGATACATACCTGCCAGCCTAGCTGGGGTGTAGTACCATCATAGAATAACTTTTAGACTAGCTTCCGCTAAAGACGTGTTTAGGATTCCTTTGTAGGCCAACGAGATCGCCGTGTGCCAGGGCCCCAGGTCCCACTTAAACTGGAGATCCTCTTCCCATTTGATCATGACTGAAGTCTTAGATGTGGGCTGCGTCAGTGAAGAGTATATGCAAGAGATACCTCCCCTCTGCTCCGGACCCTGACCACACCATGTCTCATACTCTGTGAAACTAGGAGGTAAAGGTTTTTCAATCCAGATGGAATGTAGGAAGTGGGAAATTTGATGGAATCTGAACCTCTCCGACATTGGTAATTCTAGGTTCTTAATGTAGTGTTTCAGGGGGAGGGGTCCCGACCCGGAGAAGAAATGCCCGATCCGGTACAGCCCTTTGTTCAACCACCATTTAAAAGCTGATATATTTTGACCTGGGGGGAAAGCTGGGTTATTAAACAGATGCGCTAACGGTGTGATCGGAGATGGAGCTCAAGTTGCGAGTCTTATCCCAGAGGGCTAGAGAGTGTGATAGAGTGGGTGCTAGTATCGGGGGTCTCTCTTTAGGAGAGGACCACATCAAAAAGTCTAGAGTGTGACGAGGGGCAGCTTGTCTCTCAATCCCAACCCAATCCGGCTTTTCAAACTTAGAATAAATAATCGAGATCTGTGATAGTCTGGCAGCAATATAGTAGCAATGGAGGTTGGGAAGACCGAGTCCTCCTTTCTTCCTGTGATGAAATAAGATGCTCTGCGGAATCCTGTATCCCTTCTTGCCCCATACGAACTTAACTAGTTGCTGACCGCCGGCCGTCAAATGACGGCCAGGCGGCGCAGCTATTGTGGCGGGAGGCCGTCATATGACGGCCTCCCGTTTAAACAGGGATGCGCGCAATCGTGCGCGCGCATCCCTGTTTCTTCGGTGGGGGCGTGTCACGGAGACACCGCTCGCCACCGAAGGGGGTGAACAGCCATTCGTTATGGCTGTTTACCACGTGATCGGCCGTGATGAAGTCACGGCCGATCACAGATGGTCACACCCCGTACGTGCACGGCGCATGCGCGCGATCGCGAGCGCGCTGCGCGTGCACGTCGGTGGCGGCGTGTTCCCCGGGAACACTGCTCGTCACCGACACTGGTAAACAGCCATTGGCTGGCTGTTTACCCACGTGATCGGCTGTGATCCTTTCACGGCCGATCACTAAAATGTAAACAAACCGCGGTAATGGGATGTTACCGGGTTCTCCTCCTCACACACCGATCGTGTGTGAGGAGGAGATTGCGGTAACATCTCGTTACCGCATACAGTGTACACCAAACATACTGATTGCCCCCCCCCAATAAAGAGGACCTGTCACCACCCCTCATAGTACCTGTCAATCACAGTCCATCAGAGTACCTGTCACAGTCCATCAGAGTATTTGAGTACCTGTCCCAGTCCATCAGAGTATTTGAGTACCTGTCCCAGCCCATCAGAGTACCCGAGTACCTGTCCCAGCCCATCAGAGTACCCGAGTACCTGTCCCAGCCCATCAGAGTACCCGAGTACCTGTCCCGGCCCATCAGAGTACCCGAGTACCTGTCCCGGCCCATCAGAGTACCCGAGTACCTGTCCCGGCCCATCAGAGTACCCGAGTACCTGTCCCAGCCCATCAGAGTACCCGAGTACCTGTCCCAGCCCATCAGAGTACCCGAGTACCTGTCCCAGCCCATCAGAGTACCCGAGTACCTGTCCCGGCCCATCAGAGTACCCGAGTACCTGTCCCGGCCCATCAGAGTACCCGAGTACCTGTCCCGGCCCATCAGTGTACCCGAGTACCTGTCCCGGCCCATCAGAGTACCCGAGTACCTGTCACGGCACATCAGAGTACCCGAGTACCTGTCACGGCACATCAGAGTACCCGAGTACCTGTCACGGCACATCAGAGTACCCGAGTACCTGTCACGGCACATCAGGGTACCCGAGTACCTGTCACGGCCCATCAGGGTACCCGAGTACCTGTCACGGCCCATCAGGGTACCCGAGTACCTGTCACGGTCCATTAGAGTACCGAGTACCTGTCACAGCCCATCTGAGTACCCGAGTACCTGTTCCAGTCCATCTGTGTACCAGAGTACCTGTCACCGCCCTTCAGAGTACCCAAATACCAGTCACCAAACCATCAGAGTACCTGCCACCAGGCCATCAGAGTACCTGAGTACCTGTCACCAGGCCATCAGAGTACCCGAGTACCTGTCACCAGGCCATCAGAGTACCCGAGTACCTGTCACCAGGCCATCAGAGTACCCGAGTACCTGTCACCAGGCCATCAGAGTACCCGAGTACCTGTCACCAGGCCATCAGAGTACTCGAGTACCTGTCACCAGGCCATCAGAGTACTCGAGTACCTGTCACCAGGCCATCAGAGTACCCGAGTACCTGTCACCAGGCCATCAGAGTACCCGAGTACCTGTTCCAGTCCATCTGAGTACCCGAGTACCTATCTCCAGCCCATCAGAGTACCCGAGTACCTATTTGCAGCCCATGTCTCATAGAATATACGTTGGGGTGTTTACTTTCCAAAATGGGGTCATTTTGTGGGTAATTTCACTGTCCTGGTGGTCCAGGACCTTCAAAAGTGTGATGGGTAGGAATGAAATAAGATGTGTCATTTATGCTCCTAGAACGCCTGAACGTACTACTTCAATGTTTGGCCCATCTATGTGGCCAGGCTGTGTAAAAGTCCTACACATGTGGTATCGCCATACTCGGGAGGAGTAGCAGAATGTATTTTGGGGTGTAATTTTTGCTATATACATGTTATGTGTTAGAAATATCTTATAAATTGATCATTTTGTGTAAAAAAAAAAATGCGTTTTAATTTTTTTCCACATATTCCAAAAACTTCTGGAAAAAAATGAACCGTTCAAAAGACTCATTATGCCTCACAGATTATACGTTGGGGTGTTTGCTTTCCAAAATGGGGTAATTTTATGGGAAATTCCATTGTGCTGGTACTCCAGGGCCTTCAAAAGTGTAATAGGTGGTTGAGAAATGAGATGCGTAATTTTTGCTCATAGAACGTCTGAAGGTACTACATCAATGTTAGTGCTCTGTATGTGGCCAGGCTGTGTAAAAGTCTCACACACGTGGTATCGCTGTACTCGGGAAGAGTAGCAGAATGTATTTTGGGGTGTAATTTTGGCTATATACATGCTATGTGTTAGAAATATCTTATAAATTGACAATTTTGTGTAAAAAAAAATGCGTTTTAATTTTTTTCCACATATTCCAAAAACTTCTGGAAAAAAATTAACCATTCAAAAGACTCATTATGCCTCACAGATTATACGTTGGGGTGTTAGCTTTCCAAAATGGGGTGATTTTATGGGAAATTCCATTGTCCTGGTACTCCAGGGCCTTCAAAAGTGTAATAGGTGGTTGAGAAATGAGATGCGTCATTTTTGCTCGTAGAACGTCTGAAGGTACTACATCAATGTTGGTGCTCTGTATGTGGCCAGGCTGTGTAAAAGTCTCACACATGTGGTATCGCCGTACTCGGGAAGAGTAGCAGAATGTATTTTGGGGTGTAATTTGTTGTATACATATGCTGTGTGTGAGAAATAACCTGATAATATGACAATTTAGTAAAAAAAAATAAAAAAAAATAAAAAATCTTCATTTTGCAAAGAATTGTGGGAAAAAATGACAACTTAAAAAAACTCACCATGCTACTTACTTAATACCTTGGGATGTCTACTTTGTAAAAAGGGGTCATTTGGGGGGTATTTATACTAGAAAAAAGAAAAAAGGCAGTAACACCCCAATAAAGGGTCAGAGGGCGCTGGTCACCCCTAATAAGTAAAGAAAAAACAAAAAGATATCCCCTGGGTGGGGTTTTTAACAGCATATATTACCTGTGAGGGCTGATATATATATACACAGTAGGAATAACTACTGAGATGACGCGGAAAGTTTGTAATATAATTATTTATTGATAAAAGAATTAAATGGGTGACACGGTGGTCAAGAAATTGAACTCCACTTGGTGAATAATGGTACATGTATAGACAGGGAAATTACATCATATGAACCCTATTACATCTGTATACACAGTAAAACATAGATAAAAGTAATCCTTTACGCGTTTCGACCCACTCAGGGGTCTTCTTCAGAAGGTTTATCTATTGTAAAAGAGAGGACAAACATAAATATATATCCATACATTATGATATATTGAAGGTAACCTACTATAGACATAGTGAATGTCTGATATAGTGATATTGTACAAATATCGGTTACTATATATCACAGGTGAATACCTGTATAATCCACGGTGGAGATCCTCTTTAAAAGACAGGAATATGCTCAGACACATCCCCCATATCAATCATTCATTGATGTGCCACAGCTCATCTAGCTGGTATAGGTCGCTGTGTCCTACCATCAAAGGAGGGCAGGGAAACGGAATCCAACAAACGGGATAGCTTGCGAGGGATCACATCCCTAATTCCACCTCCTGTGTGTAGGTTGGAGGGGAGTATAGACGTGGACAGCCCAGGGTCAAGGGCGACACCCTGCAGTAGGACAAAATATAGAGGTAATAAAAAAGTTTTTATATGTATAAGTGTATATAAAATACACTAATTGGGTACTATCTGGTCTATAAATGGAGAACACAGGTCCCACCAGAATAGTGTATAAATAGGGAAACTTGTGCATGGATTCCCAGATAGATCAGCACACTATGAAACCAAAAAGAGTAAACAACCATAGAAAAAAATCATAGAAAGAACACCTGTGAATGACACGGAAGTGTGAAGAAACTATAACCGTGAGAGTAAAGAAACAAAACAAGGGAAAGAAAAAAGAAAAAGGAAAGGAAAGAAAAAGAAAAGCCAAATACATCACATGCCACAGTGAGCACAGATCAGAAAAGGCTGAATGAAATGGTGAAGCTGTCTGTGTAATTACCTATGTAATCTTGCAATACGTGCTCATGTGTTGGATGAGCCCAAAGAAAGGCAATATATTAAAACAGGAGGAAGAGGTCCTGCGAATTTGCGCAGGTCCACCCCTTTCTATTCAGGAACCGTGCAAAAACAGAGGGAGACTTTCGTCTACAAATAAATAAAAATAATAAAGAGTGAGCAATACAATAACCCAATTGTATCAGAAAGAAGTTGCAGTGTCAGCAAAGACAGACCAGTAGCTTACCCCAGAAGACCCCTGAGTGGGTCGAAACGCGTAAAGGATTACTTTTATCTATGTTTTACTGTGTATACAGATGTAATAGGGTTCATATGATGTAATTTCCCTGTCTATACATGTACCATTATTCACCAAGTGGAGTTCAATTTCTTGACCACCGTGTCACCCATTTAATTCTTTTATCAATAAATAATTATATTACAAACTTTCCGCGTCATCTCAGTAGTTATTCCTACTGTGTATATATATATCAGCCCTCACAGGTAATATATGCTGTTAAAAACCCCACCCAGGGGATATCTTTTTGTTTTTTCTTTACTTATTAGGGGTGACCAGCGCCCTCTGACCCTTTATTGGGGTGTTACTGCCTTTTTTCTTTTTTCTAGTACGAAACCGGGTGGTTAAACACCCTTCCCCATTTGGTAACACAAGAGGTTCGAGATATGAGTTCAACTTGGTGTAATACTGTTTGAATTGGTACTCATTCGGTAATTGTTGTGTTGTTTATTAACCACAACGAATAGTTTTCAAGGTGATGACTGGAATAACACAATGTCCAGTTTTGAGACTGAGTTTGATACTTTGCGGCTTTGCGATTTAGTCGCCATTTAGGAATTTCCTTGTATTCCTCATGAGTAGATACATGACTCATTATATATTTACGTATACATTTATGGAAATTGGGCTGCTTACTTACCCAGTCATTTATCTATGTATATTTTATTTTTATCTTTATACATTTTTTCATTTATATTCAATGCCTTAGAGAAATATGTAACATTCCCTTGTGATTGTGCCACATTAGAAACATTGTGTTATGTCCAGTTATACACCATTAAGTAGATGTTGTTCTCTTGTATGCTCAGATTACCTGTAATATATATTTACTATTTAGCGGTTGTCTTTATTTGATATAGTTTCATTTAACATGTGCTCTTTTTACTTGCTGACAGGATGTCCAGACGCACCTCTCCTTTCTTTCCTCTAGATGGTGCCACCTGTTGTGCTCTCTTGGCGTCGCATATAGGGCGGACCCCTTCGGCATGGCTTCCCGGCCAGAGAAGGGGCGGGGCATATTGTGCGCGCATGCCCCTCCCCTGTGATCCCAGGTATGAGCGGGGTGATCCCACCCGCCCCCCTGGGGGATTGTATCTGGCCGGCGGCATTCTGGGACAGCTTTGGACGCGGCGCTTCACTTCGCACGCGCGTTTTGCGCGTGCGGAGTGACGTGCCGACGTCACGCCGGTGCGACAAAGCTGGGTACCCTTCCGCCATGTTGGAAGGGTCATTTCCAGAACGCCGGGGGGATCACATCCGGTCGCCCAAGATGGCGACCGAATTATTAGACTGACAGAAGGGCAGGACTCCCTGATAGGGCTTACAACTGATTCAGCTGGGCTTGTAATGGAGCCAGCTGAACCAATTAGATATAAGGTATTTATACCTCACCTTCATGGATAAGGAATTCATTCCATCTGTGACAGGACACCTGATACACTGACATTATGCTTGAGGGTAAGCTACTGGTCTGTCTTTGCTGACACTGCAACTTCTTTCTGATACAATTGGGTTATTGTATTGCTCACTCTTTATTATTTTTATTTATTTGTAGACGAAAGTCTCCCTCTGTTTTTGCACGGTTCCTGAATAGAAAGGGGTGGACCTGCGCAAATTCGCAGGACCTCTTCCTCCTGTTTTAATATATTGCCTTTCTTTGGGCTCATCCAACACATGAGCACGTATTGCAAGATTACATAGGTAATTACACAGACAGCTTCACCATTTCATTCAGCCTTTTCTGATCTGTGCTCACTGTGGCATGTGATGTATTTGGCTTTTCTTTTTCTTTCCTTTCCTTTTTCTTTTTTCTTTCCCTTGTTTTGTTTCTTTACTCTCACGGTTATAGTTTCTTCACACTTCCGTGTCATTCACAGGTGTTCTTTCTATGATTTTTTTCTATGGTTGTTTACTCTTTTTGGTTTCATAGTGTGCTGATCTATCTGGGAATCCATGCACAAGTTTCCCTATTTATACACTATTCTGGTGGGACCTGTGTTCTCCATTTATAGACCAGATAGTACCCAATTAGTGTATTTTATATACACTTATACATATAAAAACTTTTTTATTACCTCTATATTTTGTCCTACTGCAGGGTGTCGCCCTTGACCCTGGGCTGTCCACGTCTATACTCCCCTCCAACCTACACACAGGAGGTGGAATTAGGGATGTGATCCCTCGCAAGCTATCCCGTTTGTTGGATTCCGTTTCCCTGCCCTCCTTTGATGGTAGGACACAGCGACCTATACCAGCTAGATGAGCTGTGGCACATCAATGAATGATTGATATGGGGGATGTGTCTGAGCATATTCCTGTCTTTTAAAGAGGATCTCCACCGTGGATTATACAGGTATTCACCTGTGATATATAGTAACCGATATTTGTACAATATCACTATATCAGACATTCACTATGTCTATAGTAGGTTACCTTCAATATATCATAATGTATGGATATATATTTATGTTTGTCCTCTCTTTTACAATAGATAAACCTTCTGAAGAAGACCCCTGAGTGGGTCGAAACGCGTAAAGGATTACTTTTATCTATGTTTTACTGTGTATACAGATGTAATAGGGTTCATATGATGTAATTTCCCTGTCTATACATGTACCATTATTCACCAAGTGGAGTTCAATTTCTTGACCACCGTGTCACCCATTTAATTCTTTTATCAATAAATAATTATATTACAAACTTTCCGCGTCATCTCAGTAGTTATTCCTACTGTGTATATATATATCAGCCCTCACAGGTAATATATGCTGTTAAAAACCCCACCCAGGGGATATCTTTTTGTTTTTTATTTGGGGGGTATTTGTACTTTCCTGACTAGTTAGAGTCTCAAGAAATGAGGTACACCTGATGTACTGAAGGCCTGATCAGAAGTGATGAATTTTCAGTGATTGGCACCATAGATTGTAGACTCTATAACTTTCACAAAGACCAAATAATATATACTAATGTGGGTTATTTTTACCAAAGATATGTAGCAGTATAAATTTTGGCCAAAATTTATGAAGAAAAATTACTAATTGGCAAAAATTTATGACAGAAACGAAGAAAAAGGCATTTTTTTCACAAAATTTACGTTTTATTTTATTTATAGCACAAAAAATAAAAAACCCACTAGTGATTAAATACCACTAAAAGAAAGCTCTATTTGTGTGGAAAAAAGGACGCAAGTTTCATATGGATACTGTGTTGGATGACTGAGTAATTGTCATTCAAAGTGTGAGAGCGCTGAAAGCTGAAAATTGGTCTGGTCAGGAAGGGGGTGTAACTGCACTGTACTGAGGTGGTTAAGCAGCTTACTCTGGAATAACTTTAAATGCTTTCTAATGATAGGAATGGGTAAGGAGCGAAATAAGTATAAGAGTCTAGGCATGAGGGTCATTTTAATAGAATAAATTTTTCCTAATAAGGATAGATTGTATCCGGCCCAAGTGTTAAGATCTGTGGCTAACTTGGAGAGCATAGGGGGATAATTAGTGTTGTACAAGGATTCGATTTTAGGTGTTAAGTACACTCCCAGATATTTGATGGCTGTGTCATTCCATTTGAAAGGAAAGGACTGACGCAGTTGATCAACCATTTGCGGCTGAAGCGAGATATTCATAGCCAGGGATTTATTATAATTCACTTGTAAGCCAGAGATTTTAGAGAACCTACCCAGGGTTTGAAGATTTGGAAGGGAGGTGATAGGGGAAGTGATAAACAAAAGGATATCATCCGCGTATAGCCCACATTTGTGTATTTGCGAACCACAGTTTACTCCTTTTATGTTATGATTCTCCCTCAGTGCGATAGCCAGAGTTTCAATTGCCAAGGCAAAAATCAGCGGGGAGAGAGGGCACCCCTGCCTGGTCCCTCGCGCTATCTGTATAGGCTCAGAGTAGTGATCCTGGAGCCTAATTCTGGCTTGGGGAGTGGAGTATAATGATTTGATCAGCCCCATGAACCTGTCTCCAAATCCCCATCTGTCCATGAGCAAAAGGAGGTAGTTCCAGGAAACTGAGTCAAAGGCTTTTTTTAAGTCTAGCGAAAGGAGCATGCCTTCTTGTTTAGGACCGCCATCCCAATTTGATTGTAAGATCGAAATGATCTCAATGGCCCTTCGGATTTGGTCTGGTCCCTGCTGTCCAGGGATGAACCCCACCTGATTTTTATTGACATAAATGGAAATGAAAGAAGCTAGTCTGTTTGCTAGCATTTTAGTTAGGATCTTAAGATCGCAATTAATAAGTGAGATCGGACGATAATTGTCTACAATTTCTGGGTTCTTGTCTGGTTTGGGAATTACAGTAATAAAAGCTGAGTTGAGGAGTGGGTCAAGCGGGTCTCCTTTGGTCTTGTGGTTACAAAATTTGGCCAAGTGCGGGGCTAAAATGTTTGCAAACTTTTTATAATAGGTGTTAGATAGCCCATCTGGCCCAGGGGCTGAGTTAACTTTTAATCCCTTAATAGTTTCGAGAACTTCCTCTTCTGTAAAGGGGGCTTCGAGGACGTCCCGGTGTGCATTAGAAATACGTGGGATTGGTAGCGTGTCTAAGAAGGAGTTAATGTCATCTTGGGGGTCAGTCTTGGGAGCGGAATAGAGGTTAGAGTAAAAGTTTTGGAAAGCTTTCAGGACTTTCGTTGGATTGGACGAAAGTCCTGTCCCTGGCATTCTGATATGGGGCATACCGTGAGATCTTGATTTTGGGGACAGTTTGGAGGCGAGCATAGTACCTATTGTATCTTTTTGAGTGTAAAATTTATTACCACTCCATCTAATACTTTTCTCCGCACGGGTCGTGAGGGCTAGGTTTAGTTCCAGCTTTATTTTATCCAATTGTGGGATGTTTTCTTTTAGGGGTTTTTTTTTGTGTTTCGCTCTAGGATTCGCGTATTCCAATTCTAGTCTGGCTATGTCAGAGGTTCTTTCCTTTTTCAGATGAGTGGCCAGCTTTATGAATTCACCCCTAATCACTGTCTTATGCGCCCTCCCAAACTGTCTCCATAGAAGTATCTTTAGTAGTGTTGAGTTTAAAGTAGTCCTGTAGGACAGATTCTAAATCGGGGATTCTGCTAGGGTCTGTCAGCAGGGATTCGTTAAGTCTCCAAGTCTTGAAACCCGGGGATTGGGATGCGAGGTGTAAGTACAGTATCACAATCGCGTGATCTGAGAGGACCGTGTCTTTTATCAGTGAGCGCTCAGCAGAGGGGAATGCGTGACTTTGAACGAAGAGGTGGTCAATCCTAGCATATGTGTTATGAGGAGCTGAGTAATGCGTGTAGTCCCTAGTGGTTGGGTTTAGTTCCCTCCATGCATCTGTTAAGCCCTGAGAGTGCAACAGTTTTGCTATTCTGTGGCTGACTTTGCGCGGACGAATAAGCTGTAGTCCCAAGGGTTTCGTTCTGTCTAGTTCCTGTTCAAAAGCTACGTTAGAGTCCCCTCCAAGAATCACTTTACCTTCAAGCAAAGGGTTAAGGGTGTGGAAGAGTTTCACAAAAAACTTATCTTGCCCCTTATTAGGGGCATAGTATGATATCAGAGAATACAGTTGCCCTTCCACTAGGCCTTTCACTAAGATAAACCTGCCATCTGGATCCCTGAAGATAGAAGTCAACGTGAAGTTACAGTCCCTCGCCAGGAGAACTGCAACTCCTCTTGTCTTGTTCTCGGCATTCGCGAGAAAAAATTTAGGATAGTGGGCATGCAGGAAAGATGGGCTGTACCGGCTCGAGAAATGCGTCTCCTGAAGGAATAAAATATCTAATCTGAGGGATTTGTAAAGGCTGAACAGTTTCTTGCGTTTAAGGGGAGAATTTAGCCCTTGCACATTATGAGAAGCTAGCTTCAGCAACCTAGGAATGGTATTAGCCATGGGAGCAGAGGATCGGATCTCGGACATAAACATCTTCACTTACCAATAGTAGAAAATTCCTGGGACCGCAGAGGAAACTTCTAGGCTCGTAGGGAGTCGTGCTGCACCCATCTCTAGTAGCGGAGCATCTGCCAAGCACATAACAAATAATGATGGTAGTATAGCAAACGTAAAACATTCTACCTGAGGGGGGGGGAGGGAATTGAGTAGAGAAGAGTCTCCCAAGAAAAGCGCCGACCTCCGGAGGGGAGAGAGAAACTCCGGGGTCAGAAATCTCCAAAGAGAAAAAAGAAATCTCCGAGAGCGTGCTCTCGGAAGTCCTAGCCCCTGAAAGCCCGAAGGATTGCAGGGGATAGGCGAAGGCACATGTGTACCGCCCCGGACCAAGGGGCTTCTGAAAAATTTAAATAGCATGGTACTAAAACGGCTTGTAGAAATTAAACGTGAAAAGACCACCAGGAACATACATAGAGCAATCGTAAAAACAGTAACTTGCTTTGTAAACAGGTAACCCTCCTATGAGAGTTGTTACATAAAAGAACCAAAAATATCTATATAAACAACAAAAAAAAAAAAAAAGGGGGAGTTTCTGACTCGAACAGTCATTTTCAGCTACCGTTCATGTACTATGAAGGCACATATCTTGAACCGTGTGGAAGAAAAAGGATAGCACGGCACAAAAAAAAAAAAAAAAAAAAAACGGGGGCAAAAAAAGGTGGAAAGCAGGAAAACAGAGGAGTTCCGGTGAAGAAGTAGGGGACACAGGCCCCCTTCAAACATGGGAAGCTTGTAAGGTGAGGTCACCCAGGGAAAGGCAACAAAAGGTGGTTCGAGTTGTGCGACCAACTCCGATCAAGAGAGATGTAGAAAAAGGTCTTGACCAGGGAACTTCAGGTATGTCCGTTGTCTCCAGAGCGTCTCGATTTGGATTTGGACCAAAGTGGGATTGATGGACTGACCGGGGGAGGTCTTTTAGCCGCAGTCGGTGGAGCTGCAGATGTGTCCATTCCGGCATCTTGGGAGATAATCTTCAGGCGTAGAAGGATTTGTTCGCCAGAGGAAAAGTTGGTGAAGGAGTAGTTTGCCCCCAAATGTGTGAACTTAACCGCAAAGGGGAATGCCCATTTATATTTGATGTCCTTCTGTATAAGAACATTCAAAAGTGGTTTCAAAGCACGTCTACGTTGAATGGTTGACGGGGCCAGATCTGCAAAAACTTGAATCACATGGCCTTGGCATGTCACCTGGGGGGCCAAACGGGCCTGCTTCATTACTTCCTCCTTAACTGCAAAGTGATGCGGTTTAACTATTATGTCTCTGGGGAGGCCATCCTTTCTGGGGGGACCCAGGGCCCTATGAGCTCTATCAAGCTCCAGTCGCTGAGGGTCAATATTGGGCAATAGCGATTTGATCAGGTCCTGGGTGGCAGCAGTCACATCCGTGATTGATTCCGGCAGCCCTCTGATTCTGAAGTTATATCGTCTCGACCTGTTCTCAAGGTCGTCAATACGCGAAAGAGCAGTGTCCAACTGGTCCTGCATTGAATGTATCAAGTCAGAGTTCTGATTGGCAACTGCGGCCGTAACGTCTAGCTTAGATTCTATAGCTTCCATTCTTTGGCCAATGTTTTGTAGGTCTGATTTAATCTCGCCGGTGATTTTCGCGGCTGTAGAGGCCAATCCCCTTTCCAGTAACATAGAGAGTTTAATAAAAAGGTCTGCTGTGGACAGGTCTTGCTCCTGAGGGAACTGTTCTGATGTAAAGTGGCTTCGGAATGCAGGCCTGCAGTCCTCCGAGGGAGACAAGGCCTGGTCCACTATAGTCATGCCTATCAGGGACTCTGTAGAGGCCGGTGATGGGGTCCCCAGCTTGGGGAGGTTCCCCTGGATAATAGGAGTATAATTCAGGATGGCCGGGGATAGCACTTGCCTTTGGTCGGCGCCGTGTTCCGAGCTGTGTGCTGAACGCTGTCTGTGTGCCTCGGCCGCGGTGGCCATCTTGGTACACCCCGCTCTGGAGGCCGCCTCAAATTGTGGCACTAGATCGCGCCTTGTCGCGACGGCGGACATTCGGGGGTGATCCCTGGGTGTTCGGGAGACAGGGGCCTCGGAGTGTCTCCTTCCTGGTGCGCTATTCGCCGCTCTTGGAGCTCCGTTGGTCCGGCGTGGTGCGGAGGATCAGGCGCTGGCGGCCATCTTGGATCCCTCGCGCATGCGCACTCGTGCTGCACTTTGCCAGTGTTTTTTTTTAGTGGGGGAGATGCTTTTACTAGGGGAAGGCATGGATCCATGCCCCTGCTTTGCAGGAAAACAGTATCCATGCCTTCCATACTGACAGATCGCTCTTCTGCCTCTGTGCTGGATGATCAGTGGGTGCCAGCAGATATCGAGTCCACGGTACCCGCTGCTGAGCTCCCGTTGTGTATAATCACAGCGAGAGCAAGCTGCCGGCGGGGCGCGCACAGGCGCCCCTAACCCAGAAGTGTCGGATCACATACTAGGTACGTGATCCTGTGCAGCATTGCCACTTTGCTGCCGTATATTTAAGTTATATGGTCGGCAAGTGGTTAATATCTTTTTCTGGTACAGTGTTTTTATTAATATGCAAAAGAAAACCAAGCGTTGAATTCCCACGCAGGGGATATAAACAGGTTCATAATGCAGAGTTTCATGCAAGAACATAAATTAAAATGTGTTACAGGATTTAAACTCTAAACCAAAAGTGACCCTTAGGCTTAGGCCAGAGGTAAGCATGAGATGCCTGAGCATGCAGACTCAGGGGCCAGGGTGGACAGGGGACTGCCATAGCTCCTAACTGTCCCTGATTTCGAGGGACTGTCCCTGATTTGTAGCAATGTCCCTCATTCCCTCTCAATTGTCCCTCATTTTGGTCTAATCCATATAGTTGTACATAAAATGCACTTTTTTTTTTTCAAAAAGTGTTTCCCAGTGCTAAACCTTTCATCCAAATTCTAAATTGGTGCATTTGTAAATTTTAAAAGCCAATATAAAGGAATAGTAGTGATAAATAAAAAGCTCTTGTGTATTTATTTAACCTTTTGTTTTGGTTAATTCTCCTTTAAGAGGGTGTGGCAGAGGGCGTGTCCTATGCCTATATACATTTGCTAGTAAGTGTCCTTCATTCCCATCTCAAAATGTTGGGAGGTATGGAGTGCACCTGTCCGTGAAAACAATGCGAACAAAACCGAAATAAGCACAGGACAAAAATGAAAAACAAAACACACAAGGGGGGGGGGGGGACAAAGCGACAGGCACGATGCCCAGGAATAGAAGAAATGGGGTAGGAAGAGAGGCGAAGAAGAGGTCGAGAAAAGAAGTTCCCCCAGGCTGGGGATGGGGTCAAGGCCGTGTTAGTATGAAAGGCCTAGGCTGGTTGGGTGAAGAGTTGGAAATGCATAGGACCCCCATGGGGCCCATACCCTGAAATCTGGCATGGGAGTCATGGAGGATATTGGCCGTTTTTTTATGGATCATTAGAGTCGTCAAGGTGTTCTTCACCTCTGAAAATGATACAGCCGGTTTTTTCCCAGGCCTTTGCGATGAATAAATATGTGAATAGTTTCTACTGGTGAGAGAAGAGGTCCGGGACTGGACAATGGAGCAATGAAAGTTTAGGGTCCTTATGGAAGGATGCATGGAAGAGGGTAGGCAGGAGTCCAAAGACCCTTGACCAAAATCCCACAAGGCGGGGGTAGGACCACCAAATGTGTATTTCATCTCCTTGCTGACCGCACCCCTGGAAGCATCTGTCACTATGGGATGGGTTTGACTTGGCAATGTGGGCTGGAACCCAGTACCAGCGAAGGAGGACCTTATAGGCAGCCTCCAAGATGGCAGTATTAAAGGAGCATTTCACTATGCTGACCAGGCTTTTCTCCAGCCTGTGAGGTCAATGTGGGACAGGTTTCGTTCCCATTCGAGCACATAGGAGAGGGAGGTGGAGGTGCTGTTGGCATTGAGTGAGGATTGGTTAACCACTTTCAGACCGGACCATTTTGCTGGTAAATGACCAGAGGTCTTTTTACACTTTGGCACTGCGCTGCTTTAACTGGTAATTGCGCGGTCATGCAATGTTGTACCCAAACAAAATTTGCGTCCTTTTCTTCCCACAAATAGAGCTTTCTTTTGATGGTATTTGATTGCCTCTGCGATTTTTATTTTTTGCGATATAAACGTAAAAAGACCGCAAATTTTGAAAAAAAATGATATTTTCTACTTTTTGTTATTAGAAAAATCCAATAAACTCAATTTTAGTCATACATTTAGGACAAAATGTATTCAGCCACATGTCTTTGGTAAAAAAAAAGTCAATAATTGTATATTTATTGGTTTGCGCAAAAGTTGTCACATCTACAAACTAAGGTACGTTTTCTGGAATTTACGCAGCTTTTAGTTTACGACTGCCTATCTCATTTCTTGAGGTGCTAAAATGACAGGGCAGTACAAAACCCCCCCAAATGACCCCATTTTGGAAAGTAGACCCCCTAAGGAAATTGATAAGAGGCATGTTGAGCCCATTGAATATTTTATTTTTTTGCCTCAAGCGATTGAATAATGACAAAAAAAAAATTTTTTTTTTTTTTTTACACAAAGTTGTCACTAAATGATATATTGCTCACACATGCTATGGGCGTATGTGAAATGACACCCCAAAATAAATTCTGCTGCTTCTCCTGAGTACGGGGATACCACATATGTGGGACTTTTTGGGAGCCTAGCCGCGTACAGGGCCCCGAAAACCAAGCACCGCCTTCAGGCTTTCTAAGGGCGTCAATTTTTGATTTCACGCCTCACTACCTATTACAGTTTTGAAGGCCATAAAATGCCAAGATGGCACAAAACCCCCACAAATGACCCCATTTTAGAAAGTAGACACCCCAAGCTATTTGCTGAGAGGCATGTTGAGTCCATGGAATATTTTATATTTTGCCACAAGTTGCGGGAAAATTACAAACTTTTTTTTTTTTTTTTTTTTTTTCACAAAGTTGTCACTAAATGATATATTGCTCATGCATGCCATGGGCATATGTGAAATGACACCCCAAAATAAATTCTGCTGCTTCTCCTGAGTACGGGGATACCACATATGTGGGACTTTTTGGGAGCCTAGCCGCGTACGGGGCCCCGAAAACCAAGCACCGCCTTCAGGCTTTCTAAGGGCGTAATTTTTTGAGTTCACTTCTCACTACCTATTACAGTTTTGAAGGCCATAAAATGCCAAGATGGCACAAAACCCCCACAAATGACCCCATTTTAGAAAGTAGACACCCCAAGCTATTTGCTGAGAGGCATGTTGAGTCCATGGAATATTTTATATTTTGCCACAAGTTGCGGGAAAATTACAAACTTTTTTTTTTTTTCACAAAGTTGTCACTAAATGATATATTGCTCACGCATGCCATGGGCATATGTGAAATGACACCCCAAAATAAATTCTGCTGCTTCTCCTGAGTACGGGGATACCACATATGTGGGACTTTTTGGGAGCCTAGCCGCGTACGGGGCCCCAAAAACCAAGCACCGCCTTCAGGCTTTCTAAGGGCGTTACAGTTTTGAAGGCCATAAAATGCCAAGATGGCACAAACCCCCCCCCCCCCAAATGACCCCATTTTAGAAAGTAGACACCCCTAAATTTAGGGGTACACTAGTGAGACTAGGTAATAAATGGCGGGTGCCCTGAAACTATAAAAAAATAACTAACCAACCAGCGTCACCTGTAACAGTTATATGGTGATCACTGGTGAAAGGGTTAACTAGGGGGCAATCAGGGGGCTTTATGCGGTAGTATATGGGGGTCCCTGGCGCTATAAAAAGCTGCGGCGAACCTAAATACCTACCTGCCTAACTAGCGTCACCTGTGACACTAATACAGCGATCAGAAAAACGATCGCTTATTAGGCTGGGTTCACACTGGAGCGATGCGGGAACGCCACGAATGCGCGGCGGGTTCCCGCATCGCATGCCTCCCGGCGGCAGTTCACACTGCCCTATGCGAACTGCTGGGAGTGTCAGTGAAATGTTAATGACACCCCCAGATCAGTTCGCATATCGCAGTGCGATCTGCAAACTTGGATCGCATGGTGTGAACACCCATGCGATCCGATTCTGCTGCGGACCAAAAAAAGGGTCCCGTGCGAGTTTGCGGCGGGTGCGACACGAATTCAGCCATACTATCTGTATAGCTGAACTCGAATCGCACAGAGATCGGATGTGATTTGCACTGCAGTGCGGTGCGAATCACATCCGTTCTCATAAACCGCTGCAATGTGAACCCAGCCTTAGTGACACTGGCGACGGGGGGTGATCACGGGGTTAAACCTTTATTGGGGGGGTTAGGGGGGTACCTTAGAACTAAAGGGGGCTAACCCTAACTGCCCTAACAGTTATTAGTCACAAATGACACCTGCCGGGTGATCAGGGGGTTAAACCTTTATTAGGTAATAAATGGCGGGTGCCCTGAAACTATAAAAAAATAACTAACCAACCAGCGTCACCTGTAACAGTTATATGGTGATCACTGGTGAAAGGGTTAACTAGGGGGCAATCAGGGGGCTTTATGCGGTAGTATATGGGGGTCCCTAGCGCTATAAAAAGCTGCGGCGAACCTAAATACCTACCTGCCTAACTAGCGTCACCTGTGACACTAATACGGCGATCAGAAAAATGATCGCTTATTAGGCTGGGTTCACACTGGAGCGATGCGGAAACGCCGCGAATCCGCGGCGGGTTCCCGCATCGCATGCCTCCCGGCGGCAGTTCACACTGCCCTATGCGAACTGCTGGGAGTGTCAGTGAAATGTTACTGACACCCCCAGATCAGTTCGCATATCGCAGTGCGATCTGCAAACTCGGATCGCATGGTGTGAACACCCATGCGATCCGATTCTGCTGCGGGCCAAAAAAAGGGTCCCGTGCGAATTTGCGGCGGGTGCGGCGGGTGTGGCGGGTGCGGCGGGTGCGGCGAATGGCTGAACTCGAATCGCACAGAGATCGGATGTGATTTGCACTGCAGTGCGGTGCGAATCACATTCGTTCTCATAAACCGCTGCAATGTGAACCCAGCCTTAGTGACACTGGCGACGGGGGGTGATCACGGGGTTAAACCTTTATTGGGGGGGTTAGGGGGGTACATTAGAACTAAAGGGGGCTAACCCTAACTGCCCTAACAGTTATTACAGTCACAAATGACACCAATGCAAAAAAAAAAAAAAAAAAAAAAAAATGACATTGGTGTCACTGTGACTGGGGGGCAGGGGTAATTGGGGGGGTGATCGGGGGGTAAAGGGGGGGTGTGAGTGTGCCTGGCATGTTCTACTGTGTGTGGGATGTGTTGGTGCAACTCACTGATCCGCTCTCCTCCGTGTCGGAACGAAAAATACCGACACGGAGGAGAGAATACATCACTTCCTCTCCTGTGTTTACATTACAGGAGAGGAAGTGATGTCACCGGGGATTTCCATTCGTCGGGAGCGATCGCGAGGGGGTGGCCATGAATGAATGGCCGTCCCCTCGTCCGGGATCGCTCCCGAACGAAAACCGACCGCCGCAGGCACCGGGCGGGGGCCCGATCGGGCCCCCGACCCGCGGGAGGCAAAGGACGTACATATATGTGCTTATGCCTGCCCGTGCCATTCTGATGACGTACATCGGCGTGAGGCGGTCGGCAAGTGGTTAATATCTTTTTATATATTTTCATGTCCGCAGTCTATCCAGACATATAATCATTAAAAAAACAAAAAAACAACAAAATAATACTATGTATTTTGATGTTGTCAAATTGAAGGAGTATTCAATACTTTCACAGGGGTACGCATTACCCCTCTGACCTGGAGAAGGTTACCCATGCAGCGGGGCCTCCTCCTCCAAGGGTAAAAAGGAATTCTGTGATCACAACATACACTTTCCTCTTAAAAAAAAATCACTATTCTAACAACAATACAAACAATAGTTATATTTGACAATCCAATATAAGCTTACAGTACTTCTCTTTTCACTTTGTGAGCACTGTCTGTCTGCTGGCCATCTCTATCCACAACTTTCTGGATTCCCTGCATGCTTCTCAGCTTCTCCTTCTAAGGACTACATATCCCATGGTACCTTGCTGCCTTCAAGCAGTGATTCCCCGACTTGACTCTGCCTCCTGAAACTCCTCCTCTCAGCACCTCTGAAGTTCAGAAGGCTGGCTCTGTGAAATGTGTGACACAGCATTGCCTACCCACAGGGCATGGCGACTACGTGTCACAGAATTCAAGGAAGTAAATGTGTGGGAATCTTCAGAAAGTAAGTGTACAAATTTCAAGCTTATTTTATTATTAGGTGTAGGCTAGAAATAATTGAAAAGCAATTCATTATATTATTTTTTTATTTTGACCATAGATACAGTATCAAGTTTTCCAAAAAATGTACATTTAATATTTTTTTCCCACAGAAACCTGCAAAGCATTGCACCTTCAGACTTTTCCTAAAGTGTTCCACTCATATCTCCATATGGATTTTCAACTAGAAAGCTGTAGTGTCAATGGTCTATGAGCGCACTGGCCAACACACTCTGGGCTCACTGAGAGCTACAAGCCATCTGCCACTGTGATAGATGGGAGTGTTGACAGGGTGGCTTTCACGTCCTCCATGTTTCCCCTCCTTGTTGGGCACCAAGCAAGGGTCACATGATAGGCCTACCCTGTGGTGGGCTCTTCTGGGCTATGCTGGGCACCTGTGACAAGTTCAGTTTATTATACATGGGGTACCTTAACTATTGTGCCATTTTCATCAATGCCCTGGGACTAGGCTGAGGCTGCCATGAGGGAATACTCGACCTTAATGAGGGCCTCTTCTTTTAGAGAAGTACACTGTGCACTTGCACCATAGCTGTTCTCCAGTTAACTGTCAGGTCCCTGTGACAATCTACACCTTCTTTCTAACTTGCATTTAGGAGGGACATGCTAAGCCTTGTCCGCATCTACCGGTCTAGCGTATCACTGCTAACTCACTCCCAGTGATGGTATGGGGTCCCACCATGCACAAAGAGAAGACTCAATGCGCGTTTGTCACTTAACTCTTCTGTACCCGGGCACAAGCTGTGGACTTCTGCGGCATGAGTCTGCTCCCATTGCTATGGGAGATGGACCGCTCATGGAGAGAATGCCGACAACAACTCTCTACTGCAAGAGGCTATACCACCTATCTCAGGCACACACCTAATGACAGACTACTTGGTGAACTTGAGTTTACCTTAGGTTACCATTTGCTTGTACTCCACACTATGTTAACTCTTATGGAGTTGTCTTCATAACCCATGTATCTAGTGACTTGAACCATGAGGTGTTACCGGGTACATGCATTACACCCCTTTGAATAACTTCAGACCAGGTGGGAATAAAGTTTCAAAACTTTACTTAGAAAAGTGCAAAAAGGGTATTACAATGTCCAACAATTAGAGACATAATTCTTCCCTAAGTCCCTAACCCCAACTACAGGCTGCGTGGTGCCCTGGTATACCTGCAAAGGTAGTGTCCATGTAATTACAGAGTCCATCAGAGGCATGTTCCAATAGCTGGTGTCTTTGGGGTGAATCCCAAGTTCTGACGACTTTCCATCAGGTGGTAATAAGCAACACCAATCCACTCCTCTCCAGTGATGTTCTCCATCTCACTTCCTTAAGGATCCTGTATCTCTCTCTCTCTGGCATATAACAAACTGTAGAACCCTCTGGATCTTCCTTGACCTCCAGTCCCCTGCACCGGACCACCATACCTCTTATATTACACAGGACCAGTGGGTCAGACCCAGAGAAAAACTCACCAAAAGACCAAAGAACCGTGGGAAAACATTAACTCCTACCCTTCCTTTTCGGGACAGCACCTAACTAGCTATTTTCAACCTGCTTACAAGCAGCTAAGGGAGAGAGGTGCACTAACCAGCTCTCATAGGGTGGAGGTGGAATGCTTGAAAGGGGGCTTAGGGGGTGAGGATTGGGGTGCTTTAGCAACATGTCATACCCTAAATACAGGTGTAACTTGTAACATGTTCCTAAAGGTGAACTTAGCATTTAAAGTGGTTGTAAACCCCCCCCCCCAAAAAAAAAAACCTGTAAGACAAAGGCATAATAAGCTAGTATGCATCGCATACTAGCTCATTATGAAATACTTACCTTAGACTGAAGCTGTTGCACCGGCCCACACACTGCTGTGACCAGCGACATGTCTCTCTGAGTTATTTCCGGGTCCGGGGGCTCCGGCGCTGTGATTGCCCAGAGCCGCGACGACATCACTCCCACTTACGGCACGGCTGCTGAAGAAATGGCATGAGTGGCCCATTCAGTGCACATGCACCGATGACATCGGTGCAAGTGTATATGGTAAATATCTCCTAAACCATGCGCCAGCTTGGCCCAAACAAACTATTTAAAGCCATCTTGAGCAAGGGCAAATGATTCATGCAACAAATACTTCCTGAAATCAGTCATACATTTCTTTTGAAAGTGGTAGCTCAGCACAAATTTCCTAAATTGTTGGCAGAAAACCAAGAGTGAAATCAGAGATGGGCAGTCTATGCTAAGCAAAGCCCTGTACATGCAGCCAATGGCAAATATAGAGATAGGTCTTGCTCTGGGTGAAGGACAGAGAAACAAGTGTTGGATGGGTTTGGAGAGCCAAGCCAGTTGTTTGGTGCAGACCATAGTCAGGTGACCTGAAGCCTTTGTATTGTGTGAGAATGACAGGGGAAAAAAATCAAGTGTTGCGGAACAGAACACACAACCCAATAAGTACCAAAGGTGTTCCATGTGCTTGTTCCTCTCTGTTTTGAATTTCTGTTTTTTTTTTTTTTTTAAATAACAGCCTGCCTACCATGGCCACAACTATTATCTGTGTATGGGTACAACTTCTGAGTACTATTTGTCACCACTGGGCATTAAAATGTACATTTCTGTAACCAATGAAGCTGGACAAGCCTTTTTGGTTTTGGATTTTTAATTGAAGAAATCTATTAGGCTAGTGAATCATTTAGATTTGCAATTTTTACTGCGCCCCTTTCTTGGAGATACCTTTTAGAGACAACATATTGTCTTTACATGGGAATCCACATATATCTCTATGTTGGAAATTGGGCTTGTTGGGCCCTCTAAACTCCTATCTAGTGGACAATTCTGTGGGGACCTATAGTGCCCCCTTGTGCTCCCCTGGCTGCACATTCCCCTGGGACTTTTCTCTCCTTTGTGTCAGGAACGTTTAGTGCTCCTGATTCTTAAAGCGAACCTTCATTTTTTTCAACTTTCCATCTAGTAAATATTCTGCCCTTGTTGTTTTAACTTTGGATAGTTTTTTTCTGCCAGTAAATACCTTATACAGCCCACTTCCTGTTTCTTGTCTAGTAAAAAGCCTAGGCTTATGACTTCATGAACAGCTTTCTCTTTCACTCTTGTGAGAGTTTGCCAGGAAAGGGGAGGGGTGGATGGGATGAGTCATAAGAGGGCCAATGAGAGCTGCAGAGCTGGAGGTGTGCCTCTGTGTCTTTGTAAATCCAGAAAGTGAACAGACAGCTGTTTCAGCTGCCAGAAGTTAAAATGGTTGCAGCCAGACTCAGTGTAGGAAGATTTCTGCAGCATATTTGGCAAGTACAGAATCAAAGTAGATTTAAAATAATATACAAAGTGGTTGGAGGGAAGCTTCAGAATGGCAAACATGTTTTTATCACAAATTATGTGAGCAGACTGCAGTTCCTCTTTAATAACTGCTGGTCTCATTCCAGCATCCTGCTTTTGGCTGTGATACTTTCTCCATGTGTGTCTGTCCACCTGCGAGGTGATTGATGTGGCCAGTCTTTGGGCTGAGACCAATCCTGATTTAAGCCAGCCAAGACTGCAGGCTCATGCTTGTGATAGCTCATGTGCTCAAGGTATCTGTTTGTCTGCCCTATTCCTGCACTGCTGTTTTGATTCCCCTGTTTATGACCTTGGCTTGGAAATGTACTATTCTCCGAACTCTGCCTGCCTTTTGACTACAGATTGGACCTGGACTATTCTGAATGTTGCCTGCCTAGTACCTGGACGGTTATTAAACCACGCTGCTTGTCTGCCAACTGTAAGTATTTGTTTGCTTTGCTCAGTTTGCATTTGCCCCAGCATGGTAGCCAGGCACAATAGCATTATGTATAAGTCCTAGGGGCAACCGAATACAGCTGGGCCCGTTTGCCTTATGGGAAAATGGGCTGCTATAGGCGAAGAACACAGAAGCTAGCTATAGTGTCTGACCACCTGCTTAAGGGGTAAGCGTGGCATTTTGACACATTGTGGCATTCATCTGTATCTTACTATAAAGAAACTTCTCTATGTACAAGTTATCGACCACCATGTCCCCCTGACGAAGATTTTCAGAAAAACTGATACGTGTTGGGGTTTCATATACTTACGTCTGGTTGTTTCCTGTAGATGTGAGGATGGTCTCTGTATAAATACCTTTGTGGTTGATCAGCTGCTGATTTTATATAATGTTTTTAATAAGATTGTATTAATACATTTCTATTTTTTAAATAATTTGTGTATAAATGCCTAAAAAGTCCCTAATCCTAACCAATTGTATACTATTCTACATATGGGACGTGGCACCCAGTATGAACCGACCTATAAAATATTTAAAGCTGGCCATTCACTAGTAGAAATCTGCGCGAAAACTTTAAATGTTCCAATTTTAGTGAAGTCAAAATTATATAAATTTTGGACCCTGGTGACTAGAAAATTTGAAGGAATAAGATGGACATTTTTTTCAAACAAATTAATAAAAACAAATGAATATCTAACAGTGTAAGTGGTTTCCATTCAGGAAATTCCATTCATACCAAAATCAACTTAAGAGATTTTTCATATGAACATTTTTTAATCTACCAGTGTATGGTCAGGTTGGGCCTGGACAGTGATCTTGAGCATTAAGCTAATGTGTCCAATATAACTAAATCACAGAATTGTATTTAATCATTTAGTTGTAGTGGTTCCTTAGTGCTTTGGTGTGGTGCGTTTCCGAAAAAAAAAAAACGGTGTACTGTCTGCTGATCAGAAAGCGCACAGCTCATAAGGATGGATAGTAGCACAAGTTGAATATAAATATAGTAAATCTGAAGTGTGTTTTAAGGCATACTGTGCCTTCAAAAAGTATCCATGCCCCTTGAAATTTTCCACATTTTGTCATGTTACAACCAAAAACATAAATTTATTGGGGTTTTATGTGATAGACCAACACAAAGTGGCACATAATTGTGAAGTGGAAGGAAAATGATAAATGGTTTTCAAAGTTTTTTACAAACTAATCTCTGATTAGTTCTCTTCTTGCCCGGCCTGTGAGTTTAGGTGGACGGCCATGTCTTGGTAGGTTTCCAGTTGTGCCATACACTTTCCATCTTCAGATGATGGATTAAACAGTACTCCGTGAGACGTTGAAAGCTTGGAAGATTTTTTTATAACCTAACCCTGCTTTAAACTTCTCCAACTTCATCCCTGACCTGTCTGGTGTGTTCCTTGGCCTTCGATAAGCTGTTTGTTTATTAAGGTTCTCTAACAAACTTCTGAGGGCTTCACACAACAGCTGTATTTATACTGAGATTAAACTACACACAAATGGACTTTATTTACTAATTAGTTGACATCTGAAGGCAATTGGTTCCACTAGATTTTAGTTAGGGGTATCAGAGTAAAGGGGGCTGAATACAAATGTATGCCACACTTTTAACATATTTATTTGAAAAAAAAATGTGAAAACCATTTATCATTTTCTTTCCACTTCAGAATTATGTGCCACTTTGTGTTGGTCTATCGCATAAAATCCCAATAAAATACATTGATGTTTTTGGTTGTAACATGATAAAATGTGGAACATTTGAAGGGGTATGAATACTTTTTTATGGCATTGTACAGCTGCACATAATGAGTGCAGACCGCCTTGCAAAACGCATGCAGAAAAATCCATGCAAATATATACTTAAAAACACATCACAATTGAAAAAAAAAATGCTTATAGTTATTTTCGTAGCAGATCTCTAAAATGAAATAAACACCTTAATATTTTGTTACTTGGATTGGAATTATTAACTTTTTTTAGTATGATACACATTATATATATATATATATATATATATATATATATATATATATATAAAATGTATATATAGCTTACATTGGGTATAATCCAATAGTTGCCACTGCACACATAGCCAAGAGAAAATGTGCTCAAGTGTTCAACAATGCATGAAGTACAGTACATATAATCCAAAAGATAAGGCGGCTCTCACAGAGCTTGAAACTTGAACACACAGTAATGAAGTGTTATTTCAAGCTTCATATCAGGCACAAGCTTGTCTTCCTACTGTCCTAAGATGAGCTTGCACCTCGTTGAAATGTCAAAATAAAACCTCATCACTGTGTTCACTTTTCAAGCCCCGGGAGAGTCGCCTTATCTTTTGGATAATAGCAAAAGTGAAAAATTAAAAATTGGTTACATGATTAGACAGTATGAGTTTTGGGTGGGGGTGAAGGGACCATCCAAAGCCCAGAATTGATATTTTCCCAATTTTTTGGCTATGTTTTATGGGTTTTATGGCTTTGTTTAGCTGATGTCTTTTTTTAGTCTGGGGTGTACTTTTCTGTGCTGAAAAAGCTGTAATTAGTCACAATGCTGCTACACAGAAGTGATTGTATAAATAATTTATCAGGATTATGGAGCGCTTATTAAAGCCCTTTTAGCTCTTTAGGTGGCATACAATGTAGAAGGCATCTGCAATTAAACTTGTCTGTCAAAATTGATTTTATTGGAGCAACTACTGAAGTACCTTACAGCAATAATATGGGGAGGTCTCTCTGTCATATCATCCACCCGGTGAAGGATGACTTTCACATTTCACCTGCTGCAATGGTGCTAATAAAATCTGGCATGCTAATCAGTCCAGTAGATTGGGTGCTACATTAGCATGAAGATATTTCATTAAAGCGGTTGTATACCTGCTGAAGTTTTTTTTTTTTCCTGACCTGCAAAGGAAAAGGCATAATGAGCTAGTATGCACCGCATACTAGCTCATTATGAAATACTTACCTTAGAACGAGGCCCCGACATCTGGCCCAATTCACACCAAGGGAGCTGACATGTTCCCTCTGCGTTTCTTCTGGGTATCACAGCTCCGGCGCTGTGAGTGTGCGCAGGAGATTTTTTTCCGGTAGGGTCCGGCGTCTGCTGGACTTCCAGTCGAGAATCCCCTGTGTGCATGCGTCGCTGCAGTCAGTGGCGCATTGCGAGGGGAATATCTCCTAAACTGTACAGGTTTAGGAGATTTTTTTTTACCTACAGGTAAGCCTTATTATAGGCTTTCTTGTAGGTTAAAGTCCAAAAATTGACTATACAACCACTTTAAGAAAATCAATACCGGCACTTTTTCCTTCCTGCCCAGGCCAATTTTCAGCTTTCATCGCTGTCACATTTTGAATGACAATTGCGCGGTCATACAACACTGTACCTATGTGAAATTTTATCTTTTTTTCACAAAAAAAGAGCTTTCTTTTGGTGGTATTTAATTAACCACTGGGTGTTTTATTTTTTATTTTTTGCTACATAAATTAAAAAAGACCAAAAAGTTTGAAATAAAAACACATTTTCTTTGTTCCTGTTCTAAAATTTTGCAAATAAATCATCTTTCTTCATACATTTAGGCCAAACTGTATTCTGCTACATTTTTTTGGGTGAAAATAACCCAAATCAGTGTTTATTATTTAGTCTGTAGGAAAGTTATAGAGTTCACAAACTATGGAATATACAGTGGGGGGAATAATTATTTGATCCCCTGCAAGTTTGCCCACTTAGAAAGAAATGAAGGGTCTATAATTGTTATCATATGTGTCATTTAAATGATAGAGACAGAATATAAACCAAAAAAAAAAAACACACAATACAAATGTTATAAATTGAGTTGCAGTTCAATGAGTAAAATACTGTAATTATTTGATCCCCTACCAACCAACAATAATTCTGGCTACAGTATGTGGTACACAGCTTAGTCCTGTCAATTTAAGAAGGTGTTTCTAACGACAACTCGTTATGTGTATAGAAGACATCTGTCCACAGAATGCACAATGACTATTTACAGCCCACAGGACTTTTACGAGAAACACCTAAAAAAAAATTAAAATATATGAAAATGTATTGTTAACAAAAGTGTTTTACATACATTTAAAACAGCGAGTTGTCAGACATATATACCAACAATAGAAAGGCATTTTCGAATACACAGCATTAAAACTTACAAATTAGAAACCTTGTATTGAACATAGATGGTCTATACTAGTATCCACTGTCAGCTTAAAGTGGTTGTAAACCCTTACAAACCACTTTGACCTACAGGTAAGCCTAGATTAAGGCTTACCTGTAGGTCCAAGAAATATCTCCTAAACCTATACGGGTTAGGAGATATTTACAAAAAGACAGCCACCGCTGTCTACGGCGCATGCACCGTAGACAGCAGCGCGCAGGCGCACTGGGCAGGCCGCAGATCGCGGCGATATTCCGCTCGTGTCGGCTCCCGTGCGCATGCGCGGGAGTGACGTCATCGTGGCTCCGGCGAATCACAGCGCCGGAGCAGCGAGACCCGGAAGTCACTCTGGGATCCATGGCAGCGGCGAACATGAAGATGGAGAACCGCTTCGGTGGCTTCGTTCTCAGGTAAGTTATTCATAATGAGCTAGTATGCTAAGCATACTAGCTCATTATGCCTTTGCCTTGCAGGTTGCATTTTTATTTATTTTTTTAACTGCCTTTACTTCCTCTTTAAAGAGCCTGTGCTGACATTCTCAACACATTTCATGAGATAGGAAACTTGCTTCCCCCAATTTATTTTATTTTTATATTTATGTATTTTTTTATCTCTAGGTATTTCTCTGTGCTTCTCCTAAGGAAGAAAGTTTCCTATCTCGCGAAACGCATTGAGAATGTCAGCATAGGCTCTTTAAGCTGCCAGTGGATACTAGTATAGACAATCTATATTCAATACAAGGTTTCTCATATGTATGTTTTAATGCTGTGTATTTGAAAATGCCTTTCTATTGTTGGTATATATGCATGACAACTTGCTGTGTTAAATGTATGTAAAACACTTTTGTAAACAATACATTTTCTTATATTGTACATTTTTTTTTGGTGTTTTTTGCTATACATAGTTGTTGAACACTTAGAAAAAAATAAATAAGCGAAACTCCCAAAAAAACAACCCTTATAAAAGAGTGTAAAGCCAATAAATGTTGATTCGTCAAAAATCAACAGCATATAAATGTGCAGACAAAAATGCTTCTATGAAGAATCTCTGGGGCAGGGGGAAATGTTATGCAGGTTAAAAAAACCAACAAAATGCATAAGTACAGTAAAGTATAAATATATACAGTGTATACTTCTGTAACATAACCAAAATAGAAAAATTCTTAAAAAATCTGACCAAAGTAGTTCATAAAAAATAAATGAAGTAAGGAGTCCTCTCATAAATCATCTATAATGTCCTTCGAGTAAACAATGGGAGTGATACTTCTTCACAGGAGGTGGTTAACCAAGATGAATAGATTACTCCATGTACCATTTGTAACCGTGTATGATTGACAACAAAAAAATTGGGTACGCTTACCACAAATGGTGGACACAAACGCAGTATAGCGTTGAGTCAAACGAGCATTTTGACCATCCAACCCAGCGGGTCTTTCCTGGAAATGATGATGGTATAATGGTGTACCTTGACTGCATCACAGACAGTAACGGTGGATGAATGGCTCCAAAAACTTCCAACAGGTAAACGTACCAATATGGGAAATCGATCACCAGCTGCGAAGGTCTGCGATATTCCCAATAGCGTGGGATCAAAATTTTAGATCATAGGAGAAAATGGAAGAAAAAAAGCCTCCACATCCAGGTGAAAAAAATATCTTTTTTTAATTTATTAAAAAATAAATAAAAATATACAATCACCAATCATGATGGATGTATAGAGTGATCACATAAAAAATATATCTGTAGCCTGGTATCGAAAGCACAATGAGCTAGCAACCCTATAGTTGTTGTGCGTGTACTAATTGGGACTGAGACACACCCTCTTTCTCTTACCTATCTTATACCAGCTCTTCTCTTGCTACCTGTCCACAGAATTTCTTACTTCTATTCAAACCCACCATCATGGGCAAGACCAAAGAGCTGCCAAAGGACACCAGGGACTAAAGATTGCAGACCTGCATAAGGCTGGGATGGGCTACAAGACCATCAGCAAGAAACTTGGTGAGAAGAAGACAACTGTTGGAGTGATTATTTGCAAATGGAAGAAATACAAAATAACCATCAATCGCCCTCAGTCTAGAGCTACATGCAAGATTTTGCCTCATGGGGGAAGGATGATCATGAGAAAAGTGAGGAATCGGCCCAGAACTACATGGGAGGAGCTTGTGAATGATCTCAAGGCAGTTGGGACCACTGTCACCAAAACAACCATTGGTAACACAATACACCACCATGGATTTAAATCCTGCAGCGCCCACAAGGTCCCCCTCCTCAAAAAGGCACATTTACAGGCCCATCTGAAGTTTGCCAATGAACATCTAAATGATTCAGAGAAGGATTGGAAGAAAGTGCTGTGTTTCTATGAGACCAAAATGGAGCTCTTTGGCATTAACTAGACTCGCCATGTTTGGAGGAAGATAAATGCTGACTTTGACCCTAAGAACCCCATCCCTAGAGTCAAGCACTGATGTGGAAACATTATGCTTTGGAACTGTTTCTCTGCTAAAGGTACAGGCCAATATCGAGGGGCCAATAGACGGGGCAATGTATTGTAAAATCTTGGAAAAAACTTCTTCCCACAGCCAGAACACTGACGGTGGGTTATAGATGGATCTTTCAGCATGACAATGACCCAAAACATACCACCAAAACAACAAAGAAGTGGCTCAAGAAGAAGCACATTAAGGTCATGGAGTGGCCTAGCCAGTCACCAGACCTTAATCCTAGAGAAAATTTATGGAGGGAGCTGAAATTGCGAGTTGCCAAGCAACAGCCAAGAAACCTTAAGGATTTAGAGAAGATCGGTAAAGAAGAGTGGACCAAAATCCCTCCTGAGATGTGTGCAAACCTGGTCACCAACCACAACAAATGTCTTACCTCTGTGCTTGCCAGCAAGGGTTTCTCCACCAAGTACTAAGTCATGTTTTGCTTGGGGATCAAATATTTATTTTACTCACTAAGTAATATTCTGTCTCTATCATTTCAAATACACCTATGATAAAAATTATAGACCCTTTATTGCTTTGTAAGTGGGCAAACGTACAAAATCTACAGGGGATTAAATAATTATTTTCCCCACTGTACATCTGAAAATTGATCTAAATTCTTCAGGCACGAAACAAAGAGGACAGTACAAAAATTCTCCAAATGACTTCTTTTTGGAAAGTAGACAATCCAAAGTATTTAGTAAGAGGCATGGCGAGTTTTATAAAGTTGTACTTTTTGTCACATTTTTTGAAAAATTAAGACTTTTTTTGGGGGGGTTTTACATACTGTCACCAGTGCAGTACAGTGTCATCATATATCTGGCAGACACTGACTGGTGACAGTATGTTAAAAAAAAAATACTTTTTTTTTCAATTCTTTTAAGATAATGTTTTCTTTTTTTTATTTTTTTTATTTTTAAAGATTTTTTTTTAACACACAGTGACCAGAGCAATATGCTGTTACACTACTTTCACATGATTTTTTTTTACATGAATTTCACTGGTATAAGCAACCATTTTTACTGAATGAAATTGATTGAAATTGATCTTTCTTGATCTACCTGACCTCAAGACATCCCCAAATTTTCCACTTCTTAATAAGGGATTAAACAGTACTGAGTGGCAAATTCAAGGCTTTAGATATCTTTTTCTATCCTTTTCCATCTTTGTAAAGTTTCATTACCTTTTTACACAGGTCTTTTGACTGTTCTTTTCTGCTCCCCGTGGCTTAATATCTAGCTTGCTTAGTGCATCCATGCGAGAGCTAACAAACTCATTGACTATTAATACACACACTCTAAATGTGATTTAAAAGGCCACAAATGTGAGAAATTAACCTTTAATTGCCATTGTAACCTGTGTGTGCTACCTTCTGTTTCTGTACCAAGGCCAAACATTCCAGGGTATGTAAACTTTTGATCAGGGCCATTTGGGTGATTTCTGTTATCATTATGATTTTAAAAATAGCCAAAAAACTATGTGATAATACATGGCTTCATGTGATTACTATCCTTGAGAAAAAGACAGTTTTTTTGGCAAGATTAGTCAAATTTTCAAAATAAATGCCAACATTTTACAATTTCTGCCGGGGAATGCAAACTTTGGAGCACAACTGTGTGTGTGTATATATATATATATATATATATATATATATATATATATATAGTATATAATGCATATAAAAAATTTGGTTGCAATGATGGATCCCTCTGATCTTTTTTCTGCTGCTTGCAGACGTCTCCCCACAAGAGCTGCTTGCCCACATGTACAGTTGGCAGGCTGAGCAGATATCAGAGAGATAAACCACATGAACAACAATTAGGAGTGAATAAACATTCTCCTTTCATGACAGCATTTGTTTTTCGCTTAGCTGACTTGATTTTAATATCATAATTAGCCCCCAGAGACAAGAAAAGAGTTTCAGCTTAAAATAACCAAATTTCATTTCTGCTAGTTTTTGTATAAAAATATGTAGCCTTACTTTGCAAGTCGACATTCCTATGCAACGAATCTAATTAAAAGTTTTTCTGGGCTAGTGAAATGTTTTTCATGGATTTAAAAAAGAAAAACAGCATTTTGCCACTAGATGGCGCTAAGTATCATAGGAAATGAAGCCTAATATTTTTTTTTGCCACCTACATACACATGCATGCACTTTTACTGGGCAAATTGTTATGCAAATTTGTTTTGTATATAAATGCTTTTCTATATGTGCATGGCTAGGATTACTCAAGTAAATATGCCAAAACTACCAAATACAGAGATTCTTGCAGCAATCTCACTTACTTAGTAAGGATACAGGTACCTGTTATTATAGCTGGTGGTCGTCTTGATCACTGGTATGCAGCTAAATAATATAAAAAATAAAATTTCATTTAAATAATGGGTTTTCCAGTTAAAATGCATGTCAAGCCTAATTTTTTTTTTTTAAATAACGTTGGAAATGATTAGAACCCCTCTCTGTTTTTTTCAATGCTCCCCTGGGCTCTTTAACCTAATTTCCTGTCCTGCTGTAGAATTCCCTTACTCCCTTAAAGAAAGGCCATTTTTCAAGGTCAATTTTCATGTTGGAGGGTGTGACGAAACGCTTGTCACCCCACTTGGGTGCTTCTGCCAAACAGTGCCCCCTGCTCTCCAAACACTTGCAGACCGAGAGCTAATACCAACCCTTTTACCCCAAGCATCATACAAAGACAAGATATTGAGGTAAGACCAAAGGAAATGACTCTTTATTGAACAGAAATACTGGTCTTTCTACTCTTCAAAAGAAGGCCAGTCACCACACGAACAATAAAACCAAATATTTACCCAAAACATCACACAATGGTTTAAATAACGAGGTAGAGTTGACACAAGGCATCATAGGATCTCATAGGAACATCATAGGATATCATAGGAACCTCCAAGAGTTAGCCTAATTAGCCAACAGAGAGAAACAATAGGTGACTTAACTCAATTAACAACAGGGATCCACACCCAGGAGGCACACAATGAGAGAGTTATACATAACATAAACAGTGATCCCACCCAACCTCAAACTGGCAGGAAGATGGTCTGTACTGGATGAAGGGGCGGAGCTTTGTACTGATTGGAATGAAAATATTTCAGTGCCAGGAGGGATTCTTATCAAAGCTGAGTCCGGTCGCGGGCCCGGCGGACTCGATCGCCACGGGCATACCCGCGATCGTCTCATGGGGAAGGAGAACGGGGAGATGCTGTTGTAAACAGCACCTCCCCCCGTTCTGCCTAGCAACAAGTGACACTGATCTCTGCTTCCTGTGATTGGAGCAGAGATCAGTGTTCACTAGCATACAACCCAGCCCCCCACAGTTAGTAACACACCCCTAGGACACAAATAACTCCTACACTGCCACCCCTTGGTTAACCCCTTCATTGCCAGTGTCATTTACACAGGAATCAGTGCATTTGTATAGCACTGATTGCTGTATAGATAACAATGGTCCCAAAAATGTGTCAAAAATGTCTGATGTGTCCGCCATAATGTCGCAGTCACAATAAAAATCGCTGATCACCGCCATTACTAGTAAAAAAAAAATTATTAATAAAAATGTCATAAACCATCCCCTATTTTGCAAACGCTATACATTTTGCGCAAACCAATCAATAATCGCTTATTGCGTTTTTTTTTACCAAAAATATGTAGAAGAATACGGATCGGCCTAAACTGAGGAAAAAAATGTTTTTTATATATTTTTGGGGGATATTTATTATAGCAAAAAATAAAAAATAAATGCGTTTTTTTCAAAATTGTCGCTCTTTTTTGTTTATAGCGCAAAAAATAAAAACCGCAGGGGTGATCAAATACCACCAAAAGGAAGCTCTATTTGTGGGAAAAAAATGGCGTCAATTTTGTTTGGGAGCCACGTCACATGACTGCGCAATTGTTAAAGCGACGCAGTGCCGAATCGCAAAAAGGGGTCTGGTCATTGGCCTGCAAAATGGTCCAGTCTGAAAGTGGTTAAATATTGTCCCTCTGACAAGTTCAGTGGTAGAGTGGTATACTTTTAGCATGTTCCTTGTCAGCAGATTTGCTTGCAAAACACCTGATTGACTCCTAGAGCTCTTTATTCCTCTCCCAGTTTGAGTGCTGTTGTATAGAGGATTGCAAGATGTTAACACCAAGTTAAATTCAGGTTGTGTTTGTCATTCATATCACCCCCTATACTGTTAAATATCAAAACTACTATACTAATTACTAGGGTTGCACTGATACCAATACTAGTATCAGTGCCGATACCGATACTAGTATCAGTGCCGATACCGATGCTAGTATCAGTGCCGATACCGATGCTAGTATCAGTGCCGATACCGATACTAGTATCAGTGCCGATACCGATACTAGTATCAGTGCCGATACCGATGCTAGTATCAGTGCCGATACCGAGTATTTTCGTTCATACTCGTACTTGTGAAAATGCTCCAATATCCGAAACAGATATGTTTGTGGTCCATCCAAAATGAATGGGCTTAATCCGCACTGCAAAGAATCGCATGTGGTTTCCCTCACCGCTGCTGTGTGAACCAAGACTTGTGATAGTGATATCAGCCTGGGTTCATACAGGAGCGGTGGGGAAACCGCATGTGATTCTTTAACAACAAAGTCTGGGGAATGCCCAGCAAAAAACCAAAGCCTACTTACCACCAGCTCACAGACAACCATATTGACCTGTCTAATGCCCTGTACACACGGTCAGAAATTCAGACGGAAAAGGTCTGATCGGATTTTCCGACAATATAATCCGATCGGACCTTTTCTGTCGGAATTTGTGTGTGGGCTCTATCGGACTTTTTCTGTCGGAAATTCAGACGGAAAAAATTTGAGAGCAGGATCTCAAATTTTCCGACCAAAAAAGCCGATCAGACTTTTTTTCCGATCGTTTGTAGAGAATGTCCAATCGGACAAAGTGCCACACATGCTCAGATCAAATTACGAGACAAAAGCTATTGGCTACTAGCCTCAACCTAGTTTCATCATAACGAACGAACGTCATCACGTTCCAAACTATCGGATTTTCTGACAACTTTGTCCGACCGTGTGTATGCAACACAAGTTTCGGACAAAATCCGTCTGAAAAAATCTGATGGATTTTGTGGTCGGAATGGCCGACCGTGTGTACAAGGCATAACAGTATTAAAAACAGGGGAAACCGCATGTGATTCTTTGCAGTGCGGTTTGAGCCCATTCATTTTGTACGGTCTCAAATCGCTCTACAAAAGTATCAGACTCGGTATCGGTGAGTACTTGACCGAAAGTATCAGTACTCAAACTCACCAGTAAAAACAATGGTATTGGTGAAACCCTACTAATTACACTTTATTAGGTCAGTTGAAATACATTTTATGTACTAAATTGAATTCTATTGATGTTATTTTGCATAACCTGGTCAAAGGAGGAGTGTAATGCCACGTACACACGACAGGACTTTCCAGCAGAAAAGGTCAGATGGAATCATTTAATCGGATATTCCGATCGTGTGTGGGGCTTCAGCTGACTTTTTTTTTCAAAAATTCTGATGGACCTAGAAAGAGAACATGTTTTAAATCTTTCAGAAGGAATCAATTCCTATCGGGAAAACCGTTAGTCTGTATGCTGGTCCGATGGACGAAATATGACGCAAGGGCAGCTATTGGCTACTGGCTATTGAACTTCCTTTTCTAGTCCCATTGTACATCATCACGTTTGAAATGAACGGACATTGGTATGATTGTGTGTAGGCAAGTCTGTTGAGTCGGAACTCTGTCGGAAAGACCGTCAGAATTTATTCTGACGGAAAGTCCGGTTGTGTGTACATGGCATAAATCCGCGTACACACGCCCGGACTTTTCGACAGACGGTCTTCCCGGCGGGCTTTCGGCGGAGTTCCGACTGACTTTCCGAATGAACGGAACTTTGACACACACAATAACATCAAAGTCCGACAGACTGGAACGTGATGACGTACAACAGGTCTAGAATAAGGAAGTTAGTAGCCAATAGCTGCCCTAGCGTTGGGTCGAAAAATTTGAAACATGTTCTATTTCTAAAGTCCGTCAGATTTTTGGACAGCAAAGGTCCGATGGAGCCCACAAACGATCGAATTGTCCGATGGATTTGTTCCGTCTGACCTTAGCTGTTGAAAAGTCCGGTCGTGTGTAAGCCGCATTAGAGTTTTTTTGTGTATGAATCACCAGCTGCACTTTAATGGCCCCAAGGCCTTAGTCGGCCCTGACACATGCTTACTGTACAGCCACAGCCAGTGTCTGAGCCATGACTGGCGGGAGAGGAGGTGGATAATGACATCTTCTTGTTTGTCTCTCCATTTGTTTTCCTTACAATGAAGTAAAGTGGGTGCTCTGATAAATGATGACATTCAGCTGAGTGCTACTCGTCTTCCTCCACCTTTTATGTTTCCGATCTTATTAGAAAAGTAGGTGATATCAAAGGCATGAATGAAAAAGCTTCTGCAAAAAAACGTCAATTTTCCTTTACATTTTAAACTGGAACTAAAGGGTATATAAGCACTACAACTTGAAAATGCTATTTAATTCTTTTTTATTATCCGCTTGAAGACCAGTCCTTTTTCTGGCACTTATGTAAAAGTATAAATCTGTATTTTTTTTTTGCTAGAAAATGACTTGGAACACCCAAACATCATATATATATGTGTGTATATATATATATATATATAATTATATAGATAGACGGTATTTACGCAGAGTTTTTTTTTTTTTTTCAATACACTTTAATGTATTTTAATGCACACAAACACAATATAATAACCAATAATTGGTAAAATAGAAAAGATGATGCTACGTTGAGTAAATAGATACCTAACATGTTATGCTTTAAAATTGCACACACTTGTGGAATGGTGACCACAACTTTAAATGGTGACCCTTCAAAGGCTTTTGCAGGCTACCAGTTTAGATTAAGTCCTCATTCACACTGAGGCAGGTTTCAAGTGTTTTAGCGCTAGAAATAGCCTCTAAATAACACCTGAAAACCGCCTCCCATTCATTTCAGTGTGTCTTTTCACACTGGGGCAATGCGCTTGCGGGACGTTAGGAAAAGTGGTTTGGGTGGTTTGGGAGCACTAAAAACAGTGCTCCCAAAACGCCCTGCCCATTGAAATGAATGGGCAAGGCTTCCTGAAAAGCGTTTCGGAAGCGGCGCAGCATGGGCGCTTTTAACCCCTTCTTTGGAGTTTAAATCGCGCCACTAACTTTCAAGAAGCGTGGCTAAAATGAGTGGCGCTTTAGCGCTAATTCAGCCGCGGATCAATGTGAAAGGGGTCTTACAGAGGACGTCTGGTGCTAGAATTATTGCTCTCACTCTGACAGTCACGGCAATACCTCATATGTGTGGTGCGATCACTATTTACATACACGTGTGGGACCAACGTGTGGGGGATAGGGGCACTTTAACAGTTTTACATTTTTTTTTATTATTTTTATTTTTTTTACACTCCCTTTAAAATTTTTGATCCCTTTTATTGTTGTTACAAGGAATTTAAATAGCTCTTGTAACAGAAATAGGCAGTGACAGGTACATTTTATAGAGATAGTAAAAATCTGGCACCAAGACTTCTTGGCATTAAAAATTGATATCTATATTTAATCAATCAAACCATAAAAAGGAATCAATTCCTAAAAATGGATGCGTTTCAGCCTCCTACATAGGCCTTAGGCATAACTAAATGCTTAAGGCCTATGTAGGGGGCTGAAATGTGTAAATTTGTAAGAATTGATTCCTTTTTATTTTAAAATGACTGTTTTCCTTTAGAAATGTCATTTTGCTGTGGTATTGTTCTAAACACTGGAAAACGTTATTTTAAGGAATATTTCATTCTTATTGTTTCACTTTAAGTATTATTAAAATCACTGCTCCCGAAAAAAACGTCTGTTTTTAAAACTTTTTTTTTGCATTGATACATGTCCCCTGAGGCAGGACCCGGTGCCCAAACACTTTTTATAACAATAGCATGCATATAAGCCTTTAAAATGAGCACATTTGATTTTTCATGTTTGTGCCCCATAGCACTTCCTTTGTTTTAGAATCTTTAGGGACCCCAGACCTCTCCTCTGATCTAAAACCATCTAATCACACCAAGATTGGTGTGTTCAAATACTTTGCCCATTTAAACATGGTGCTGTATACATCCAGAAAACAGCAAGTAATGTTGCATCCTGTTTCCTGTACCACAGAGAAGGTCGCCATGATCTTTGTGGTAAGCTGGCACAGTCACCTGGTTTAATTCTAGGCTTGACGCTAGACGGGAGTTCGGGGGGGGGGGGCGCGACCCTTCCTGCCACCTGTAGTAGCAATCCTACAGCTAATTAGCTGCTAGAATGGATTTCACATAAAAGCCGGCCACTGGCTTAATAAAATTAATACCGGGATGATGCCTGTAGCAGCAGGCATTATCGCGGTACAGCCACTTAATGCCAAATTACATACATGTACTTGATTTGGCGTTAAGTGGATATTCAAAGCAAACTCCTCCATCTGTCCATGTCTCCATACTTTATTTTGTTGAGAAATCATTTGAAAAACACTACACTGCAGTTGGGCCCCAACGCTAGCCAACATCTGCTGCACCACTGGCCAGTGGAAAGGGTTAAAGTAGAACTCAACTATATCTGAGCACCACAAAGTGAAAATGCTATTTAATTAGTTTTTAATATTCAAAGCAAATTGCCCCATCCATCCATCCATGTCTCCATGCTTTATTTTGTTCAGAAATTACTTTGAAAAACACCCCCTAGCATTTCTATCCGTGCTAGAAACGCAATAAAAATATTTGCCTCTAAATCCTATGGGACTCTTCACACCACTGCACTGCGGGTGCGTTGCATTTTGAAAAGTCCCGCATGCTGCATCTTTAGTGCGCTTTTCAAAACTGCTCTAAACAAGCAGCTCTCCATTAAAATGAAAGGAAAATACATTAAAAATGCACCAAAAACACACCGCGTTTGCATTTTTGTTGCGTTTTTTGGGTCATGTGTCCATGTCTGTGACTCTTCTTCTTTGAAGGTGTATCATACCTCCCAACGTTTTGAGATGGGAACGAGGGACATCTATTTGCAAAAGTATGTATGTATAGGACACCCTTCCCCACCACATCCCTTAAAGGGGTTGTAAATCCTTACAAACCACTTTGACCTACAGGTAAGCCTAGATTAAGGCTTACCTGTAGGTCCAATAAATATCTCTTAAACCTACACGGTTTAGGAGATATTTGGCAAAACACAGGCACCGCTGTCTACGGCGTGCACGCGCCGTAGACAGCGGCGCGCAGGTGCACTGAGCGCACCACTGTCAACGGCGATATGCCGCGAGTGGCGGCTCCCATGCACATGCGCGGGAGTGACGTCATCATGGCTTCGACGAATGACAGCGGCGGAGCAGCGAGACCCACCGAGAAGATGGATGCTCCTTACACAAGGGACAGCGGTGACTTCGCTGGCTTCTGTGTCAGGTAAGTGACACATAATGGACTACTATGCAATGCATAGTAGTCCATTATGCTTTTCCATTGCAGGGGATCAAAGAGGAAGTAAACCCATCAGGGTTTACTTCCTCTTTAAAGGAGAATTATACAAAAAAAAAAAAAGGATTAGTTAAACCCCCAAGTATTTTTTTTTCTTACCACTACTATTCCTTAACCACTTCAGCCCTGGAAGGATTTGCCTCATTCCTGACCAAGCCTTTTTTTGCAATAAGGCACTGTGTCATTTTAACTGACATTTGTGCGGTCATGCGACACTGCACCCAAAAAAAGTTGATCTCATTTTTTTTCCCACAAGTGGAGCTTTCTTTTGGTGGTATTTGATCACCTCTGCGGTTTTGCGCTACCTCTGCGCTATAAACAAAAAAAGAGTGACAAGTTTGAAAAAAAATGCAATATGTTTTACTTTTTGCTATAGTAAATATCCCCAAAAATATATAAAAAAACTAAATTCGTCCACAGTTTAGGCCAATATGTATTCTTCTACATATTTTTGGTTAAAAAAAAAAAATCGCAATAAGTGTATATTGATTGGTTTGCACAAAAG
This sequence comes from Lithobates pipiens, assembly GCF_037356315.1. Lineage (NCBI taxonomy): Eukaryota > Metazoa > Chordata > Amphibia > Anura > Ranidae > Lithobates > Lithobates pipiens. Next base: position 31,569,881 of record NW_027507903.1, on the reverse strand, counting down.
TTATCCCGTCTGCAAAATAGGGGATAGATTTATACCATTTTTATTAATATTTTTTTTATTAGTAATGGCGGTGATCTGTGATTTTTATGACTGCGACATTGCGGTGAACAGATCGGACACTTTTGACACTATTTTGGGACCATTGGCATTTATACAGCGATCAGTGCTATAAAAATGCAGTGATTACTGTGTAAATGTCACTGGCAGGGAAAGGGTTAGACACTAGGGGGCGATCAAGGGGTTAACTGTGTTCCCTCAGCATGTTCTAACTGTAGGGGGATGGGCTCACTAGAACATGGCTGAGATCACTGGGAGCAGTAGAGCCCTGTCATGTTGCGAGGCAGAACAGGGAAATGCCTTGTTTACATAGGCATCTCCCGGTTCTGCCTCTCCGTGCCACGATTGCAGGCCACCGGTGGACATCGAGTCCACGGGACTTGCGGGAGCGCTCCCGCGGCACGTGCGCACACCCACTAGCCGCAGATGATGCAGCGACGTACGGGTACTTTTTTTGCGCACCCGTGCCACTTTATAGACGTATATCAGAGTGAGCTGGTCGGCAAGTGGTTAATAGTGGCTTTTGCAATTTAAAAATGCAGCTATTTAGAAATTGGATGAAAGATTTAGCACTGGGAAAAAAAACTTTTTTTTTAAATTTAAATAAAAAGAAACGGGGCTAATGGAGAGGTATCTGCATTTTCTTTCTTAAATAGGACAAATTTCTTTGCTACCAAGATAGCCAGGTCCCAAGGAAGCAAATGTGAAATGCGTCGACTTTGTTGAACATATAGCAAAGACGCGTTTGTGTTATTTTACATGGTGAATGTCAATGCCAATGGGAGCATATATACAAGTTTTTATGAATGTTTTTTAAACTTGAAATAAATATTGTTGTTTTATACTATAATAGATGGGGCTATTCCTCTCTTGGTACCAGTAAAGTCCAACATCGCAAGTTCTTTTTTTTTTTAGCAACTTTTTTAAAGATAACATTTTTTTTTTTATACATCTATATTGATCAGACCAAAATGAGGTACAAATGAGCAGGAAGGAGGGACATTGTTCTAAATCAGGCCCTCGAAATCAGAGACAGTTGGGAGCTATGGTGTATTGATGCCCTAGTTTTTGTATTAGGGAAACTTTAATACAATAAAATAAAAATAAAAAAACAACATTCGGTAGGTGGCAGTATCACCTTCTGAATGCCTGCCAGTCACTGCTCTTCCGCCCTCTCAAAAGTGATCAATTGTGGATCGCTATTTAAAGGGAAGGCAAGGATATTCTTACGTTTAATTGCACTAAAATTTTATGAATGCATCCTTAATGGTTTAAGAATAGAGAAAAATAAAAGCATAGTATTATATAGCTAGAGGGGGTAACTCTACAGGGAAGAAATAACATATAGAGAGAATTTTCCACCTGACATTAAGACAGGCCTAATCTATTACCTGCCGCAGCAGTAGCCTGGGGAACACCGAATGAAAGGGCGAGCTGTCTGTCTGCGGGTGGAAGGAACCCTGGTGGGTGTTGATCGCAGTGATCTGGATAAACACAAATAAGAAGCAGTCTATATTTAGGAGATGGCTGTGCTCCAGAGACTAATCCTCTTTCACTGAATTATCTTTCCTACAGATTACATTGTTTAACTCCTCCCATCGCAGGAAGACGCACAGCGTTCGAGTGGAGCAGCTGTTCAAACATTAGTGTGGAAAAAGGGAAGGGAAAAAGCTTAGGAGGCTTAGTGGCTGCCCCGGGTTATTTGCTCGATTCGTTAGACGGGATGGCAGGAAGCTATTTTTTTTTTTTATTGTATGCCATCGCCATTAGTCCTGATTTATAATAATTAATTGGCCTTGTCATAAGTGTATAGTTACATTAAGCAGTGAACAATGGCGGAAACAATTGATTTGAAATGGAACTGCAGCTACACAATATTTTTTTTAAGTTTTGATTTTAGTTTTGGAATGGTTTCCAAGTGAAAAGCATTGGACTAGCATACAATCAATACATTCCGTTTTTCAAAAAGAACTTATCCGAAGGACGCGGTGTGTGTGTATACAGCTGGGTGGACAGCACTGGCAGATATATACATTATGTAGATAATATATTGTATATTGTGTGTGTTTATATATATATATATATATATATATATATATGTATATATATATATAGTGACAGTACAGTTCCCTGTCCTAGTAATTGTCGCCCAGGGTTCTCAAATAGGCAGGTTGAGGGGCTCCAGGGGTATTTAATGTGGAGGAATCTGTTTTATCAGTTTCCTCCAAAGTTTGTAAAATTCAGTTGGGGACCTGGAGCCCGGAGATTCCATAGCGTTATGGGTGAGACGTAATTTCCAATCCTGGAACCGGGTTTTGGGAACAGCCAGGAGTTTGGCTGATTGATTGAGCAGGTGGGTCCTGGGCTTATAGCAGAGTCAGGATTAGGGTTCGGGGCTCCACCCAGAGAGACAGGAGGTCTCCAGGAGTCCAGAGAGTGCAGGTGTGCACTAGTGAAAGCCAGAGACCCAAGTCTGAGGATCAGAGCAGTGTGAGGGGCTGCTTTCTAGATAGAAGCTGTGTGCATCTAAGGAGACAGATGAGAGCCTGAAGTGGAAGACCTGAGCAGCAAAGAAGCTGAAAAGAGGTACACTAGTTGTATGGGAACCCTGTTATATGGCCAAGAGGGCTGAAGCGTAAAGCCTAAGTGGCAGTACTCCTGAAGAGAGCCAGGTGGCTTGGCATTTTTTATTTGTTATTGTTTTTGGGAGAAAAACCCCTGTGTTAGCATCCAAGTGCATGCATGAACTTTTCTTTATTTTGTTCCTTTTAATAAAAGTGGGCTACCATGCCCTTAAACCAGTGATTCTCAACCAGGGTTCCTCCAGAGGTTGCTAGGGGTTCCATTAGCATTGGGCAATTTCTGCCTCTCAGATAAGTTCCCACTGACACCATTGATCTTTTTAGCTATCTGTAAGGAGGTAATTCTTTCCAATGACCACAAGTGTAAGGACCATTTTTCCCACTGACTATCACACTACTGTATCATGAGTTGTAGATTTCAAATTTTTAGCAGGGGTTCCCTGAGACTGGAGAACTGTGTCAAGGGTTCCTCTGTGTTGAAAAGGTTGAGAAAGGCTGCCTTAACCACTTGAGATCCGCGCTATAGTAAAAAGACGTCTACAGCGCGGATCTCAATTTCCGGGACTACGTCTATTGACGTCGTCCCCTTTAAGAGTTCCCCGCGCGCTCCCGGGAGCGCGCATCGGGGAAAATCTGTGTTGGCCGTGTCCGCTGGACACAGCCAATCACAGATCGCTGTAAACGGCCAATCACAGCGGCCGTTTACAGCGCGATCGCCTCCTCCAATGGGTGATGATCTCAAATGTAAACAAATGAGATCATCACCCATTGCCGAACGTGTCTCCTCACACAGCGATAGCGTGTGAGGAGACCGAAGGTTTTTGTGAGTGTGTGAAGTGACAGTAAACTTATAAAAACCCGACCTGTGCCCAGATCTACCCTGCCAGTGCCCAGATCTACCCTGCCAGTGCCCACCTGTGCCCACCTGTGCCCACCTGTGCCCACCTGTGCACCGCCAGTGCCCACCTGTGCACCGCCAGTGCTCCATCTGTGCACCACCAGTGCCCGCCAGTGCCCCGCCAGTGCCCCGCCAGTGCCCGCCAGTGCCCGCCAGTGCCAGCCAGTGCCAATCGGTGCCCATCTGTACCAATCGGTGCCCATCTGTGCCTCAGCAGTGCCCATCTGTGCCGTCTCAGCAGTGCCCATCTGTGCCGTCTCAGCAGTGCCCATCTGTGCCGCCTAAGCAGTGCCCATCTGTGCCGCCTAAGCAGTGCCCATCTGTGCCCATCTGCTGCCTTATCAGTGCACATCCATGCAATAAATCAGTGCACAATCTTTATGATTTGCACCATAGCTTGTAGACTCTATAAATTTCACACAGATCATATAATATGCAAAAATTTGGGTTATTTTTACCAAAGATGTGTAGTAGTATAAATTGTGGCCAAAATTTATGAAGAAAAATTGCTAATTTGCTAAATTTTGTCACAGAAACGAAGAAAAATTCATTTTTTTTCAAAATTTTCGGTCTTTTTTCATTTATAGCGCAGAAAATAAAAAACCGAGAGGTGATCAAATACCACCAAAAGAAAGCTCTATTGGTATGAAGAAAAGGACAAAAAAATCATTTGGTTACAGTGTTGCATGACTGAGTAATTGTCATTCAAAATGTGAGAGCACTGAAAGCTGAAAATTGGTCTGGGACTGAGGGGGGTTTAAGTGCCCAGTAAGCAAGTGGTTAAACTAAAGGTCCTGTTTACTGTGAACTTATTGAAAAGGCATCTACCACTGAGCCAGACATCCCCCAATGTCACAATATAGTATATATAATATATATGGCTTTTTTTTCTCAGACAATAGGTGCAGGAACCATGATCTCCCCCAAACCCCCTCCAAACCACATCAAATAGTGGGTGTGGTCAAGTTTCACTGACAGTGGGAGGGCCTTAAAGAGGTATTAAATAATAGCAGTGCTTTAAACAGAGTGCAGAGTTTGGAGGTACATTATGTACATACTGCAGAGTTGACGGGTGCGCTACAGTCCAGCCTTCTTCCACAGTGGCTTACCTCTGCATCCCCCATCCACATCTTACTTTCACCCCTCTTCAACTCTGATCTTTGCATGCAACCCCTCCTCCACTGCCCCCAGCGTCTCCCCACTCCACTGCCCCCAGCGTCTCCCCACTCCACTGCCCCCAACTTCTCCCCACTCGTTAAAAGCTCCACCATATTCCACATATCTTACTTTTGTTGTAATAAGCTGAAGCACCCAAAGGGCTCTAGTACCTCCCTGCGCACTGTAGGTGGCTCCACCTCTCTTTTTTAGGGAGATCATCCAGTGGGGCTTTTGGCATCTGCACTGCACTCAGGGCACCTGCACCTCCCCATCCTGCACATTTTTTTTTTACCCGTAACTTAATTTCTGTACTTATTTGTTTTTGGTTTCTTTGTATGTATGGGTTGCATGGGTTGTTACTTACATGTGTTGAAATACTCATGTTAATAGCACTTTTAGAAATATATTTACCTAGAAAAATGGTGGCATGTTCAATACTTATTTTACCTGCTGTATAACATAAACAATGTTGTACATAAACAATCAGGCACTTGTCCCTGGGCATATATGGCACTAAAGGTTAGTACCAATATAGCCCCATAAAGCCAATGCATTTTTCAGGCTCTCACGGACTTTTAAAGACTGGAGGCAGTCACCAGAAACTCAGGTACCAGGGCTAAATGGACCTCATTCCTCCTAGTGATAACTAAATATCTATATACAGTAGAGGAATCAGGACCTCCTTCCTCATGCTAGTGATCCCTCAAATGACAACTAAACATATATATAGAGGTATCAGCACCTCCTTCCTCATGCTGATCCCTCTAGTGATGACTAAAGATCTATATAGAGGAATCAGGACCTCCTTCCTCATGCTGGTGATCCCTCTAGTGATGACTAAAGATCTATATAGAGGAATCAGGACCTCCTTCCTCAAGCTGGTGACCCCTCTAGTGATAAATAAAGATCTATATAGAGTCAAGCTGCATGATCATTTGTTAAAAAAATGCAATCTCGAGTCAACCTCCCTCAGGATCTTTATCCGGCATCTCCACAATTCTACAACAGTGCAGAGCCGTTCTGTGCTCATTCAAAGCCGTCAACAAAAAAAAGAGCCTCAATGTTTATCAACATTTCTCAGTGCTGGGAGATTTCTATAAACAATGTATTGTTTCAAAGGGATGAACTTTGTTCTGCAAATGAGGTCAGTTCAACCACATAAAGTGGATGTACACCCACCACTCACCCAGTATAAACTAATGGCACAGTATTATTGTATATATACATGCAAGCCTCCTGCATGTATCCCTATTTTGCAAATATCACTCCCTTCAGGAGTAGGAGCCCTGTAAAACTCTGGAATCAGTGGGTGGGTCTCTTTTCCGGAGCTCAATGGGCAGAGTCGTGATGTCACAAGACTCCCCACCACATCTATACTCTCCTACTCTTTAGTCACACTGATCAGGCCCCAGGATGAGTAACATCCAGTCTATACTCAGGAAAGGCACCACATGGCTTCAGCATGCCCAATCATGCTGAGGTGTGGAGCAGCCAATCCTGGGAGAGCTGGAGAAGAAAGGAGGGGGAATGTGAAGCTGGAATCATTTCTCTGTGTGTCCGTTTTTAGCTGGTTTAACTCTTCCTGGCAAGACTGGGTACCGGGGACTTGACATCCTCTACTGTACCAGGTAGAAGTCTTCATTAAAAATGTTTTTTTTTCAGGTTTAGATCCACTTTAAAGACCAGGCATTTTTCCGACACTTGTTGCTTACAAGTTAAAATCAGTATTTCTTGCTAGAAAATTACTTAGAACCCCAAACATTATATATATATATATATATATATATATATATATATATATATATATATATATATATATATATATATATATATATATATATATATATATATATATATATATATATATATATATATATATATATATATTAGCAGAGACCTTAGAGAATAAAAGTTGCAATATTTTATGTCACACTGTATTTGCACATTTATGCATGCAGCTCTAATATAAAGGAATCAGGGCTGCCTTTCTCATGCTGATGACCCCTCTAGTGATATAAATATCTATATAAGGGGTTCAGGACCTCCTTCCTCCTGTTGGTGATCCCTCTAGTGATAACTAACAATTTACATAGGGAATCAAATCAGGACCGCATTCCTTCTGCTGGTGATCCCTCAAGTGACAATAAAGATCTATATAGAGAAATGAGGACCCCCTTCCTCCTGCTGGTGGCCCCTCTAGTGATGACTAAAGATAGATTATATATATATATATATATATATATATATATATATATATATAGCAGTGTTTCTCAACTCCAGTCCTCAAGGCATGTTTTGAGGCTTTCCATTATTTTGCACAGGTGATTTGACTGCCTTAGTAATTACCACAGCCGTTTCATTTGAGGGAAATCCTGAAAACATGACCTGTTGGGGCACCTTGAGGACTGGAGTTGAGAAACAATGATATAAGGGATATAAGGGAATCAGGACCTCATTCCTCCTGCTGGTAATCCATCTTGGGATGCACCCCAGAATTCTATTTGCTTTACCTGCTTATACAAGGTTGTAACTGGATTGGTTAGCCACTCCCCAGATCTACAGGGGGCCATTCATTAAGAAGGTTTCCAGGGATGGTGTGCCAAAGCACCGCCATGACCCACCCCTCCAGTCATTTGTCGGTTCTCTTTGCAGGCCTTAGGCCTGGGTGGGAGCACTCCACACTCTCTTGCAGAGGCCTCTAAATTATGGTGGTCCAGATGTAATTATCATAAGGCCACAAATACCATAAGAGCCAGTTTGATACAGAGGCCGAGGTATTTTAGCTGGTTCTCTAGAGAACCACCCTGCCCACATCTCTGGCTGGCTCATGTAATTAATCACCACCATACCTATCATCCAAATTGGCTGCCCACAGGATCCACCCCAGGTATAGGCAAAACATGAGTTTATACAAAATCTGTTTCCATTGGTTAGAATGTCATAGGGTTACTGCTGTGCCTGACTGCCTGCAGTCTTGAAGCTTGGCCTCCCTCTACTCCACACCCAAGGGCAGTAAAAAATTAATAAGGCCAGTAACCCCCTCTTGCATGCTGCCTGGCCACACTCTGCTCATTTTTCACAATAATCATGTGTAGTTCTGGCCAACGCAGTTTACCAGTTTATCTATCAATTGTTTTTGTAATTAACAATGTCCTAATACTGCATCTGCTGAAATTATAGCCCCACTGATATATTATCAATTTCTAAAGAATTTGGTATGTGAAAAATGGTCCTTAAAGTTTAACATATTATTATGCTTCTGGCTGGTACTAAAGATGAAGTCCCCAATTGGCTGATCTCCCCCGACTTCCTGTCAGGACAGGAAGTGATCCAAAATCGAACCAGCAAAATGTGTAAAGGTTAGCAAATCTGTCTGTATTATTACTGTCTGTGTCAGCTCCCCTTATTTTTTTTTTTGAGTGAGCTGGAATCTCTCCAGTGAGAATCACAGACAGCTTTAAAAACTTGAAAAGGATGTTTTCTCCACAGTACCTGCAGCTACAGAGGTTAGTGATGGGTTGTTTGGAAGATCTTTTATGCCGCGTACACACGATCGGAATTCCGGCCAGAAAAAGACCGGTGAGAGCTTTTCATCGGAAAATGCGATCGTGTGCATGCTCCATGGGAATTTAGCTGTCCGAATTTCCGCCAGCCAAAAATTGATAGTATGTTCTCAATTTTCCCGACGGAAAAACTTTCTATCGGTAATTCCGATTGTGTGTATGCAATTCCGACACGCCAAAAATCACGCATGCTCAGATTCAACTACGAGATGGAAGCTATTGGCTACTGGCTATTGAACTTCCTTTTTCTAGTCACGTCGTACGTGTTGTACGTCACCACGTTATAAATGATCGGAATTTGATGTGACAGTGTGTAGGCAAGACAGCTTGAGCCGAATTCCGTCAGAATTCCGTCGGGAAAACCATCAGAGCTTTTTTCGACGAGAATTCCGATCGTGTGTACGCGGCATTACTGTAGTTCTAGTAGGCTCATCTAGAATTTCCATTACTTGCAGAAAGTGTGCTTAGCCTGTAAAAGGAAAACGAATGCAGCCACTACATCTAAGAATTTGTGATCTGCAATTTAATATATTTTAGTTTTTTGGTTTAGACACATAGGGGGTTATTTACGAAAGGCAAATCCACTTTACACTACAAGTGCACTTGGAAGTGCAGTCGCTGTAGATCTGAGGGGGAGATCTGAAATGAGTGGAAGTTCTGCTGATTTTATCATCCAATCATATGCAAGCTAAAATACTGTTTTTTATTTCCCCTGCATGTCCCCCTCGGATCTACAGCGACTGCACTTGAAAGTGCACTTTCAGGTGCATTTGCAGTGCAAAGTGGATTTCCCTTTTGTACATAATCCCCATAGTTACTTAGTTAGTTAGGTTAAAAAAAAAGACCATCTAGTTAAAAAAAAAAATACAATCCCATATACACAATCTTTCACCCACAGTTGATGCAGAGGAAGGCAAAAAACCCCAGCAAAGCATGATCCAATTTGCCTCAGCAGGGGAAAAAATTACTTCCTGATCCCCCGAAAGGCAATCGGATATTCCCTGTATCAACTTTACCTATAAATGTTAGTACCAAGTTATACTATGTACACTTACTGTAGGAAAGAATCCAGGCCGTTTTTAAAGCAGTCTTCTGAGCTTTCCACCTCTATTCCACATTTTCACAGCTCTTACTGTGAAGAAACCTTTCCATATTTGTAGATTAAATCTCTTTTCCTCCAGATATAAAGAGTGCCCCCCTGTTCTCTGTGATGACCATAAAGTGAATAACTCAACACCAAGTTCACTATATGGACCCCTTATGTATTTGTACATGTTGATCATATCCCCTTAATCTCCTCTTCTCAAGAGAGAATAAAGAAGTGTCCTTATTTTTTTCACTATCCTGTCCCCTATGGGACAAGGTATATTTAGTACTTTGTCTCATGTTGCTAGGCACTTACTAAGGGGACGGAGGGCTCCCAATCCAACCTCATAGCTACATACATACACTACAAGGGTGGCTAATAGTGTTGAGCCTTACACAGAACAAACTAAGCTAGGAAGCTGTATGTATTGATTAGAGGAATTGTGATGTATAGTTTGATGCATATTTTATATATTGTGTAATATGCTTGGATAAAATAAATAAAAAAATAAATAAACAAAGCTAGGAAGCTGTAACTGCCAGTGCCGGTACAAGGGGTGGGCAGAGAGGGCACTTGCCCCGAGCGCAGTGTTAATTTGTGTGGGGCACAGATGATCCTCCTGCCTGGCAGACAGAAGTGGCTGTTATTCTCCTCCTGCTCTGTTCTAGCCGTTTCAACTATGGGTTAACTGCATCTTCTTGCTCTCCTTCCCGGTGTTTGTTTAAGATAAGTTTCTTTCACTTTGCTCCTTCATTCACCTTTTGGGCTTTATTTCCGAAGGGAAAATCCACTTTGCACTACAAGTGCACTTGGAAGTGCAGTCGCTCTAAATCTAAGGGGTAGATCTGAAATGAGGGGATTTTAGCATCCAATCATGTGCAAGCTAAAATTCAGTTTTTTATTTTCCTTGCATGTCCCCCTCCGATCTACAGCGACTTTACTTCCAACGGCACTTGCAGTGCAAAGTGGAGTTGCCTTTAGTAAATAACCCCCCCCCCCCCCCCAATCTCTTCTCTTTTTCTTATGATCTCTGCTCTCCCCACAACAAACCTCACTGCAGCCTCCCAATCTCAGCGCTGGACATGCTACAGGCACCCTTTCCATTACAGATTAGCTTTTTCACCTTGCACATTTTCTGCAGCTATTTACTCTGCTCTTTATTAACACTGCAGGGGCTCATTCACTCCACTGCAGTAACTGGCTTATTTTCACACTGGAAAAGCTGGTCACTGCAATGGCATATATAGAATACAATTGTTTATTTGCGCCCCATTTCCAGTACAATGCAGCCAGGGCCGTCTTTAATATTGATTGGACCCTGGGCAAAAATTTTCTTGTGCCCCCCCCCCATTCAATTTCACCTGCTCTGAGACATACAATAAATAGCAGCTAGACTTAAAATCAGTTTACTATATCAGATCAGGCAGCAATTGCGATTGGTTGCTAGCTGATGTACAGCTGATGGTCAGCTGTTCAACTTTGGAGACAGCATATCATTACTACTTACTGACTGGTTGCTAGAGATTACAGCACACATTACTGCTCACTGATTAGTTGCTAGAGGTTACAGCACATCATCTCCTCAATGCAGGGGGGCATGATATACATATGAATGCCACCTTTATTTACATATCAATGCCGCCGGCCGCAGCTATTTACTTATGAATGCCGGTTATTTACATGTAAACACAGGGTCTGCAGGTGAGTCATCTGTACACAACAATAGGGCAGAGCTGGGCAGTATTAGTAGCAGCACTTCACACTGAGATATCTGGACACAGCACGGGACTAAAACTTCAAAGGGCAAGGTATTTTAAAATGGGATATTTGGAAAGTATGAGGCAGCTGCTTTGGGCCCCACAACAATCACAGGGCCCAGGGCAGCTGCCCCTTTTGCCCTGCCTTAAAGATGGCCCTGAATGCAGCCCAGAGGAGATACATGCAGACATGCTGAACAGGCCCTTACTATCCCACCGCCTTCATGTTTTTTCACTCTTTCCATATCCCTGATTTCACTTTTATTTTCTATTTATAATTCAAATGTTATCACCCAGGGGCAGCCAGCCTTGTGCATGGCCCTCTTCCAGGTTGCGTTTTCAGTTGCTGGGCCTCTCCAAACCTGAGATGGCACTGGACCACCTTGGAACCCTCCCTCCAGTTACTGTGCCTCGGGCTAAGCAGCCCCGAGACTCAGAAACAGATGGATCCGCACCCCAGGCCATGAGGGTGTCTGGGGGCTGGTCAGGAGGACCAGCGAGTCAGAACATACTTCTGGACCGGAACCTCGAATCACGTGATCTCAGCACCTTAAACACCCTCTCCCGGAATACACAGTGAGACCCCGCACCCACTGATTGGCTTGGAGAGAGAGATTGGTACCCAATGCGTCCAACCAGACTGCATTCCACTGCCTGTCAAAGGTGACACCCACACCTATGACCACAGAACATAGCACCATCCAGCCAAACTAATACTGAGACCATAATTTATTGAAATTGACCCTAAAACCCAACTATGGTCTTAGGAAAACTAAATTGACAAAAACATAGCGCGTATTTTTCAGTAGCCCGGTGCTACAAAAGTATGTATGAAACCGCTATCGAGTCCCTTTATCGAATCCATACATTACTGCCACGTTTCATGTGGGTGTAGCAAATTGTATTAGTATGGCAACATTCCAGAGAAATAACTGGAACTTGTAGGAATCTCATATTAAAGTAATAATAATAAAATAAGTTAAAATAAATAAGTTAAAATAAAATAAGTTAATAAATCCTTATTCCTCGTTGCTGCTGTTTGCATTTCAATTTATATCCAATAAACATTTATTGAAGCAGAAAAAAACTCTGTCTTTATTTCTAGAACCTTATTTCATACAAAGAAATATGCAGGTAACGGAAATATTGCTAGATGAGTAGCTTTCTCGTACTGTAAACTGACCACTGGGCCTTTCAAAAATCCATTTACGCAGTACGTGTAAGCGATCAGATAATGGAATGTATGCTGCAAATTGCTGCTTGTAGGGAGGAAGTATCTGTCAATTGTGATATTATTTTCCAAGGGTAATACACATTTGAGAACAGACCGGTGTGGGTCTGCGGAGCACTTCTTGTAAAGACAGGTTATATTCCCTTTGCTGTAAAAGTAATAACTCTATAATGTGTAAGTGCCACTCTCTGGATGTCACTTATGTATTCTGGGTATTTCAGGATTCATGGTGAAAAGGTCAAGGCTACCAGTGACAATAGGACAATAGGACTCTTTTGTAATAAAGATTAACTCCAGATCAATATAGAAAAAAATTGAGACTCTGGTGAAGACTTTAAAGCGGAAATTCAGGCATTTTTTCATCTTTCCATTTATTACATTTTCTGCCCTTGTTGTTTTAATTTTAGATAGCAAAACATTTTTTTTTTTCCTGCCAGTAAATACCTTATACAGTGGAACCTTAGATTATGAGCATAATCCGTTCCAGGAGAATGCTTGTAATCCAAAGCACTCGCATATCAAAGCGAGTTTCCCCATAGAAGCCAATGGAAATGAAGGTAATTTGTTCCGCATTGACTTCTATTACATGCAATAACGCATGTGGCCTGGGGGGGGGCAGAGAGCCTCGGAAATACTCGGAGACAGCTCGGCTGAACTCGGAAAGGCTCGGAAACACTCGGGAACGGAGTATTTGCGAGTATTTCCGAACGGCTCCGAAAAGTGTCCCCGGCGCCCCCACACCTCTGGCCAAATGGGGTACTGCACACCCCATTGATTGAATTCTGCTCCTTTTGTGAAACAACACTTGCAAACGGAATCAGAATAAAAAAAAAATCCTAGTCTTTCAAAGCGCTCGTTAACCGCGTTACCCGTAAACCAAGGTACAGCCCACTTCCTGTTTATTGTCTGGTAAAAAGCCTAGGCTTATGACATCATGCACAGCCCTCTCTCTCACTCTCATGAGAGTTTGCCAGGAAGGGAGGGGGGGATGAGTCATAAGAGGGCCAATGAGAGCTGCGGAGCTGGAGGTGTGTCTGTGCAAATCCAGGAAGTGAACAGGCAGCATCTTCAGCTGCCCACAGTTAAAATGGTTGCAGCCAGACTCAGTGGAGGGAGATTTCTGCAGCATATGTGGCAAGTACAGAATCACAATATATATAAAATAATATGCAAAGTGGCTGGGGGGAAGCTTCAGAATGGCAATGTATTTATTAAAAATGATGTGGGAAGACAGCAGTTCCTCTTTAACCACTTGCTTACTGGGCACTTAAACCCCCCTCAGTCCCAGACCAATTTTCAGCTTTCAGCGCTGATGCACTTTGAATGACAATTGCGCGGGCATACAACACTGTACCCAAATGAAATTTTTATCATTTTTTTCCCACAAATAGAGCTTTCTTTTGGTGGTATTTAGTTACAGCTCGGAGTTTTATTTTTTGCTAAACAAACAAAAAAAGATGCAAAAAAAAAAAAAAAATCATGTTTTAATAGTTTGTTATAAAATTTTGCAAACGGGTCATTTTTCTCCTTCATTGAAGTGCGCTGATAAGGCGGCACTGATAGGCTGCATTGGTGGGCACTGATGGGCTGCATTGGTGGGCACTGATGGGCTGCATTGGTGGGCACTGATGGGCTGCATTGGTGGGCACTGATGGGCTGCATTGGTGGGCACTGATGGGCTGCATTGGTGGGCACTGATAGGCTGCATTGGTGGGCACTGATAGGCTGCACTTGTGGGCACTGATAGGCATAGTTAAGGCGGCACTAATAGGCACAGATAAGGCGGCACCGATGGGCACAGATAAGGCGGCACTGATGGGCAAAGATGGGCACAGATAAGATGGCACGGATGGGTGGCACGGATAAGTGGCACGGATGGGTGGCACGGATGGGCACTGATAGGTACCACAGATAGATGGGACTGATGGGCACTGATAGGTGGCACTGATAGGTGGCTCTGATAGGTGGCACTGCTGGGCACTGATGGGCGGCACTGCTGGGCACTGATGGGCGGCACTGCTGGGCACTGATGGGCGGCACTGGGGTGCAGCACCTTTGAGGCAGATTGGGTGGCACTGTGGGGTGGCACTGTGGGGTGGCACTGTGGGGTGGCACTGTGGGTGGCACTGTGGGGTGGCACTGTGGGCATTATGGGCACAGACGGGGGGCACTTACTTTTACTTTGTTATATTTCAGGATGGCACTGCGGGAGGCAGGTGGGCACTGGCAGGTGGCATGTGGTGCCTTTCATTGCTGGCCGTGATCGGGACTGATGTCCCGATCACGGCCGCCGGTGATCGGCTTTTTTTTTTTCTCCTCGCGCTGTCAGCGCGAGGAGGAATAATAGCCGATTACCGGCTCCGTTCTATCACATGATCAGCTGTCATTGGCTGACAGCTGATCACGTGATAAGGGGTCGGGATCGACCCCTTACACGGATCGGTGATCAGGCGAGTCTCACGGACTCGCCGATCACAGAGCGCGCCGCGCGCGCCCCTCAGGGGGCGCGCAGGCCGCTCGTAACCAGGACGACGTCAATAGACGTAGTCCTGGAAATCTAGGTCCGCGCTAATGCCGTCATTCGGCAATAGCGCGGTACCCAAGTGGTTAAAGAGCAACTCTACTTTTGTTGAGAAAAAAAAATATTCCCCTCTGGCTTATATCTGTGTACTTTGCAAGGATTTTAACAAACTTTGGTGCAGATTCCTACCTTTTGTTAATCTGAAGAAATCCCTTTGTGCTTGTGTCCCTGTGAGTCCTCTGGGAGCGGTTTAATAATTATCAACCAGCTGTGCACCTGCAGGACTCTAATGAGCAAAGCTGCTGGGCCTGCATCCCTTTAGATGTGATTTCCTATTGGGAGTATCTCACCAAGCATGCCACTTTTGTTACAGGGAATACCTGAAATATGACTTGTAGATAAGGCAGACTTCTGGGAAAATCAGTGAGCTAATCAAACAAGCAGGAAATTACATTTTTGGGGGGTGTTCTGTACACAGTCTGTGTACAGAATGCCTCCAAGGTAGCCATATTGCATTTCACTTTACAGAACATTACATTGGCTGCAGATTGAAAAGGAATCGTCATTTTTAATAACTTTCAATTACAATATGATTTGTGTCGCAATTGTATACACTATACTATTTTTTCTTTATTTCCTAGTTTTTTTCCCCCATGAAGTGGAGTTACCCTTTAATTTTAGATCGGGTTAGAGAAGCCTTTTTCAACCTTAGAAACACAGAGGAACCCTTGAAATAACCTTCTGGTCTCAGGGAACCCCTGCTAAAAATGGCTATATATACAAATCATAAAACATTAGTGTGATGGTCAGTGGGAAGAATGCTCCTTACACTTGTGGTCATTAGCAAGGATTGCCTCCTTACAGATAGCTAAAAAGATCAATGGTGTCAGTGGGAATTTATCTGGGAGGTAGAAATTATTCATTGCTCAAGAAACCCCTACCAACCTCTGGAGGAACCCTGGTTGAGAGACCCTGGTTTAGAGCATCTGTCACATTTTTTATTGTTGAATGGGACCCTATTAGGAGAATTCTCCTCTCTGGCTGGATAGGAAGTGACGAGGAAGTTCCCCAATGAAGGTGCTCCCCAGTGAAGACGCAGACAGAAAACAAAAACAGATTTTAGTAGAACGGAGAAGGGTTGGAATGTCTCCCAATGTGTTTTTCAGTGGCGGCCTGTATTTTTTTGTATGGGGAGTGCAGCAAGCAAGCAACCCCCCCCCCCCCCCGCACTGTCTGCTGGTCAGTCCACTGCTGGTCAGTCCTTTCATTCAATCAGGTGACGGGTATCAGACCTGCTTCCCCATTGCCCTAAAAGAGGATCAGTGTTGCAACAGCGAATATTCATTCATTGCAACACACCTGGGTGGGCTCATCCTCTGCAACCTGAGCCCACACTATTTTGAAGCTTATTAGAGCCTCTGGCTCTAATCAGGCGCTTCAAAAAAAAAAATTCATGTGCTCGTTGCCCATGAATCTATTCATTGCATATAGGGGGCGGCTTGGAGAGAGGGGGTGGTGCCCAGACGCCCCTAATGGATGGGCTGCCCCTGGTGTTTTGGCAACGGCTTCTCCCATTCTTACGGGTGTCACTGGAAAACAAAGTAATGGAAAATCTCCCTAATGGGAGAGAATTAAAAACCAAAGGGGGAGGGGGGAGACACCACAGTATTACCTGTGTACCTGTGTTTTCAATAAACTGTCCATGTACAGCAACCAAACGAGTATTGTCTTGTTTTGTGGTTGTTAGCGGTTGGAATATCTGATATCTATATTCAGACTGGGAGGAAGCGGTATATGATAAAAGCACTCAAGCTATGGGACCGGAAGAATCATCTGCCCTTACTCAAGATGGCCGTGGCTAGAAATGCTAAGGGAATGTTTTTCAAAGTGACTTCTCAACAAAATAAAGCATGGAGACGTGTATAGATGGGTGAGTTTGCTTTGCATAATAAAACTAAATTAAAGTGATTGTAAAAGGTAAACATTTAAAGAAAAAAATAAAATAACAAACATGTCTATACTTACCTGCTCTGTGGAAAGGAATTGCACAGAGTGGCCACAAACCTCCTCTAGCTCATTATGCCTTTTCCCTTGCAGGTATGACATTTTTTTTTTCCAGAGGGTTTACTACCACTTTAAGGGAAAAAAATGTTTAGGTTTTACAACCACTTTAAATAGTGTTTTCAGTTTGTGGTGCTCAGATACTTCCACTTTAAAATAAAAAAAAGCCAAACTAGTCAATCATTAGTGACCTGGTCATTTTGATTCCATACGCAAATTGGATAAACTGAGGTTGGAGTGGATTTTTAGTTATTTTCTAAACTCTATTCCTCAAAATTGTGAAGATGATAGCAATATAAGGCAGACCTGGAAAAAAAAAGAAGATACATTGCGTGTGTACTATATGATGTATAAGCCCTTGTACACACGGTCGGACATTCCGACAACAAAATCCGACGGATTTTGTCCGACGCATTTTGTCAGAAACTGGTGTTGCATACACACGGTCGGACAAAGTTGTCTGAAAATCCGATCATTCGTAACGTGATGACATTATTTAGTTATGACGGGACTACGTTCAGGCTAGTAGCCAATAGCTTTGGTCTAGGAATTTGATCTGAGCATGCGTGGCACTTTGTCTGATCGGAATTCTCTATAAACGATCGGACAAAGTCCAAACGGATCATGTTGTTGAAAAATTTTATATCCAACTCTCAAACTTTGTCCGTCTGATATTCCTACGGAAACAGTGTGATGGAGCCCACACACGGTCGGATTATCTGACAACGCGGTCCGATCGGACATTTTCCGTCGGAATATCCGACCGTGTGTACAAGGGCGAATGTATTTGCATCCTGTGCTCTTGTGTGTAGAAACACCTTAATCAGCAGCATCCTAAATTGGCATCCTTTTTTAAATTAGCACCTTGTATGGGCATATTCAAATATAATTAACAAACGCATTAACATATCTTGAACGGCTTAAAATGCCTGATTTGTTTATCTTAATATTCACTTTCAGTCCTGTTATACATGTTGTGCATCATCAGTTTTCGCTTTAACTTAAAAGTCATCACATCTGTCATGTTAGCGTTCCTCCTCCCCCTCCTTCCATCTGGTCCTCCAGTCCCTGCCTGCCTCCCCTGAGCATCAGTGCTTGTTTTGTGCGTGTGTGCTATACTGGCTGATGGACTCTTCCATTTCTCGTATCACGGTGCTGCCTGGATATACTATTACATTGGGATGATCGGCTTGCTTCTCAAGAGCTTGTACACTTAATCTCATGCTTGTGATTGCCCGGGGCACAGCAGCCTCTGAAGGACCTCTTTCAATGGCACCTGAAGATTAAAAATAAAGGTGGAATCCCCAGATCCGTGGAATTCATTATTCCTTAGAACTGGTAGGAATCTCAGTTTTTATCTCTCTGTTTTTTTTTGTTTTTTTTTTTTGTTTTATTTTCCCATGTATCTTTCCATCCAGGTTATTAACGAGACATATGCTCAGGTTGACTCCTTCATCCCTGAACCCTTAGTTTAGAGTGGTTTGTGTTGCTAGTAAATAATTTACCCTACTAATACGACTACTTAGGAAGGGAGTATTCCAGAGGATATCGTCGCTAAGAATTAAAAAAAAATAATAAATGTTTATTGGGTCAAGGAAGTAGAGCTTTTATATATTTAAGCTTAGCGGTTTGTTAAGCTTGGAACCCATCTGCTGTGTAGATAACCTTCACTGTGAAAGCAAAATATTTTTCGACCTCGAATGTAAAAAGTTTACCACCAGTATGGTAATAGGGACATCTTCGTGTCTACATTTATTGTTTTTTTATTTAAATTAGGTCAGTAGTATGAAATATTAATAATTTGAATTCAGTGCGTGGGATGGATGAAGTAGAGCTGAGAGATTCAGGATTCATTTGTCAGGAGTGAGGGAGGAGGGGAGTGTGAAAGACACCTCATTAGAGATGTCCTTAAGTTGTTATTTTACCAAGGATGTTGCAGTGTTTCTATACTGATAACTATGTTATGGGTGGATTGTATATCAATGCATTAGCTCCCTTTTTTTCTCTATCCATGAAAAACCCCAAAATTACAAAATTGAAAAATAGAACAATCATCAATAGCATCCAGAATCTACCTTGCTCCGTCTTGTTTTTGATTTACGACCCAATCCTCCAGTATGTGATACCTACATTATGCAAGACAAAGCACCGTTTTTACAGATTGAACTGCAGGTTGGATCCTCAAATTGATCTTCAAAGCAATGAAGAATAATATTCATCTATTACGTTGCATTTGCTGGTCTCAACACTGCTAGCAGCCGCTAATTGGATAGAGAAATGTAGTCTGGGTGTGTGTGCTGACTAGACCTATGAAAACGCCTTCTGTGTCTTACCATCTTTATGAATGGAAGGTTAACCCCTTTACATGCTGCCTGGGTACAAACTCGCTCTCTTATATAAGGGTAGGCAAGTAACTGGACAGAATCACGCCTTTGACTTCTGGTTTCCCTGTTAGCGTGACCAGGCAGTACTAACCTTAGGGCAGAGGTCCTTGCTAATAGAGTAATTAAATAATATAGATTGTGCATTGATATGCCTTCTGGTTCTTGCAATGATGAATTGCATGAATTATTTTTGAGTAGACTTTATAAGATTAAGTAAATGTTGTATACAATGAACAGCAATCAATCTGATCTTAAAGCGGTAGTAAAGTTAAGCTAAAAAAATAAATAAAATAAAAAACCCTGCAGATTTAGGCCATAATGTGCTA
This sequence comes from Lithobates pipiens, assembly GCF_037356315.1. Taxonomy (NCBI): domain Eukaryota; kingdom Metazoa; phylum Chordata; class Amphibia; order Anura; family Ranidae; genus Lithobates; species Lithobates pipiens. Next base: position 31,550,256 of record NW_027507903.1, on the reverse strand, counting down.
GTATGTACTACATACTAGCACGGTTAGACTTACCTTTAGAACAGATCCCTCCAATGGTTCTCTGTCACCGCTGACAGGGGTTCCATCTTCCCCCGGACTTCTTTCAGGTTGGCAAGCTCTGGCCGTCTGATTGGCAGGAGCCACTATGATGTCACTCCCACGCAACGCAGCGGCACATACACTCAGAGGGAAAAGCTTACCCATGCACGGCAAAGAGCACTGATGGAACGGCACAGGTATATTGCTCCTTCAGAGCGCATGCGCCAGTGACATCACCGGCACATGCGCTCTGAAGGAACAGCATACCCATGCAGGGCAAAGAGCTCTGAAGGAATGGCATACCTGTGCCCAGCCCAGAACTCTCAAGGAATGGCATACCTGTGCACAGCACAGAGCTCTGACGGTACAGCATACCCAGGCATGACACAGAGCTCTGAAGGAATGGCATGAGTATGCTGGTCCTTCAGAGTGCATGCACCAGTGACATCCCCAGCACATGCACTCTGAAGGAACAGCATACCCATGCAGGGCAAAGCGCTCTGAAGGAATGGCATACTGTGCACAGCACAGAGCTCTGAAGGAACGGCACAGCATACTCAGGCACGACACAGAGCTCTGATGGCACAGCATACCCAGGCATGACACAGAGCTCTGATGGCACAGCATACCCAGGCATGACACAGAGCTCTGATGGCACAGCATACCCAGGCATGACACAGAGCTCTGAAGGAATGGCATGAGCATGCTGGTCCTTCAGAGCGCATGCGCCAGTGACATCACCAGCACATGCGCTCTGAAGGAACAGCATACCAATGCAGGGCAAAGCGCTCTGAAGGAATGGCATACTTGTGCCCGGCCCATAGCTCTGTAGAAATGGCATACCTGTGCACAGCACAGAGCTCTGATGGCACAGCATACCCAGGCATGACACAGAGCTCTGAAGGAATGGCATGAGTATGCTGGTCCTTCAGAGTGCATGCGCCAGTGACATCACTGGCACATGCGCTCTGAAGGAACAGCATAACCATGCAAGGCAAAGAGCTATGAAGGAATGGCATACATGTGCACAGCACAGAGCTCTGAAGGAACGGCACAGCATACCCAGGCACGACACAGAGCTCTGAAGGAATGGCACAGGTATGCTGGACCTTCAGAGTGCGTGCGCTGGTAACATCACCGGCACATGCGCTCTGAAGGAACAGCATACCCATGCAGGGCAAAGAGCTCTGAAGGAATGGCATACCTGTGGTAGTGGAGAAGGCTGGGAGAACACACAGTGATAATTGTTAGCGGCTATAGCTGCTGGCAATAATTCCATGAGCAATACAAAAGGTTGGTTGTACCCAAGTTGATCGATCAAACAAATCAGCCCGTCCTTACATTACATAGAAATTCAGTTTCTAAAGCATTTAAAAAGTGTGGCCCAATGTGCATCTTTGGTAGCACACCATGGATCAACAACTACCATCCAAGAGTTCTATTATAGACTAGTCACTTCACAATGGACAAAGTGCAATGTTCTGAAGCCGTGCAGGACCCCTCCGTCAGGAATGTTATGATCACATGTCTGACTAAGGTCTCCTGCGGGGGTCCGGAAACGTTGCACTTTGTCCATTGTGAAGTGATCATTCTGCAATAAAACTCTTGGACGGTACTTGTTGATCTGTGATGTGCTGGCAAAAATGTACATTGATCTGTGATTCCTTCAGTCTCCAGCAGGTTGTTGCTGCACAACCCATTTCTTCTGGTCTTAATCCAGGAACATGTGCAATGAGAATATGGACATTAGCTTATGAACAGTGTGCATCACAGTAAGTGGGTGTGCATTGTCATGGAATAACAACAACTGTTGACAATAGGCCTTGGCCTTTGGTTCAAATTTCAGGCTTGAGCTTGTCGCCCAGCATCTCACTGTAACATCTATTTATTACAGGTACTTATACAGCACCATCAATTTACATATATATTGTACATTCACATCAGTCCCTGCCCTCAAGAAGCTTACTAAGGTCCTTAGCCACTTCAATACCGGGCACTTAAACACCTTCCTGCCCAGACGAATTTTAAGCTTTCAGCGCTGTCGCACTTTGAATGACAATTGCGCAGTCATGCTACACTGTACCCAAATGAAATTTTTATAATTTTTTTCCCCACAAATAGAGCTTTCTTTTGGTGGTATTTGATCACCTCTACGGTTTTTATTTTTTGCTAAACAAATAAAAAAAGGCCGAAAATTTTGAAAAAAAATGTTTTTTTTTGTTTCAGTTTCAAAACTTTGTAAATAAGTAAGTTTTCTCCTTCACTGGTGGGCACTGATGGGGCTGCACTGACGGGCACTGGTAAGGCGGCACTGATGGGCACCGATGAGGTGGCACCAATGAAGTGGCACTGATGAGGTGGCATTGATGGACACTATGTGGCACTGATAGGTGGCACTGATGGGCGACACAAATTGGCACTGATAGCTGGCACGGATTGGCGGCATGGATGGGCATGGATTTGGTGGCACAGGTGGGCATGGATAGGCGGCACAGATGGGCATGGATGGGCACTGATAGGTGGCACGGATGGGCACTGATAGGCGGCATGGATGGGCACTGATAGGCAGCATTGTATTGTACTGTACTGATGGATGCCAATCAGTGCCAAACAATAATGCATGCCAATCAGTGATGCCCATTGTGGGCACTGATTTGCATCCATTATGGGCACTGATTGGCATCCATTGTGGGCACTGACTGGCATACCTGGTCCTGGGCATCCCTGGTGGCGCAGTGGCTCAAAATCCTGATCACGTCATATGACGTCCGGTCAGGATTTTGAAACCACTTTGCCGCCGTGTTTCTGCTATAGGGCGGGCGGCAAGTGGTTAGCTCACATTCATGCATACGCATACTAGGGCCAATTTAGTGAGGATACAATTAAACTACCAGCATGTCTTCAGAGTGTGGGAGGAAACACATGGAGGCCCAGTGAGAACATGCAAACTCCAGGAAGGTAGTGTCCCTGGGGTTGCTAGGTGGAAGTTCTAACCACTTAGCCACTGAGCTGCCCCAACATCATGCTCTGTTTACTGTTGAGCCCTTCTCCAAATAATGTTCCCGTATCGGCCCCAAAAACTGAGAGCATCACTTCTGTTGAGGGTTCAAAATGATGGATCCACATTTCATTTCCAGTGACTATTCTTTTCAAAAAGCTTCCCCTTCATTAGCATAGCGGTCCAGTAAGCATTGACAGATGGTCAGATGATTGCACTTATGCTCTTCAGTGAGCTGCTTCAGAACCCATCTTGCACAAACTTTATAAAAGCCAAGCCTGTAAAGCATAATGTCATATGCAGAACCATGACTAATTTACTTATGATTTTCTATGTCATCGATAGTCAATGATCACTTTGGCAGAATCATGGCACAAACTTGCTCACTGTTGTCATCCGAAGCAGTGGCAGCTGCATATTTTGGGGCTTGGGGGGGGCGGCAAACAAGACATCCGCCACCCCCCCTTCCTACCCCCCACAATGTATATCCATGTGCTGACTATTTGTTCATAGTAAGGTTCAGATGCTTTAGAATACTCTTTTACCTAGACGTTTCACTACGTCTGCTGTTCTTGAACCAACTCTAAAACTACCTAAGATTATCTTTATTGTAGCTTACATAATTGGAAATGTGTTTGGTACTTTCACCTGCTAAAATGTTTTCTCTATGTTATTTGCAGTGCCATGACTATATTGACATGCTACCTTCTCGGTCGCCTGTTTTTTTTGTATGTTTGCATTATCTTAATAAAAATTTTGTGGAAAAAAAAAAAAGACATCCGCCGGTTAGTCCATCCGTCAGTCGCTCCTCCGTACCCCCCACCAGCCCCGCACTTGCCCCATTTAGCAGTTTCAGCTCCTTCTTGCGTCCCCTCCTCCTCCATGGCGGTGGCTTTGTCCTTGACGGCTGCCCTCCTCCTTCCCTCGGCGGCCAATATGATCGCTTCTCCTCTAGGACAATTGAGTTGACCCACTTCCTGATTGGAGGAGAAGCAGGAGAACAATAGCAAATATTAAAAAAGAAAGAATACTGCGCTAAAGTTCAAAATAAATACTGAAGCAGCCAGCACAGCTAAAGAAAAAATAGTGTTTGGATTAATGGAAAAATATGTGCAGCGCTAATCTAGTTTGAAAGTTTTGCTACAAGGTACAAGGTGTTCAACGCGTTTTGTCTAAACAGACATCACCCCAGATGTCCGTTTAGACGAAACGCATTGGGTCGAGCCCTGTTGGTGCCATTGCGTTCTACTAGCTGTCACATGAAAGATTATCTGTCAAGCACATTTTATCCATGGAAATGTGAGTGTTCCAGAATATTTTTTATTAATCCATTTTACATCTTATCCACAATGTGGAGCAATTTTTCTCTTTTGGATACACAGCTTGAGTGGTTTAAGGAAGACACTGCCCACCATTTGTTTTGAGGTTCCAAGCCCTAAACAGTTGCCTTATGATTGAGCTGTGGAAGAGATGGAGGAATTATCCCCTATTGTAGCCAGGAAGAAGTGGTGTGGAAGCTCCATCCTATTGGTGTATATACACCTCCCGCTTGTGTAGACTCACTAGGTTTAAGCCTAACTGGGTCCCCATGTTCCAGTAAGCCCCTCAGAATTGGTGGTGCTTGAATCCTCTACAGTGGCGATTCTTACTGTTGGCACTGGGGCTCATTTATCCTTTTTTGGATCACCATTCTGAACATTTGCTGCTTCAATTTTTATTTGGACTTTTTTTGCACTATTGTTTTTATGAGTTTTCCATTCTTACCTGATATTTCATTGATTGAGGTTATTCATTTAACCCTAAAGACCACGAATGATTGTAAATGCATGGAATATGAGGTTATTTACCATTTATGATATTGTTTATATAGGTTTATATATCGCAAAGAGAGGTGCCCCGGGGATTGCATGGGCAAAGGAGGTAAACCAGAATTTAAAGAAGTAACATTGTGTAAAAAAAGTACAAAACATATTGGGTACAAATGATACTAAGGTTGATACACAGGTATGAACACCTAAAAACAATTAAATTAGATTCGATGAATAAACAGCAGCTAGATTCTGGAACACACAGGTGATCTCAAAACGAGATCAGGTGGCGTGTGTAATCACAATAATCCCAACATGTTTCGGAATATAGGTGTAAATACTTAATTCCTTCTTCAGGGCCCAAATTGAAGCGAGCTGATTTTTCAAAAAAAAAATGAAATAAAGAACAAAAATAATACACGATACACGGGTGAGTATAGAAGTATAAAAATACAGTAAATAGCGTGGCATATGACGACAGGCAATGGAAATAAATGGTACTCACAAAGTTTGTGTCTTTTCTAAAGTATAGTACACAACAGGATTCACATGTAGGAGGGGCTTTCATCTCTGAACCTGCTCAATCGCACAATATGGGAGCTCTGGGTCCACATGTGGGGCTATGTAGGAAATCCTCACATGGAATCCCCATGACAGAGCAGTCGAAGAACAATATGTGCATGGTTGGAGCATGCAGCATTCCTGTCGCCAAAGAACACACTAAAGCTCTCAAGGATTGACCAAACAGATTGGGAGACAGATCTGGCACAGAGAAATAATACAAAATCGGTAAAATGGCAATGTAGGCTACAAAAGTATAAAAAGATGTAAAACTATGTGCATGAATCAATATGTCATGCCATAGCAGACATGTGGGTTCATCACTGAGGGCATAGCACACCACGATACTTTAAAGTATCTGCCGCAAAAACATGCAGCAGAGCAACACCATAGTCGCAGGAATAGTAAATACAGGGGGGGGTGCGGGGTCCAAGGAGTTCTCACCTGAAATTGTTGTTTTGTGTGGATCATTGGTGTGGAGCACAATGTGGTCCTGGCTGTGCAACAGCCCAATGATAAGCTTATAAGAATGAACAAGGAGTAGAGAATCGTAAAGTAGCCCCCCATCAATCTGGGCAAGTGTCCAATGGATGGGACTGGTAGGTGTCAGGTGATCGGAGAGTGTTCATCAAGATGTTGAGCCCAACCGATCACCTGTGCACCAAGTGTGCCTAAAGAAGTGAGGTTTATATCCATCACATGGACACACTGATTATACACGATTACACTGACTCTGTATTGTTTGGTTTGTACGTAAATTGAAGGCTACCTTGTAGCAATACAGGTACTTTCCAACTAGATTAGCGCTGCAAAGATTTTTCCAATAGCAAATATTAGTTTTCTATTGTTACACAACTGGGTGGGCTCAGGGCGCAGTGCTCTGTGGGCCAAGCCCACCCATTTTTAAGCCATTTTTAATCAGAACCACGTGCTTCTAAAAATAAAACCTTTAGAATTTCCATACAGCGCCCTGCATGTAGATTAGGGGACGGGTGCATGGATTAGGGAGGCAGCACCTCTGCACCCCTAATGGACGGGGGCCTCCACTGATCAGGAGTGCATGTGGATGGGTGTTGTGCTTCCTCAAAAGCTTGTCTAACAAATTTTGAACTGCACGATTTATTTGCATCCACTTTACTGTGGTAAAACCATGTCCCCCATATTGTGATAAAAGCCTTCATAGGATTTCAGCTCCCGGTACACCTTCAGACCGCAAAAGCCAGATCACTGTTCGCTGTTCTTTTTCGGTGCAAAGAGAGACTGGCGCAGCCATGTTTACTTTTCAACAGCGGCAATGGAAACTGAGAGATAAAGGTCAAAGATTTGATAAAGCGATGACAAAGGTGCCATATACAAGCAGAAATCGGTACAGCCAACCTAAAGCCCCATTCACATGGGGCTGACACCGTAAAGCGGATCCGCTGATTCCCACTGAGCAGGTGGATTGGCAGGTCCATGTCCACTCCGCTACATGGACACAGCCTGCTGTTCTCTATGTCTCTAACGGACAGGAGCACCCGATCGCAACCATAGCAAAGGAGCACATAATTAATGAACTACTCTTGTATTTCTTGATAGAAAACCCCATATTGTTATTTAACCACTTGACATCCGCGCTATGGCCGAATGACGGCCATATTGTGGATCTTAATTCCCGGGAGGCCTTCATACGACGGCCTCCCCTGTGCACGCTCCCTGCGCTCGCTCTACAGGGCATGCGCAGAGCGCTCTGTGATCACCGAGTCTCGGGTGATCACTGATCCAAGTAAGAGGCCGGCCCCTTACTATATGATCAGCTAGCAGCCAATGACAGCTGATCACATGATCAAAACCAAAGCTTGGTGATTTTTTTTTCTTCTCACGCTAACAGCGGAGGAGAAAAAAAAGCCGATCACCGGCTCATCTTAAAGGGACATCGGTCCCGAAAAGGAAGAGGCAATTATGCCTCATTTATGCCATCTGACAGTGCCAACAAGTTCCACCTATCAATGCCCACAAGTGCCACCTATCAATGCCACCAGTGGTGCCAATCAGTGCCACCTAGAAGTGCTGTCTATCAGTGTAACCGATCAGTGCCCATCGTTGCCATCTATCAGTGCCCATCGGTGCCGCCTCATCAGCGTAAATCAATGACGGACAAAAATTAACCGTTTTAAAATTTTATAACAAAATAAAAAAATATATATAAAAAAAAAAAATCGGTCTTTTTACATTTAAAAAAAAAATAAAAAAAAATAAAAATCACACAGGTGACCAAATACCACTAAAAGAAAGCTCTATTTGCAGGGGAAAAAAAATGATGAAAATTTAATTTGTGTACAGTGTTGTATGACCGCGCAATTGTCATTCAAAGTGCATCAGCGCTAAAAGCTGAAAATTGGTCTGGATAGGAGGGGGGTTTAAGTGCCCAGTAAGCAAGTGGTTAAAAGTATTTAGATGACCCTTTATGAAGGTGAAGAATATTATATTTGATTTTTTTGTGTTAAGTGACACTTTAAAGAATATGTAAACCCAACATTTCTTATTCCTGATATGTGCCTGCTGTACCATGTACTTGTATGAGAAAGTATCCTGTTCTCTTTGTATTGCTCCCTTTGTGTGAAATCTCTGGTGATCCTGCCAGTCCCTCTGCTTTCCTACTAAACTGACCACACTAAGCAGGAGAACACAGCATGGTCAATTCTCTATCTGCGCTGGGAACTCAGCCTCCTCTCCAACGACCAGACTCATCCTGACATGCCTCCCCTGCAAAGCCATCTACTGGGAAGATCAGTGTGCTGCTGTTTCTCCTCCTCCAGCTCTTATGCAGCTGAGAACAGAGGGAATGTAATCGCTTATAAAATAAAGAGGAAGAAAGGTGTTTATAATTTTTTTTATATGCACAAAGCAGGGTCCATAAAGACATTGGTGAGTTTGGGATGGAGGAACTTGACTGGCCAGCACAGAATCCTGACCTCAACCTGATAGAACACCTTTGGGATGAATTAGAGAGGAGACTGCAAGCCAGACCTTCTCGTCCAAAATCAGTGTATGACCTCACAAATGCACTTCTGGAAGAATGGTCAAACATTCCCATAGACACACTCCTAAACCTTGTGGATGGCCTTCCCAGAAGAATTGAAGTTTTTATAGCTGCAAAGGGTGGGCCAACTCAATATTGAACCCTACGGACTCAGACTGGGATACCATTGAAGTTTATGTGATTGTAAAGCCAGCAGTGGCGGCTGGTAGTTTTTTGTTTGGGGGTGGGGGCAGCCAACAAATACCGCTCTCCCGCGGGACCTCAAATACCCCCCCCCAGCACTTACCCCATCTGCGGCGAGGATCAGCGGGCACATCAAGGATTGTCAGGCACATCGGGCAGGGGATCAGGCTGCTGTGGACATCTGGCAGCATCTCCTGTGTCCTCTTCTCTTCTGAGATTGCAGCGGCTTCCGCCGTGTGTCTTCTCCTAGGTGTCCAATAAGATCGCCTGACCTTTCACCCAATCGGGAAAAGGGTAACAGACCCGTGCTTCCTGATTGGCAGAGAGGCGATTCAGTGTTAGAAAAGCGAATATTCATTTGCTTTTCTAACACACCTGGGTGGGCTTCGAGTGCCCCCGTTTTGAAGCCTATTAGAATCTATGGCTCTAATCAGGTGCTTAAAAAAACACCCCTGCCACTCTAATTCAGGTTTCTCGGCGTCCTGAAAGGGGCCAAACGCCTGAATGGGGGTGGCCACGGTAGCCATGGATAGATCCACGCTATGCATGAATCTATCCATTAACCATATAGAGGGGTGGCTTGGATAGAGGGGGCCCGTGCGTCCTTAGTGGACGTGCCGCCCCTGAAAACCCAGGTGCTCCAATACTAGTATGGTGTTATATATATATATATATATATATATATATATATATATATATATATATATATATATATATATATATATATATATATATATATATTCATGTGATTCTTTACTTTTGCCTAGGGGTCGAAACTTGGAATTAAGTTCAGGTTAACTTTAAGGACTGTTGATGGGTTGTGTACTAAAACTGCACGCTATTAACTTTATTCTGCAAGAATTTGCTTCGCCACATTGATCCTATTTGCTTCCTGATATGTCAGCTATACTACTCTAGGAAATTTTAATCCCCCCATCCGTTATAAAAACCCTCAGCAGATCCAACCAGTATGTTTCTAAACCTTGGTCCTCCTAACTGCTAATGGGTCACGTTTTTCATAGGCAAAATATTTAAGTGAACTTCTTTAAATTGATCAGACTACACTAAGTTTAGTATTGCCTCTATGTGCTCAAATCTCTTTTCAGAGGTGCTTGGCAACTCCCTGTGTTAACCCCAAAAATGCCTCACTGGTGCAGCGAATCCGTGCACATTGCACACATTTGAAGGCCATTTGAGGCTCATCCCTATTGAACTTTCGACAAATTATTATTTTTTTTAATCTGCTTTTTCCTGCCAGGAATAAAAGGCAGTCAGAAGAGAAAATCAAACGCCCTGTGTGCATGAGGCCCTAAAGTGGTTGTAAACCTTTACATAGTTGCAGTTATAGTTAGTAAGGAAAAAAGACACAAGTCCATCCTGTTCAACCAATAAAATAAATAAATAAATCATACAATCCCATATACACAATCCTATACTCACAGTTGATCCAGAGGAAGGCGAAAACCCCCAGCAAAGCATGATCCAATTTGCTACAGCAGGGGAAAAAAATCCTTCCTGTTCCCCGAGAGGCAATCAGATTTTCCCTGGATGAACTTTAACTATAAAATGTTAGTACCCAGTTATATATTGTACATTAAGGAAAGAATCCAGGTCTTTTTTGAAGCAATCTACTGAGCTGGCCAGAACCGCCTCTGGAGGGAGTCTATTCCACATTTTCACAGCTCTTACTGTGAAGAAACCTTTCCGTATTTGGAAACTAAATCTTTTTTCCTCTAGACATCCTCTGCCCACTTGTCCTCTGTAGTGACCTTAATGTGGATAACTCAACACCAAGTTCACATGTTGATCATACCCCTCCCAATCTCCTCTTCTCAAGAGAGAATACATTCAGTTCCTCTAATCTTTCCTCATAGCTCCGCCATGCCTCTTATCAGTTTGGTTGCCCTTCTCTATACTTTCTCCAGTTCCCCAAGATCCTTTTTGAGAACTGGAGCCCAAAACGGAACTGTATATTCCAGATGAGGTCTTACTAATGATTTGTACAGGGGGGCAAAATTATCGCTTTCTCTCTCTGGGGTCCATACCTCTCTTAATACAAGAAAGAACTTTGCTTGTTTTGGAAATCACAGCTTGGCATTGCATACTATTATTAAGCTTATAACCTACCAAAAACCCCAGATCCTTCTCCACTATGGAATCTCCTAGTTGTTCTCCCCCTAGTATGTATGATGCATGCATATTCTTAGCCCCTATGTGCATAACTTTAAATCAACATTAAACATCAACATTAAACCTCACCTGCCACATAGTCGCCCAATTAGACATTGAGGTTGGCTTGTAAGCTGGAGACGTCCTGTAAGGACATTATTCCACTGCATAGCTTGGTGTCATCTGCAAAGACAGAAATGGTACTTTTAATGCCAGATCCTATATAATATTATAAGATAATAAAAAGTAAGGGTCCCAACACTGAACCTTGGGGTACACCACTGATAACCTTAGACCATTCAGGGCATTAATCGTTAACCACTACTCTCTGAATTAGTTTTTTGTCCAGTTTTTCTAGCCTGTAGACTTTACCTTACACATGAGCCGTGTGTGGGAAACACGTGGTATCAAACACTTTTGCAAAATCCAAGTATACTACGTCCACCGCCACCCCTCTGTCCAAGGTTTTAATTACCTCCTTATAAAAAGAAATCTGATTTGTCTGTCTTTCATTAATCCATGCTGTCTGTTGCTTAAAATATTTTTTCCAGTAAGAACTCATCTATGTGGTCTTTTATTAAACTCTCCAGTATCTTCCTGACCAAGTTAAACTAACAGGTCTATAGTTACTTGGTAAAGACTTTGATACCTTTTTAAATATGAGCACCACATTGGCCCTGCACCAATCCAGTGGTGTTATTCTAGTCATTAACGAGTCCCTAAAAATGTTAAACAATTGCTTTGAAATGACAGAGCTCAATTCTTTTATAATTTGTGGGTGGATGCCATCTGGTCCAGGTACTTTGTCCACCTTTATTTTGTCTAAATATTTCTGGACCATATCAATTTTGAGCCATTGTCAATTTGGGGCTGTGTCACTACCACCCCCATTATGGAGAGGAGCTCCCCCATGCTCTTTTTTATATAGAGAGCTGAAGAAGGCATTTAATACATTTGCCTTCTCTTTGTCCCCAGTCACCCACTCCAGAATATTTTGTAAAGGGCCAACATGCTCAGACCTGACCTTTTTACTATTATTATTTGAAGAATCTTTGGGGGGTTTGTCCTATCTTTTGCAATCTGTTGTTTGTTTTGAATTTTTGCATCCCTGGTTTCCTTTTTTACATATTCTGTTATATTCTTTTTAACATTTAAATGATGATAGTGTTCCTTCATTTTTATATTTTTTTAAAAGCTCTTTTCTTATTATTTATAGCCTTTTTAACTTTGGTCATGAGCCACATAGGTTTTATTTTTAGCTTTTTAAAATGTATTGTCCATGGGAATATTCTTTGCAGTGAGTTCGCTTAGTCTTTTTGGAGAATTTCCCTTTCTGTTCAGTGTTCATCGATACCAATATTCCCTTCCAGTCTTGGAGAGCACCCCTCATCCGATATGTCCGTATTTCATCCATCCGTTTGTGGATGAAATACGGACATACATTCATCCCTATGGGATAGCGGGTGTCTGCGGATGAGCATCCGCAGACACCCGATTTCGTCCTCCTCCGCAACAGTCCGATTCTGCAGATGGAGGAAAATCCTATTTTTCTATCCGTCTGCAGAGCGGATCGGACGAACACGGACAGGCGGTCCGTGCTCGTCCGATCCCCATAGAGGAGAGCAGAGATCTGTCACGGAGCGGTCCCTGCACAGTGTGCGGAGACCGCCCTGTCCGCAGCCGGCTCAGCGGGGACAACGGAGCGATCCCCGCTGAGCGAGCGGATCTTCACGGGGCGGATCATTACTGATCCGCCCCGTGTGAAAGAGGCCTTAAAGCTAAGTGTTTTTATCTTTCCCTTTACATATACACAGTGAGGCGACTTGGCTCATGTGATTCACAGAGATTAAACAAATTACCCTACATAAATTGTACCTGTTTATCTGAGGTTTCTCTTTTCTAAAGCCATTCAAAGTTCACACATCAAGGGGTATTTCTGAACTGGCAGCATCTGATGTCATACACTGCCCAGTACAGGATACCGAGCTGAGTGTAGTCTGAGACCTAAGAGGAAGGAATGGACACACCCCACTCTACAGTGTCTTAGGCAGGCCATACGTGGTCCGAATCTCGGCCAGTTCAACAGGAACCAGGGGCGGACTGACAACTCATGGGACCCCTGGGCAATAGGAGATTATGGGGCCCCCAGGCAATTGGAGATTATGGGGCCCCCGGGCAATAGTACTGGAGAGGCGGGGCAGCTATAATCTTATGATTTTTTAATAATCACAGATTTTTACATACTGTCCCTGGTTTTATTGATGCTGGCAACCCTGATGGGGACCCTTAGTGGCATGGAGCCCTTGGGCAGTGCCCGAGGGCCCGAATGGTCAGTCTGCCCCTGACAGGAACTGGCTGAGATTTGAACTGTGTACAGGCAGACTGAATGTACAAAGTTGATCAACTTGGATACAACCAGCATGCCGGGTTTTACCTGTGATTATTCTTCCGCCCACCGGGAAAAGACAATGCCCCGGCAGGAAGGATTCTCACATCAACACTGTCTATGATGATGGGGGAATCAAGCAAATGTCTTTCCTGCAACCTGTGTGATTTCTGTCTCATTCCTCTGCTATCTGCACAAGTCACCTCTGTTTTTGTATTGACATCAGACAATCCCAGGACAAGACTAATACCTTACCCCCCACCCCCAGCACACAGCAGGTGGTTGCAGGAACAAAAATTAGCTACGTGTATGGCCGGCCTTATAGGGAAATATATACATTTGAGTTTGTCAATCACCTGCTGTGTGCTGGGGGGGTAAGGTCTGGTTCTTGTCCTGGGATTGTCTGATGTCAACATAAACAGAGGTGACTTGTGCAGATAGCAGAGGAATGAGACAGACACACAGAAATCACACTAGATGCTTTGGATTGAGGCAAGTACACGCTATACGAAGATACGCTTTGTTCATTTTTCATTTTAGAGATTTACAACCTCTTTAAAGTGGAACGTTCGTCAGAAAACTCCAGGTAGATCACTTCTGCCCCTTTTGCAGGTACACCTATGTAAAACATTAAAACCAAGTGCCAATGCTGTATAAAATCCACTATTACACGGTTTCACCCTGCTCTGCACATAATCAATGGCTGTGTATTTTTTGGCACTGTGCCGAATAAATTTGAGGCCAATCTGCTGACAGTCTAAAGATTTACTGCTGCTCAGGGGCTCTGGGCTTCAGCAAAATAGCAGCCTTCAGCAAGAAGAAAGAGGAACAATGCGGAAGGCAATTTACAGCACACAATAATTTAGGTAGCATAATTATTAATGTTGAATGTGTGCTCCTTGCTAAAGCTATTATTTTTTATCAAATTGTTATGTGTAAAGTGCCACTTTAATGTACAATGCCTAGATGTAAGTATTTGGCATTTTGCTGGTGGATTAGGACTTGGACACTTTGGAACATCTAAGCAGATTGTGGATAACACCTGAGTAGATTATGGCAATATCATTTCTTGCAGCAGAGCATGTAAAATGATAGAATTGTCAGCCTTTGCAATCAGTTCTGTCACAAACGCTGACATCATCATGCCTCTTCTTTATGCTAAATTATTCATCGCGCATACACCAAAATAGTTCCCAGCCTTCTTTAGGGAGAACAAGTGCAATTAGGTCAGATGGGTTGAAAATATACGGAGTGTACTGCAAGTTCAGCCATCTGTGCTTATTTCAGTTCACAGTTGCAAAAGTGTAAATTCATTATATTCTACTTATTCTTGCATGTTCTAATTGTGCTTTTTTTCTTCTTAGAGAAGCAATACAGATACACTTAACTCCAGCTAAATAAAATCTTGATTTTTTTTTTTTTTTTTATGGAATAGGGTTAAAGTTTAAAGGATAAGCTCATCCTTTGGAACATGTTACATGTTCCAGCTGTATTTAGGGAGGAGCGAGTAACATGTTGCAGCAACTGCAGCCTCTCTCCCTCTCCTCAGTGACAGTAAGTGGGCATCTTCTCCGGACGCACACTGTCATCGTTTGAAAATAATGTGGCTGTGTTTGGCTCCACCCGGCCACGTCATTCATTCACAGTGCTCTGTGAATGGGAATCTACAAGTACCATCAGTCTTTGCAGCTGTCGGCTTGCAGTTTCAATGAACTACCATGGCGCTGTTGAGCATGTTGATAGTTCATTCATTCTTCCTGTCAGCATGCATCTGCCTGCCCGTACGAGGTACGTGAAGACAGATGCACTGACAAGTCTGCAGGAGTCCTGCATGGCACCCGCGACCAGGCAATGCTTTACAGGCTCCAAGTAAAAAAAATAAAATAAATGTACATTTGTTTACCTGCAAAAAAAGGTGTGCATTTTTTTTTTTTAAAGGTGAACTTATCCTTTAACCACTTAAGAACAGAGCCTCTTTTTTACACTTGTTATTTACAAGTTAAAATCATTTTTTTTTTTGCTAGAAAATTACTTAGAACTCCCAAGCATTATATATATTTTTTTCTAACACCCTAGAGAACAAAATGGTGGTCGTTGCAAATACTTTGTCACGCCGTATTTGCGCAGCGCTCTTACAGCACACTTTTTTTGGTAAAATACATTTTTTGAATTACAAAGATAAGAAAAAAGTAAAGTTAGCCCAATTTTATTTTATATTGTGAAAGATAATATTATGCCGAGTAAACTGATACCCAACATGTCACGCTTCAAAATTGCACCCGCTCGTGGAATGGCGACCAACTTTTACCCTTAAAAATCTCCATAGGCAATGTTTAAACATTTCTACAGGTTGCCAGTTTTGAGTTAAAGAGGAGCTCTAGGGCTATTATTATTGCTCTCGCTCTAAGGATCACGGCGATATCTCACATGTGTGGTTTGAACACTGTTCTCATATGCGGGCGCTACTGACGTATGCGTTCGCCTCTGCGCAGGATGGGGCACTTTATAAAAAAAGTTTTTTTCTTATTTATTTTACGTGACTTTTTTCACACATTTTTTTTGGGGTCACTTTTATTTCTATTACAAGGAATGTAAACATCCCTTGTAATTTAACAAAAGCAGGACAGGACCTCTTGAATATGAGATCTGGGGTCAAAAAGACATTATAATATATTACATTATAATGCAATAAAAAAAATAAAAAGTAATTGAAAAAAAATGTCTCCTCTAAGAGCTATGGGCGGAACAGTGGTGGCAGGTGCTCCAATTTTTTTGGGAGGGCACAAACAAACTGAAAAATTGTGAAAAAAACCCCCAATCAATCGCAGCCTCACTGTGCCCATCAAACGCCCCCACTGTGCCCTCAAACACCCACAATGTGCCCATCAAAAGCTGCCACTGTATCCATCAAAAGCTGCCACTTACCCCCCGCCTACCCACTTGCCTGCGCGGCGTCTGCCCGGCACTTGAATGAATGAATGAAATACTTATATAGCGCACAATGCGAACTGAATCGCCTCTAGGCGCTGTGGCGAGCTTTGATCATCTGCTAAAAGAGGAAGGTCTTGAGTTTTTTCCTAAAAGCCAGGTGATTTTCTTCCAGGCGGATGTTGATTGGTAGAGCATTCCATAGCAGAGGCCCTTGGACAGCGAATCTCCGATCACCCTTGGATTTATACCGGGCTTTGGGCACGAGGAGGTGGTTTTTGTTGGCTGATCGAAGACTGCGGTTTGGTGTGTAATGATTTATTTTCTCCATTAGGTATTGCGGAGCTTCTCTATTCACGCATTTGTGGGTGAGGCAAAGGGTCTTGAACGTGATCCGATTTTTTACGGTTAGCCAATATAAGCTCCTCAGTGAAGGAGAAATGGATTCCCAGGGTTTTTTTCCTGTTATCAGCCTTGCCGCCGTGTTTTGGATCAGTTGTAATCGCGCAAGTTGATATTGTGGTAATCCTATGTAAAGCGAGTTTGCGTAGTCCAGTCCTGAATTAATGATTGTTCCAACTACCACTGCTTTGTCATTCTTTGGGATAAAAGGGATGAGTCTGCGAAGCATGCGCAGCAGATGGTGAGATCGACTGACTACAGATCCTATTTGCGCATCCATTGACATTTGTGTGTCTAAAATAACCCCGAGACTCTTCGCTTTGGTCTTTGGGGAGATAGTCTGCCCAAAGACGGTTGGTGGAGACCAGGAGGTTTTGGTTGCGGGCTTATGATTTGGGTGTAAGATAAGAAGCTCTGTCTTTGATTGGTTCAGCTGGAGGGAGTTGGTGGTCATCCAGTCCTCTATTGATTTGAGGCAGTTTTCAAGTTGTTGTTGGTGATCTTTTTTTCCATTGATCCGGAAATAAAGTTGCGTGTCGTCAGCGTAAGAGTGGAAGCAGAGATCTGAGCATCTGATGATTTGAAGGAGTGGGCGAATGTAAATGTTGAAGAGAACGGGTGACAATGGAGAGCCTTGAGGGACTCCGCAGGTGACTGCCCGAGTTTCGGAGAGGAATTTTCCTAGTTTCACTGTCTGTGACCGATTTCCTAGGAAGGACGCGAACCAATGGAGATCTATGTCTTGGACTCCGGCTACTTCTGTGAGGCGGACGAGTAGAGTATTGTGATCTACTGTATCAAACGCTGCACTTAGGTCTAGCAGTACGAGGAGACACGGCTCTCCGTCATCTGCTGCTTCGAGGGCGTCATCCCAAATCTTGAGGAGAGCTGTTTCTGTTCCATGACCCGGGCGGAAGCCTGATTGCAGCGGGTCCAGGAGTTTGTGAGTATCCAGGTGAAGTTGTAGCTGATGTACTACAGCTTTCTCCATGATCTTAGAAATGGTGTTGAGGCTTGTAATCGGCCTACGGTTGTTTGGATCCTGAGGGTCCAGGTTTGGTTTCTTGAGTAGAGGTTTGACAATGCCTTGTTTGAGGATGCTGGGAACAATCCCTTCGTGGAATGATCGGTTTATGAGGTGCGTTATGGTTGGAGCCACGATGTCGGAGCATTCTTTCAGTAGTTTTGTGGGGATGATGTCAATAGGTGAGGTACTGTCACGCAGTTTACTAATGATGTTTTTTGCGGTGTCTACGGTAATTGGGGATAGTGAAAATTTTGGCGGTTGCGGTATGTTGGTGCGGACATCCTCTTTATGTATTTGCTGGCTGAGGTCGGATGTTTTCTTCTGACAAATTGTTTCCCTGATGGTTTTGACTTTATCGATGAAAAAATCCGACAGTTTGTCACAGTAATCCTGGGATTCGCTTTCTGGGGGTTCTAGGCACACCGGATTCATTGATTGATTAACCAGTTTAAACAGTTCCCGTGGTTGGTTTGCGGCCGTTGAGATTGTATATGAGAAGTGGTCCTTTTTGGCTTTGAAGATTGCTTTCCGATAATTCTCTGTCAGACCTTTGTAGTTAAATAGGTTTTCCTCGGTGGGATTTCTTCTCCATGTTCTTTCCGCTCTTCTGCGTTCTTGCTTTAGTACGGAGAGGGAGCTATTAAACCATCCAGCATTTTTCTTCCTGATGAGAGCCCTGCGTTTTGGTGCTACCGAGTCTGCTGATTGCAGTAATGCCTTGTTCAGGGAGTTGAGTGTTTCCTCCGTAGAGTGGTTTAAGGTTATTGTAGATATTTTTTTGGACAGAGTGGTTTTGAAGGCTTCGGAGTACAGTTTTTTATGCGATCTGGTCCAGTGCGTTGTTACAGGTTTCCGTTTTGCGTTGGTGATGTTGGTAGCGATTTTGAATTTGATGGCGTGGTCCATGGCAGAGTTATGTTGTCGAGTATGTTGACGTCGATGTTCTGTTTGAAAATGAGGTCCAGGGTGTGTCCTGACCCATGCGTGGGTGTCATGGTTATGCAGTGATCTTCCTATGTTTGCTTACCTTCCCTCATGTCTTCAGACTAAGAAGCCAGCTACTTCCACCTGGTGGTTTTTATAACCTCTCCTCTAAGCATGGCTCCACCCCAGGCCCTATCAGGGAGCCTATATAAACCTGTGCACTGCAGGGCTCAGTGCTGATCAACCATTGTGTATTCCTTTGTGTATTAGCGTCCTGTTTCCTGTCGTGTGCTCTGCTACTGATTTCCGTTACCGACCTTGGCGTGTTCTGACCATCCCTGCTTGCCTGTGACCCTGACCTATTGGCGTGTACCCGACTATTCTGTTCTGCTTGTGGCCCCGACTTTGGCTTTGTCCCTCACCATCCCTATCCTCCTGTTCCCTACTGTGGGTGTGAGCTGGGGGACCCTGGGGGTCGCGACCTGGAGCCAGTTGCAGCCAAGACCATCTTCACCACTCGAAGCTCTGGTGAACACCAGCTGGCTCTTAGACTCCGCGCCCCGGGGAATCTTACGCTCTTACCCCAGTGGGATCTGTCCCCCGTCTGCACCCGTCAGCCGTAGGGTCCACAGCCTTGCGGTGCATCCCCAACCCTACGGTGTGCACCTGTCACCTGGGCTCTAGGTGACCTGACAGTTTGATCAGCCATGGACCCAGCTGATGTGCCGCTTCCTGCAGATGATCCATTGCAGAGCTTAGTTCGGCGACTTGAGACCCAAGAATCGCATCAGACGCAGGTGATGCGATTCCTCCAGGATCTGGCTTCTCGCTTCGAGCAGCTACAGGCTTCCTTGGGAACCCCGAACCCGCAGCCTCAAGTACAGTCTGCGACTGCACCTATCGCACCAGTCGCATCCACGCATTCATTAGTACTGCCAGCTCCGTCCCGTTTCTCTGGGGACTCCAAGGCCTGCAGGGGCTTCCTCAGCCAATGCACAATTCATTTTGAACTTCTGCCCCAAAACTTCCTGTCCGATCGGGCAAAAGTCGCATATATCATATCCCTCCTGTCCGGCGAGGCGTTAGCCTGGGCCGCTCCTCTGTGGGAACTGAATGATCCAGTGGTTTCTAACCTGTCTGATTTCTTGAAACTTTTTCGGAATATCTTCGAGGAACCGGGTCGTGTCTCCTCAGCGGCTAGCGCTCTTTTACGTCTCCGTCAAGAGTCCGCTTCTGTGGGACAGTATGCTCTTCAGTTCCGTATCCTCACAGCTGAATTGAGCTGGAATAATGAGGCCCTAGTTGCAACCTTTTTACATGGCCTCTCTGATAGAGTGAAGGATGAATTAGCAGGAAGATCCCTTCCTGCTGATCTGGATAGTGCCATCACCTTGTGTAACCAGATCGATATTCGCTTTCAGGAGAGGGCCCTGGAAAAAAGACGCCAGCACTCCCCGTTCTTTAGGCAGCCTGAGTCCCCAGTCCCTTCTCCTCGATCCGAGGAGCACCCCCTGCCTACCGAGGAACCTATGCAGTTGGGCTGGACTAAGTTATCTCCCGAAGAACGCGCTAGGCGCAGAACTCTGGGCCTATGCCTCTATTGTGGGGCCAAAGGTAATTTCCGTGACACTTGTTCTCTTCGTCCGGAAAAACGCTCAGGGCTAATACATCTGGAAGGTGGAGTATTAGACCCTGAAATATCACCTTCACCTTCTCGTTTTCTCCTTTCTGTGTTGCTTCATGTCGGTGCTTCCTCTCGTTCGGTCTCAGCACATCTGGATTCCGGAGCCGCTGCCAATTTCATGGATTGGGAAACTGCATCCTCCATGAGACTTACCCTTTTGCCCCTTACAACACCATTGGTGGTCTTGGCGATTGATGGCACGGTCCTCCCAGAGGGCCCTATCCGCTTCCAGACTATTCCTGTTAAGATGTCAGTAGGGACCCTCCACCAGGAGTGGATTTCCTTCCTTGTCTTACCTAAGGCTTCATCTCCTATCATATTAGGTCTTCCTTGGTTTCGGCTCCATTCTCCACACGTTGACTGGTCTGCTGGACAGATCCTGGCTTGGGGTTCCTCCTGTTCCTCTTCCTGCCTACTCAAGGGTACCCCAAAGGAGAGACTTCCTGTTTCCACCATCCCAGTATCTTCTGCTTTTCCTGCTGTATATAGCGATCCCTGCGATACGTCCTGCAATAGTCGGACTGGAGCAGTCTCTAGGTCATGTGGTACTCTGCATGAGGAGCCCACCTATGAACCTGAGTCGATCATTCACTCCAGTTCGCATAACCATTTACCTTTGCCTGTCCCTAATCTCCCTTGGACACACAGCCAGGTTAACTTGTCTGCAAGTTCCAGAGTTGCTATGCCTTGTGATGCGATGGTCGCTACATCTGACTATACTAATCAGTCGGCCTCCACACCACTTAAGCCAGTCCAGCCCATGCCCTATGAGCTTCCTGCTTCTTGTTCAAGACCTTCTGTGACCCAGTCTCACCCTACTACTACTATGTCCGTTCAAACCCATTTAAGAGGCTCAATCCATCCTTTGGATAGAATACCTCATTCGGCCAAGTGGGGTTTTCAATCTTTTTCTCTGGGTTCTGTTTGTGTTTCTGCTATCCAGCTTAAATCTTGCGACATGTCACCCTCTAACCAACCTGACCTCAGGGATCCACTGACCTCTGCCCAGTTTGGTGGTCCTGTGATGGATGCCCAACTCAACTTTAAGGGTTTGGGGGTCCCTGCTCAGACTCTTGATCTTCTCATGCCCTTACCCATTCCTAAAAAGCATTTAGTCCTCAAGTCCTCTCGTCCTCTCCCTACCTCTGCTTTGGTTTCTGAGGACCAGTTTAAACAGTTCCCGTGGTTGGTTTGCGGCCGTTGAGATTGTATATGAGAAGTGGTCCTTTTTGGCTTTGAAGATTGCTTTCCGATAATTCTCTGTCAGACCTTTGTAGTTAAATAGGTTTTCCTCGGTGGGATTTCTTCTCCATGTTCTTTCCGCTCTTCTGCGTTCTTGCTTTAGTACGGAGAGGGAGCTATTAAACCATCCAGCATTTTTCTTCCTGATGAGAGCCCTGCGTTTTGGTGCTACCGAGTCTGCTGATTGCAGTAATGCCTTGTTCAGGGAGTTGAGTGTTTCCTCCGTAGAGTGGTTTAAGGTTATTGTAGATATTTTTTTGGACAGAGTGGTTTTGAAGGCTTCGGAGTACAGTTTTTTATGCGATCTGGTCCAGTGCGTTGTTACAGGTTTCCGTTTTGCGTTGGTGATGTTGGTAGCGATTTTGAATTTGATGGCGTGGTCCATGGCAGAGTTATGTTGTCGAGTATGTTGACGTCGATGTTCTGTTTGAAAATGAGGTCCAGGGTGTGTCCTGACCCATGCGTGGGTGTCATGGTTATGCAGTGATCTTCCTATGTTTGCTTACCTTCCCTCATGTCTTCAGACTAAGAAGCCAGCTACTTCCACCTGGTGGTTTTTATAACCTCTCCTCTAAGCATGGCTCCACCCCAGGCCCTATCAGGGAGCCTATATAAACCTGTGCACTGCAGGGCTCAGTGCTGATCAACCATTGTGTATTCCTTTGTGTATTAGCGTCCTGTTTCCTGTCGTGTGCTCTGCTACTGATTTCCGTTACCGACCTTGGCGTGTTCTGACCATCCCTGCTTGCCTGTGACCCTGACCTATTGGCGTGTACCCGACTATTCTGTTCTGCTTGTGGCCCCGACTTTGGCTTTGTCCCTCACCATCCCTATCCTCCTGTTCCCTACTGTGGGTGTGAGCTAGGGGACCCTGGGGGTCGCGACCTGGAGCCAGTTGCAGCCAAGACCATCTTCACCACTCGAAGCTCTGGTGAACACCAGCTGGCTCTTAGACTCCGCGCCCCGGGGAATCTTACGCTCTTACCCCAGTGGGATCTGTCCCCCGTCTGCAGCCGTCAGCCGTAGGGTCCACAGCCTTGCGGTGCATCCCCAACCCTACGGTGTGCACCTGTCACCTGGGCTCTAGGTGACCTGACAGTGGGAGTCTTTATCAGTTGCTGTAGACCCAGTTCTTCTAGTTGATTGATGCAGGCAGTCGCGATGGGGTCTTTAGGCTCGTTTGCCCAAAGGTTGAAATCTCCGAGTGCCAGGAAATTTTTGAATTTTAGGGTGTGCATTGCAAAGGATTCCGTGAGGGGTGAAAGAAGATTGGACTTTGGTCCCGGTGGTCTGTAGCACAGTAGAATATGAGTGGTGTCATGGGGTGTTGGTTGAAAATATAGCGTCAGGGTTTCCATAAAAGACACTGGGTTCTGAGATGATGGTTTAGTGAGATCAAGGTGACCTTTAAAGATCACTGCTAGGCCTCCTCCTTTTTTCCCTATCCGGTGTTCGGTTATGATCCTGTAGTTTTCCGGCACCAATTCGGTGAGGATGGTGTTGCAGTCAGAGGTTAACCAGCTTTCGGTGATGAAGAGGCAGTCTACATTGTTCTCGATGATGAAGTCGTGTACTTCCAGTCTATGTTTGACTGCAGACCTGGCGTTAATCAAGGCGCAATCTAATTGTAGTGGTCGAGTAGATGTCTTCCTGTGGTTGGGAGCTGGTTGTCGTCCGGTTTTTAATAGTTGTTCTCTTTGAAGTATTTTTTGTATGGAAGATGGCAATGTGGTGTTGATGTTCCTTAGTCTGTGCAGAACTTCAGCTGAGTATTTGAAGTAGCACATGGTTTGTGGATGCTGTTGATGGAACTATGGGCCTAAGATGATGATCCTGATCAGGGTATTGATCCTGAGGTGGGGCTAGGTATCAGACTTGCCGCCGTGCTTGAGGCTATTAGCGCGCAAGTTGATCAGGGGATGCCTATATGGATGCGGAAGGAGTTGTTGTATTCGGTTGCTGGCTGTTCCAGCTGCCTTTACTTAAGGTTGAGGTCTCCGCTTAGAAAAGAAGTCTGGCTGTGATCTGGAATAGTCGTCCTAGGATAGCGTAAAAAATGGAAAGGAGGCCGGAGTTAGGGGTATGCTAACCTATGGTTGTTCCAGAGGAAGGCGTTTTGGTGGGGTAGCGGGTGACAGCAGCGGGCGGCGAGCGGTGTCCTCCATGTCCTCGATGTCTTCTCCCGTCTTCTCCCATGATTGGATGCGTGATAGGCATCCAATAACAAAGCCTGTCGTTTCAGCCTATCAGGGGATGGGTGACAGACCCAAGCACCTGATTGGCAGGGAGGCGGTTCAGTGTTAGGAAAGTGAATATTCATTCGCTTTCCTAACACACCTGGGTGAACTGTGAGCGCCAAGCATGGAGATTGCAGGTCACCTTTTTTGGTGCCTATTAGAGCTTATGTCACTAATCAGGTGATTCAAAAACCCCCTGCCTTGAAATTCAGGCGCCTGGTGCCCGAAAAGGGGTCAGGCGCCTGAATAGGGGGTGGCAGCGGCAGCCAGGGATAGATTCATGCAATGCATGAATCTATCTTTTGGTGATAGAGGGGGTGGCTGGAGAGAGGGGGCGACACCCGTGCTCCTTATGGACGCACCGCCAAAGGGGCGGAAGTGATGTTTGACGTCGCTTCCACCCTCCCATGCCATGGAGCCAAGCAGGGGCCATCTTCCCCTCAGTCGGCAGCCAGGCATCCACGGGAGAGGACGTAATAGTCTCCGCTGCAACCAGCGGCTCCGGTAAGCGGCGGAGATTATTGATCGTAGCGCGGCGGGAGGGGGTGGGCACCTCTCCTGCCGCCGATAAGTGATCTTGCGGTGAATCCGCTGCATAGACCACTTTTATCCTAAAGAGAAACGCACGTCGTTCCCGAAAATACCGGGGTTATGGCATCGTCAAAGTACTGACGTACGGGTACATAGTTTTTCGTGAAGTGGTTCAATTTGTTTGTAAAGCTCTGTAATGACAGATGGACAAAGCACATCCTTCTATAGTGTGTACAACAATCTTTGGCACTTAGTGTGAATCTTGTTTGCTCTCTCCTTCCTCTGCGACTGTATCTGCATGAGTCATTTCTGACAATTTATCCCAACACCAAGCTATCCCAGGAGATGGCCCTGCCGTCCCACTCCAGCACCAGTATCAGCTGTGCATGTTTTCCCCATGAGACTGGGGGGGGGTGTCCATTCCCTCCACTTAGATCTCAGATTACACTCAACTCTACTCTGTGCTGTTCAGTGTCAGACATCAGATCCCATCTCCCTGGCTCTGGAAGCTCAGCAATACTGTAGCCTTTGATCTGTGTACTGTAGAAGGATTGTTTCATCTCTGTATCACCTGAAGCTAGTAACTTCAGTGGGTATATGTAAGGGATTAAAACCACTTTAAATTACCATACATTATTAGATTTTTTTATGTTTAGCCCAATATAAAGCGCAAATAGACAAATCGCCCACAGAGATAATTGCATTTTGACAGCCACATTCAATGGCTCAGAACCCCCAAACAGTGGTTGCATCTGACTGGATTCAGTGGCTGTGCAGCCAACAGTTTTCCCTCTGGCTCCTTTGAGTTTTCAATTAACGGATGTCAGGTAGGAGAAAGCCCACAAGGCTGCCCACTATCATAGGATCATATTTGATATGGTTGAATAAAGACATTAGTCCATCCAGTTCAATCTGTGAAGGTGTTTGTGTATCAATGTCGATAATCATTTCCCATATCCCTGTATACTGTGTTCACTAAGATACACGTCCAAGAGTCTTTTAAAACTATCAATACTTCCCCTTACCACCAATCGTGGAAGAGAGTTCCACATCCTTATTGCAGTGAAAAACCCCCTAAGCATCTTAAAGCGGAGGTCCACCCTAAAGTGGACCTTCCGCTCATTGGAATCCCCCCCCCCTCCGGCGCCACAATTGGCACCTTTCAGGGGGGAGGGGGGTGCAGGTACCTGTACAGTACAGGTATCTGAACCCACTTCCAGGATAGCTCTCTACGGAAAGGGGCGTAGATTCTGCAGAATCTACACCTCTTTCCGAAAGTCCCCCGCTGCCTGCTGGGAAACACACAGATCCCAGAGGCAGCGGGTCCATCCTTATTGCGCAGTGCGACTCGCACATGCGCAGTAGGGAACCAGGAAATTAAGCCAAAAGGCTCCACTTCCTGATTCCCATACCCAAGATGGCGGCGGCAGCACCCGAGAAACGATCGAGAGATCGGCTTCGGGTGCCGACATCGCGGGCGCGCTGGGCAGGTAAGTGTCCTTATTTTAAAAGTCAGCAGCTACAGTATTTGTAGCTGCTGGCTTTAAAAAAAAAAAAAAAAAACGGCGGAACTCCCGGCGGACTCCCGCTTTAAGGTTTAACTTCTCCTCCAACCTCATTGTGTGGTCCTAAACCACTAAGCGAGTTCTAGCTGGTTCATTAGGAATTGGTCTAAATTCAAACAGTATATGGAAAACTTTGTCAGTGCCCATCGCTTTCTGTGTCTACATTGGGGAGATTTGAAAACAAAAATGGAAACAACTCCAGTTCATTTTTTACTAGATTTTTAAAGTATGGTGTACACGGATAGGGGACTTCTCAGACCAACACAATACAAACATTTCTCAACACACATTGAATCTACCCCTACAAATTAGGCTAAAGATGGGGTCTTGGGACTTTGAATGAGACACGTGGGATCACATGTCTCCATCCCTCTGTGTACAAAAGGGGGGGGGGGGGGGGGGGGTTGGGACTCATCCCTATAGGTACTTACATAATAATAAGTCTGGAGCTTGTGAGACCAGGAACCAAGGGCTGTCCAAGATGTCTGTCCCGAGAATTGTGGTAGGAACCCACAAAGGAAGGACTGGGTGCACAAACATAATCCCCAAAGAAAGAAAAAACGAAAGTCCAGATAGTGGTGTGGATGGGCTCCATTTCTAAAAATAAATTGAATAAACTATAAATAATTGTAGTATATGGTATTAGGGAATACTAGAGCCCAACACCAGGGTGCAAACATATGAGTGAAATGTATAATGGTGTGTCCAAAAGACACATGAGTGAAATGTATACTTAGGCTATGTGTCTTTTGGACACACCATTATTCATTTCACTCATATGTTTGCACCCTGGTGTTGGGCTCTAGTATTCCCTAATACCATATACTACAATTATTTATAGTTTATTCAATTTATTTTTTAGAAAAGGAGCCCATCCACACCACTATCAGGACTTTTGTTTTTTCTTTCTTTGGGGGATTATGTTTGTGTGCCCAATCCTTCCATTGTGGGTTCCCACCACAATTCTCGGGACAGACATCTTGGGCAGCCCTTGGTTCCTGGTCTCACATGTTCCAGACTTATTATTATGTAAGTACCTATAGGGATGAGTCCCAAACACCCCCTTTTGTACACAGAGGGATGGAGACATGTGATCCCACAAACATCAAACATCTTGGGCAGCCCTTGGTTCCTGGTCTAACATGCTCCAGACTTATTACTATACAATTACCAGTTAACATGTGATTGACAAGTTCATCTATCTTTGCATGTACCATGTTCTTGTGTCATGTTTTTATTGTTCATAAGAATAACAGTGACAGTGACTCATCTTTTAGCCACAATTGCTCACCTCATTTAAAGTCCCAAACCCCCTCTTTTTTTACCTCAACAATTTGTTTCAAAAAGTTGGGCATTGTAGAGTGTGGGCCCTAACCCTAGTCCATCAGAAGTCCCAACTTGGCACATATATAGCAATAAATTAATTGAGGGCCTGAATGGAACCTCTGTTGGACTATAGCTAGGGACAACACTTTAAAAAGACATGGGAGTGTGGCTCTTACATGGAAATGTGTGCAACTAAACTACTTTTTTCAGCATAGTAGGGAAGGGTCTGGACTTGGGCCCTTAGGTTGGCTTCACACCCAGGGTTACTCCAGAGGTTACTATGGGTTCCTTGAGTTGTGGCCGATTGACTTCCCATTTGAAGGTACCTACAGAGTTCTGGGGCCAATGCCACATGAAAGAACCACAACACCAGTGATCTTTTTATAGTAGCTGTTTCTGAGGGTGGCATTCTGATAACCAGTGGTCAGGTCCCAGTGGAGACCAGTAAATGGTTTTAGCAGGGGTTCCTCCAGACAACACATTTATTCAAGGGTTCCTCTGGGGGTAAAAACATTGAAAAGGATTGATTTCGAGAATGCATCTTATTGTCTAGAGATCTGACAGGCTGTAGATTGTTTACCAGTTTTATGTATGGGTTGTGGTCCTTTGATAAATAATGTATCATGTCATGTGGCAATGTTTACAGCAGAGGATTGTATGCTACTGCTGAAAGCATATTTCTCATAGTACGATTGTTTTTATGTTCTAAAAAAAAAAAAAATGTATTCTAAAATCAGGTATTAAAATTCTGAAACTAAATACAGATTTATAGCTGTAATTGTGCTGCATGCAGGGCATTTTTTCAGCAGGGACAAAGTTCCCGCACCTCCAGCACTGAATGTATGTAATGGCGAGGGGTACTGGGGTGGGCTGGAGGGTCTATTGTTGCTGGAGCGGATCTATTTTGAGTGGCAGTCTGTTGTAGCTGGAGGGTCAATTATTGCTGGAAGAGATCTACTATTGATGGAGGGGGTCTATTGTTGCTGGCTGCTGGGTAGTCTATTGATGCTGGCTGCTGGGAGATCTGTTGTTGCTGCTGGGTGGTATTTTGTTGTGGGGGTCCATTGTTGCTAGGGGTGTCTATTGTTTCTGAGTGAGTCTATTGTTGCTGGGGAGGGTCTATTGTTTCTGAGTGAATCTATTGTTGCTGGGGAGGGTCTATTGTTTCTGAGTGAATCTATTGTTGCTGGGGGGGGGGTCTATTGCTGATGGCTGTGGGGAATAAATTTTACTATTTTTCTTGCTATCATTAACAAATTTCATACAAATTACTTAGCACCACAAAGTTATACTTGGCACTGTACTTTCTAAAAGGGGCAGTACTGAGAGATGGGTAGGGGATAAAACCAAGGAACGGTGCTCAGAGGTGGGTAGGGGGCGGAGATAAGAAGTGACTCTGAAGGGTGCAGTTCCTGCACCTATTCTCTGAGAAAAGCATAACAATTTTAAACCTTGGACACTTTGGTTGGTAATCAATCCTATCCATTCCCTCCTTGGAGCTTTCAGCATTCCTGGTTACCTAACCTGCTAGTCAGCTGCCAGACCACTGGACCCAGGATGGTGTGAAACGGTTAATAAATCATTTTTAATGACAATTGATGGGCATAGCCAAAAGGGTAACACTCTCATTAGCAGTGACAGTTAATTTTTCTTTTTTTTTGTTTGCAGGTACATTTGAAATGTTAGGCAAAATTATTCTGTAAGATGAGATCTCAGAGGATTGCTGTAAAATGGTATGACTGTGCAGCTTGCTATAATGGACTTGCCTATTCTTTTTTAAAGCACACTCAGCAATGTCCTTGTGTTAGTGTTCTTGTAAATTATTGACCTCCTAAAAATAGTAGTTTCCTGGATGTATTGTTGACTTCAATGCTTCTGAATCACAAACCCAGGCATGTAGCAAATGAAAGTGAAAGGAATGTCAGAACCCCTTATCTCTAGGTTTATCCCTGGCCATTGATTCAAAGTATCAAAGTCAGGGCTTTTTCAGCTGGACCATGGCGGAGCTCTGTTCTACCACCTCCAGCACTGCTCTCCCCTCACCAACCTGTCACTGGTAAACACAGAAGCCGGTAGAGGAAGTTCTGTGTGCTACTTACTTCCTCTACCGGCCTCTGTGTTGATAGTGACATTGCTCCTCTTCGAGGCACCGCCCTCACTGCTCCTTCTGCAGACTGCACCCTAGCACTCAGGTGAGTGTTGGGGGAACTCTGTACTGTGTGTGGGGGGCACTGTAGTGTGCAAAGGAGCTCTGTACTGTGTGTGGGGGGCTCTGTACTGTGCAGAGGAGCTCTGTACTGTGGGAAGGGGGGCTCTTTATAGTGTGTGGGTGGGGCTCTGTACTGTGATGGGCTCTATACACTGTGGAGGGACTCTGTACTTTGCAGGGGCTCTTTACTGTTTGTGGGAAGGGTATCTGTACTGTTGGGGCTCTGTATTGTTTGTGGGGGGGAGCTCTATACTATGTCGGGGGGGGCTCTGCACTGTTTGTGGGGAGGGGGCTCTGTACTGTGGGGAACAGGAGCTCTTTACAGTGTGCGGGTGGGGCTCTGTACTGTGGTGGGCTCTATACACTGTGGAGGGACTCCGTACTTTGCAAGGGCTCTGTACTGTTGGGGCTCTATATTGTTTGTGGGGGGACTATGTTTGTGGGGGGGCTCTATACTATGTCGGGGGCTCTGCACTGTTTGTGGGGAGAGGGCTCTGTACTGTTGGGAGCAGGGGCTCTTTACAGTGTGTGGGTAGGGCTCTGTACTTTGGTGGGCTCTATACAGTGTGGGGGGACTCTGTACTTTGCAGGGGCTCTATACTGTTTTCTGGGGGGGGGTCTGTACTGTGGGGGGGGGCTCTGTACTGTTGAGGCCTTTATACTATGTTGGGGGGGCTCTGCACTGTTTGTAGGGGGGGGGGTTCTGTACTGCGGAGGGGCTCTGTACTGTTGAGGCATTTATACTATGTTGGGGGGGCTCTGCACTGGGGAGGGGCTCTGTACTATTTGTGAGAGGCTCTGTACTGTGAAGGGACTCTGTACTTTGCAGGGTAGTCTTTTCTGGGGGGGCTCTGTACTGTTGGGGGGCTCTGTACTCTTTGTGGGGGACTATGTACTGTGGGGGGGGGGGGGCTCAGTGCTGTGTGTGTGTGTGTATGTGTGTTTGTGTGTGTGTGTGTGTGTGTGTGTGTGTGTGTGTGTGTGTGGGAAGGGGGGGGGTGGGGATCTCTGAATTGTAGAGGGCTCTATACTGTGTCTGGGGCTCTGTATTGTTTTTGGGGGTGGTGGGGCAGTGGTGTACTGTGGAGTGGCTCTGTACTCTTTGTAGGGGTCTCTGTATTGGGGTGGTCGGTACTGTTGGGGGCTCTGTACTGTTTGTGTGGGGACTATGTACCATGGGAGGCTCTATATTGGGGCAGTGTACTGTGGAGGGGCTCCGTACTGTTTGTGGGGGGCTCTGTACTATGGAGGGACTCTATACTGTTTGTAATAGGTGGGGGGGCTCTGTACTGTGAAGGGGGGCTCTATATTGTTTGTGATGGGCTCTGTATTGTTTGTAGGGAGGGGGCCCTGTACTGTGGAGGGGCTCTGAACTGGGGGGGGGGGGTTCTGTACTTTAGAGGGCTTTATACTGTGTGTGTGTGTGGGGGGGGGGCTCTGTACTGTGTGTGGGGGACTCTGTACTGTTGGGGGGGTTCTATATTGTGGGTGGGTTTTGTACTGTGTGTGTGGGGGGGGGGGGGGGGGGCTCCTGTGCTACCAAAGCACCAGTAGTACACCCAGACAATTAGAATTTGCAGAAGCAATGGTCAGAAATAGCATACATATTACTGATTGAGAAGGTTTACTGTAAAATCTGAAAACATACATATACATAAGTATCCGTTATCTTCCAGTTTCAATAAAGTCATTGTTGAAGCAAAACATGACATAATCAGAAATGCACAAACATTTCATTTATAAACTGGAGGCCCTGAATCCAAAACCACATTCTCATTCGAGGATGACGCTACAGTAATTTGCAGTATATGGAATGCAGTATTTTTTTCCTGGCATTCATTTATGAAGGAGATGCCGAATGCCTCTTCCACCCTTGTATTCTGGTGTTCTTCACGTAATCCAAGGTTGACGTGATTTATGATTACACCTAGATTATCAGTCCAAACCATAAATAAGAGAAGAGAACCAGAAACTGGTGACCTACTTTCCCAGAAGACTGAATGTGTTCATAAACTAAACTGAGCTACACTGATGACTGGAGGACTGGTTGTGCCCCGGTCCCTCTGTATCTTCCTATGGTCTTCTGAAGAATGTCTTGTCATTGGTGACAGTGGGTGGGTGAAGGCCTTGCTGCTATGGCTTTGCCGCAAACCAACCAGCACTAATGTTAGGCACACGCACTTTGATAAATGACCGATTTGTTTTTCGTTCAACCTTTAGTCAACAATTTTATTGATCGATATGCCACACATGGGGAACTGGATTGTGACTGATAGTTGGATGATATAATTCCAAATGATCAATCACATTGCTGTTTCCACAATTCAATCTCATAATCTGAGGAATTGAAATACCATCAGATTAATGACCAAAGCATCTCATACTTTTCAGTTTTACAGGACTGACTCTTTGAATCTGATATAAACTGAGTGGAAGAAAAGAATATGGTTGTTTGATTTGCTCAAATCGCACATTGATCCGATAATAAAATAGAAGCATGTATAGCCACTATAAAAATGGTGTTGTATTATCACACCTGTGCCTGGTATTATGAAGGACACCACAGGGGAAACGATTTAAGGCACTCTGCTTATCCTTGCAAATGCTGTATGTATGGAAAGCCATATTAGCATGCAAGAAACACAAAACAGTGCGCACTGAATAATGCAGATAAAACACCTGGTCTGGTTTGCTGCTTTAAATGCTGTTTCAGACTTGCAGTACCGCGCATTACCCTCCGAAGTGCGGATCGCCTCCTCACTACGATTTAACCCTACAGTGCCTTGAAAAAGTATTCATCCCTCTTGGAATTTTCCACATTTTGGCATGTTACAACCAAAAACGTAAATGTATTATATTGGGGTTTTATGTAATAGACCAACACAAAGTGGTACATAATTGTGAAGGAAAATGATAAATGGATTTCAATTTTTTTTACAAATAAATATACGAAAAGTGTGGCGTGCATTTGTATTCAGCCCCCCTTTACTCTGATATCCCCTAACTAAAATCTAGTGGAACCAATTGCCTTCAAAAGTCACCTAATAAAAAAAAAAAAAGTAAATAGAGTCCACCTGCGTGTAATTTATTCTCAGCATAAATACAGCTGTTCTGTGAAGCCCTCAGAGATTTCTTAGTGAACCTTCAAGAACAAACAGCATCATGAATGCCAAGGAACACACCAGGCAGGTCAAGGATAACGTTTTGGAGAAGTTTAAAGCTTTGACCATCTCATGGAGCACTGTTCAATCCATCATACAAACCTACCGAGACATGGCTGTCCACCTAAACTGACTGGCCGGGCAAAGAGAGCATTAATCAGAGAAGAAGAGAGAACAAACTGAGAGAATGATGCCTCTGCAGTGACCTATACATTATAAACTCTGTAATTTTGCAATAATAATCTTCATTGTATTTTCTAATCAACTAATATCTGTGTTTTTTCTCTTGTTCTTAAGAATTAGTCATTTGAGCCCCAGAGGAAGCGTTGTTTATTACGCGAAACATGTCGGGCACAAAGTCAATATCAGCACTTTACCTCCTTTGATGTTTTGCCATTTCATCGTCTATAATATAAAATTGAGGCTTTGTAGTTCAGAAAGATATTTTGTCATAGCTTATTGAATGACCATAAAAATAATGGTAACATCTCAAGCTGATAAAGGTTGGAGTTAAAGAGGAAGTAAACCCTGATGAGTTTACTTCCTCTTTTTTTCCCTGCAAAGGTAAAGCATAATGGACTACTATGCATCGCATAGTAGCCCATTATGTGTCACTTACCTGACACAGGAGCCAGCGAAGTCGCCGCTGTCCCCTGTAGTCCGCCGCATCCATCTTGCTTGTGGCGTCTCGCAGCTCCGCCGAATGACAGGGGCGAAGCCGCGATGACGTCACTCCCACGCATGCGCACGGGAGTGGCGTCTCGCAGCTCCGCCGCTGTCATTTGGCAAAGCCGCGATGACGTCACTCCCGCGCATGCGCACGGGAGTCGACAAATGCGGCAGCTCCATTCTTGGAACTGCCGCGTTTAGTGCGCCTGCGCATGCGCCGTAGACAGCGGTGCCCGTTTTCGGGCAAATATCTCCTAAACCATATAGGTTTAGGAGATATTTCTTGGACCTACAGGTAAGCCTTAATCTAGGCTTACCTGTAGGTCAAAGTCGTTTGTAAGGGTTTACTTCCTCTTTAAAAAGGACTTCTTCTACTTCTGTTTTTAATTATATGTCTATGTATTTATGTTTTTTGTAAATAAAACTATACCTTTTTAATCAATTTAACTAGTTTCTTGTACCAGTGCCTATAAGGTCCAAAAGTCCCCTTTTCTTCCTTTGTAGCATTGTTTGTAATATCAGGACGCGGCACTTTTGATTAAAAATCTTTTTAAGGTATATCCACCATACCACTAGGTGTATTGATATACCCTCTCCTATTTGTTTTTTTCAACTGACTCTAGGACAATACCAAATTTCCCACTGCCACCTCCATCTCCACAAATTAACCATAGGATGCCATACGATAGACAGGTCCTTACTCTGATCATACACAGCAAAATCTGGACGCCTCCAAGGACCCCAGCCACCATCACATTACAACCACCCAACAAGTCCAACATCCACAGGGCAGGAAGCTTCTTTGTTGTTTGCTTGCCTCGAAGTGCCCCCTAGACTTAATGACCCCACCACAGTCCTTGCCTCTCCCTAGCATTAGCTACACCAATCAATGTTAAAAGCCCCTTACTGACCCCTAACCACTTTACCATTAACTGCTGTACTATGCTACTGGCCTAGTCATGCCTTCTCTTCACCTATTTATTTTTTATGCTTCAGGGCCTCTCTTTACATAGTTAGTAAGGTTGAATAAAGACACCAATCCATCCTGAGTAAGTGTCTACAATTGTCCCTATCCCTGTACATTGCACACTCACATTGGTCCTTACCCTCAAGGAGCCCACAATCCAAGGTCCCCATTCATATACTAGGACCAATTTTGGATAGAAGCCAATTAACCTACCTGCATGTCTTTGGAGTGTGGGAGGAAACCAGAGTACCTGGAGGAAACCCACGCAGGCACAGGGAGAACATGCAAACTCCAGGCAGGTAGTGTCGTGGTTGGGATTTGAACCAGCAAGCCTTCTTACTGCTAGGTGAGAGTGCTAACCCTAACCACTGTGGCTGCAGCATGTAAACCCTATCTGGCTGTTATTTTACAGTTTGGGGGCAGTAGAATCTGCCACCCATTTTTGCCGGCCACCCCAACCACCCAAATGAAAGAGCACAGAATTATGTACACCCAGGATCTGCAATCTGCATAGAAATCCTAAACTTGGTTTAATGCTTTTAAGTGTGTCTAAATCCACAGCAGAAAAAAATCTGGAAGCATAAAAGTCGTTTATACTTCCCAATACTTTGGCTTTTAGAAAAGCTAAATGCTGGAGTTCCAGTGTGAATGTAGCCTAAGGCCGCGTACACACGGGCGGACTGTTCGCCCAACTTTGTCCGCTGAACAGTGTTTGGGCGGACAGTCCGCTCGTGTGTGGGCTTTCAGCGGACAGTTTCAGCGGACAGTTGGACGGACAAGGTTTTTCGGAATTTCCGAAAAACTGTCCGCTGAAACCTTGTTTGAGCGAACAGTCCGCCCGTGTGTAGGCTTGTTCGTCAAACAAAGTTGCGCGCATGCTCAGAAAGGATTTTCACGCCGAAAGCTATAATGCAGTGTATAGGACGTCGTATTTTTCGTCCCGTCGTACGTGCCGTTCACGTCATCGCGCACGGTTTCAGCAAACTGTTCGTCCGTCGTGTGTGGCCATGTCCGTCCATGCTAAGTTTGAGCGGACTGTTTGCCGAAACTGTTTGACGGACAAAGTTGGGCGAACAGTCCGCGCGTGTGTACGCGGCCTAAGGCAACATAGGAAGGCTGCACCAAGATATCCTTGTTGTTTTTAGGTGACATAAAGCTGTGAAATGGATAGCAGCCCTTGCAGGATGTCTCCAGACTGAGTACAAGGTGACCTTGATTCATTTGATTGAGCAAATACATTTTAACATTGATAAATGTAAAATGATACAAGCTAAAGGGGGCGATGCTCTTAAAGCAGACATGTCACTGAGGGGTTAATGCTTACAAACTGGAGGATTGAGGGAATAATGCTTCTTCTGTGGCCGCTGATCACTGATAGGTTAATGCACATACTCTGCTGGTAAAACTGGCCAGAGGTCTCCGTGTACTGGGGGGCATCTTACTGCTTGTATGGATACTAGAAAGTAATATGTGTGTGTACTGGAACAAGGTACAGAGGAAAGAGCAGCACAGTGGATAAGAGTAGGGATGCACCGATACCAAGCATTTGCACAGTATCGGAACTCGCCCAAATGCTCCTGATATCGAAAAACCAATATTTTGCAGTGAGATTTGTGTCAATACAAAATGAATGGGTGCAAATCGCACTTCAAAGAATTGCATGTGATTTGAACAGGAATGCAGTGCGATTCCTGTTCGAATCGCATGCAATTTCCCCCACTGCTTCTCAGGGCCAGTTTAAAGCGGTGGTTTGCCCACCGCTGCAAAAATTAAAAGACAGCAGCTGCACATACTGCAGCTGCTGACTTTTAATAATAGAACACTTACCTGTCCTGGAGTCCAGGGATGTCAGCACCGCAGCTGATGTTTCCATCAGCTGTCCGGTGCATGCCGCCTCCATTGCGAGTAAGGGAACCCCGGCAGTTAAGCTTTATGGCTTAACGCCGGGAACCCTACTGCACATGCGCGAGGCTCCACTCCTCTTTCCTACTGGCTTGGCAGCCGGGAAAGGAGGAGGGGGCCCGGGCGGTGATGTCAATACCCACGGCTCAGGCTCCTGCAAGTGAAACAGGATACCTGTGAAAGACAGGTATCCTGTCCCCCCTCCCCCTGAAAGGTGCCAATTGTGGCACCGGAGAGGGGGTACAACGAGCGGAAGTTCCACTTTTGGGTGAAACTCCGCTTTAATATAGGGGCTACTGGAGCTGCAGCTCCAGGCTCCTTACCTTAAGATAGGCCCATTTGCCAAAAAAAACAACAAACAATCCCCCCCAAAAAATCAATTGAGTTTCTAGGGTCGTAGAGACCCCAGATTTGGAGGGGGTGTGGTAAGGTGGCCAAAGACCTACCCCACCACTGGTCAAAATTTGGGGCTCCTAGTATCTATGGTTCCGGAGATACGGGGCTCTTTGTGCAGCCTGGCAGAAGCTGCATACAGCACAGCACACTCTGTTTGCAGCAGACTGAGAGGATGAGCTCACAGTGCCTCTCATCACTTCTTGTCAGAGGCACTGAGCTCAATGGTCAGCTTGGAGCCTTGGACCAATGGTAAAGTTCCATTGGCCCCAGCTGTCCAATAAAAATGCTGCAGTGGAGGCTCTCCTCTCACTGTAGTGTCATAGAAGAGCCCAGCCCTCTTAATTAGAAGGAAAAAAACATGGGTTTATGTGTATAAGATTTACCCACAATTCCATGTTTTTTCACACAGTTAAGAGGGAGAATGTGAATCTGCTGCTGCTGAAAAGGTACTGTTATAATCAAGCTAAATCATATATTTATATGCTATATGTTCTAAGATAATAAATTATTATTTATCTATTTACTGTTAAATACTGGTTAAGTTATAACTGCAAACTTCAGTATCCATTAAGCCATCTGCTTGAGTACAGATTTTGAAAATATAGTATATTATCTTAAAAACAATATATAATAATTATTTGTGCATTACTTAGTTATGGTAATTAACCCCTTGCCACCCAGTCCAATTCTGACACTTCTCTCCTACATGTAAAAATCATATTTTTTTTGCTTGGAAATTACTCAGAACCCCCATGAACGCCTGTCAGCTGCTGATATACCACTCATTGAAAAGCAATCCACCACAGATCACTTTTCAGAGGGCAGTAAGCATTACCGCAAATGTGAAGGAAACTTGAAACACATCATCCATTTCACACTCCCCACCAACCAGGTCACTCGCCAGCCACTTCCCATGTTAGCCTCCTCCCTTCAACTTATATCACAGGTGACCATTTCCCAACCTGCAGATGACAGACCCTCACTGTCATACACTTCTCTCCTGTACATAATGCCCATTGTCATACCCCCACAATCCTCTCATGTGCATATTTCCTGCTGTCATACCCTCCACACTCCTCTCCTGTACATACTGCCCACTGTCATACCCCCCCCCCCACACTGCTCTGCTGCCCACTTTCATAAACTCCTCTACTGTACATAGTGCCTGCTGTCATACCCTCCACACTCCTCTCCTGTACATCCTGCCTACTGTCATACCTACCACACTCCTCTCATGTACATACTGCCCACTGTCATACCCACCACACTCCTCTCATGTACATACTGCCCACTGTCATACCCACCACACTCCTCTCATGTACATACTGCCCACTGTCATACCCTCCACATTCCTCTCCTGTACATCCTGCCCAACTGTCATACCCTCCGCACTCCTCTTCTGTACAAACTGCTACTGATCAATCTGGCAGGTCCCGGCCGCTTCCATCTTCACCAGGTCTTCCTTCCGGGTTTTGTGCCTTCGATCACTTGCCTTGGCCGGGCTGCGTTGATGTCACTCCCATGCATGCTCATGCACATCCTCTCTCTTGCTCTCTCATCCTCCCTCCCTTACCCTTCACCCCTCTCTCACCCCCTTTCTCTCTCATCCTCCCTCTCTCTATTTAATTTCATTTGTTATAAGAAAAATATGTTTTCATTTTTATTTATTTATTTATTTATTTATTTATTTTTATAAAAAGCCACACCAAAATCCTCAGCACCAGGCCCATGATGTTCTTAAAGCAGAGTTCCACTGACATGTTATTTATTTTTATTTTTTTAAACATTTGATAAGTTCAAAACATTAACATATAACACTTACGTCTTTTTAAAGCTCCATCCCCCGATGTCTGGTTTAATATAAAATAACTTATATCATTGCTTCCTAGCCATTCCCATATTTCTTGTGGGCATGTGAAGCCCACAAGCATAATGTTCCGGGATACGGTGCAGCTGAGTGACCAGCATGCACCGCATGTTCTCGCACATGAGCAGTATGACCGGATCGAAGTGCCGTAAAGTTCTCACGTTGCCATCACAACGGGCGTCGTCGTCGGAAGTGCCCACCCCGTTGTGATGGCAATGAAGCCCTCGGCGCTGCCCACTGACTCCTGGGAAATGATGACACACATCTCCCAGGAGCACTAGCGATCGCCAAGAGAAATGAGGTCAGACGCCAGGGAGAGGAAGAGGCAGATTACAGGGCACTCCTTAGCAACAGACATGAAAACGTGAGTAAAAAAAAATTAATAATTCCAAATGTTTTTTAGGTTTAATTCTGCTGAATAATGCAAAGGTAATTTTATGGGTGGAGTTCCGCTTTAATCC
Source organism: Lithobates pipiens (assembly GCF_037356315.1). Taxonomy (NCBI): domain Eukaryota; kingdom Metazoa; phylum Chordata; class Amphibia; order Anura; family Ranidae; genus Lithobates; species Lithobates pipiens. The sequence goes on along the minus strand of NW_027507903.1, from coordinate 31,511,592 downwards.
GGCCCTACTGCTCCTGTGTGTATAGAAAGGGAAAAGCTCCATCTAGTGGGCAGTTTAAAAAATATTAGAACTCACAGTACATATCTGGCCACATGCAAAATAATCTACATAGGTGCACCTGGTGCGTGCTGGAGGTAGGATCTTAGAGGGGAAAGACCAAAGTGTATGTGCTAGAGGTAGGATCTTAGAGGGGAAAGACCAATGTGTGCATGCTGGAGGTGGGATCTTACTAGGGAAAGACCAATACATGCATGCTGGAGGTGGGATCTTACTAGGGAAAGACCAATCTATGCATGCTGGAGGTGGGATCTTACTAGGGAAAGACCAACGTATGCATGTTGGAGGTGGGATCTTACTAGGGAAAGACCAATGTATGCATGCTGGAGGTAGGATCTTACTAGGGAAAGACCAATGTGTGCAGGCTGGGGGTAGGATCTTAGAAGGGAAAAAACAATGTGTGCATACTGAAGTTTGGATATTACTGAAGAAAGACCAATGTGTATGTGCTGGAGGTAGGACTTTATTGGGGAAAAATCTATGTTTGTGTGCTGGAGGTGGGATATTACTGAAGAAAGACCAATGTGTGTGTGCTGGAGGTGGGACTTTATTGGGGAAAAATCTATGTTTGTGTGCTGGAGGTGGGATCTTATTGAAGAAAGACCAATGTGTATGTGATGGAGGTGGGACTTTATTGGGGAAAAATCTATGTTTGCGTGCTGGAGGTGGGATCTTACTGATGAATGACCAATGTGTATGTGCTGGAGATGGGACCTTTTTGGGGAAAAATCAATGTGTGTGTGCCGGAAGGTGGGATCTTACTGAGGAAAGACCAATGTGTGTGTGCTGGAGGTGGGACCTTATTGGGGAAAAATCAATGTGTGTGTGCCGGAAGGTGGGATCTTACTGAGGAAAGACCAATGTGTGTGTGCTGGAGGTGGTATTTTACTAGGGGAAGACCAAAGTGCATGTGCAGAAGGTCGGAACTTACTAGGGAAAGAACAATGTGTGTGCTGGAGGTGGAATCTTACTGGGGAAATAGAACCTGTTCCAATGTGTATGTGTTTGAGGAGGGATACAGGGGCAAGATTAAAACTGGCCATAGAGGAGCTGGCAGCACAAATTGAGAGGGGAGAATCTGACAGGCTGGTAGTACAGAAGTTGATTGTTAGATCTACTTTATTACAACCAGTCTGCCTATACTTGAATCGAAGTTCGGTCGGTCCCTGCTGAACTAGCTAAATTTCGATCAATGTATGGCTGGCTTTATGTATGTGTGCTTGAGGTGAAATCCTACTGAGGGAAGACCCATGTGTGTTGGAGGTGTGATCTCACCGGGGAAGGACCAGGAAAAGGCTGATTTGCATGTAGCAAAGTGAAAGTAGAATGTAGAAATTATATTATATAGCATAAATTAAGCAGGCCTATTTCATACTATTTATAGTGATTCATATGAGAATGCAATCTTCTTTGTTGATTCGCCAGTGAGTCAAGATCTCCACATTTTTCATGCTATATAATTTATTATTCATAATTATCTTGCATGTCCATAAAAGCTTACATCTCTGAAAAATATTATGTATAATAATTTTACTTAAACTGGCAGCAATGTCACCATGGCAACGACAGTTTGAATGCTACCATTATCAGAACACCCATTGTAAGATTTCATGGACCTCCTTGGGTCACTTCTGCAATGCATTTCCTTGACCACAGATTTATGAAGCAGCTCTATGTACATTTTCTAAAATAGTGTTCAAACATTTTAATAAAATACTTCTTTGTCATTTTATAAATAAATAAATTTAACTAAATAGCTAAATAGCTAAATACCAGGCAGATATCTAAATACACAAATAATCTACATAGGAGAGCAGCGTTATGCCGCGTACACACGACCGGACTTTCCGGCAGACTAGGTCCGACGGTCTTCCTGACGGACTTTCGGCAGAGTTCCGACGGACTTTCTGAACTAATTGACTTGGTGGTGAGGTAAGACGGGACTAAAAAAAAGGAAGTTCAATAGCCAGTAGCCAATAGCTGCCCTTGGGTCGTATTTGGTCCGTTGGATGAGCATACAGACGAACGGTTTTCCCGATAGGAATTGAGTCCATTGGACAGATTTGAAACATGTTCTATTTCTAGGTAATGAAAAACGATCGGATTAGCCCACACACGATCAGAATGTCCGACGGACTGATACCGTCGGACCTAGTCTGCCGGAAAGTCCGGTCATGTGTACGCGGCATTACTTTCCAGATGGTTTGTATTTCTGTCCACCAGTTTTGGGATTTACATGACCCCATCACCAAGCACAGCCAGAAGGATGACGCCACCTACAGCTAAGAATACAGTGGTGCCCTATCTTTACCTTCAGCCTGCTAGCTGGACAGTGAAAAAGCAACAAGAGACTGATGAGGTCTTCTCACTGCTCACTCTGCTCTATGACATAGTTACATAGTAAGGTTGAATAAAGACACCAGTCCGGTGAGTGAGTGTGGGTGCGTGTCTAAAGTTGTCCCTATCCCTGTACATTGTGTCTCATTAAGACGATCCTCTATTATATATTATTTAATTTGAGGTACCCATATAGCACCGTTAATTTAGGCAGCGCTCCACACATACATCGCACACTCACATCAGTCCCTACCCTCAAGGAGCCCACAATCCAAGGTCCCCAACCCACATTCATATACAAGGGCCAGTTTTGGACAGAAGCCAATTAACCTCGGCATACAGTATTTGCATGCAACTCAGGAGAGTAAATCCCCGGACACCCGATCGGAATGCCGGGAGACATTTGCCAGTTCAAAAGAAAAAACGTCCGACATTGTGCCCATGTGTATGTCGCTTCTGTCATGTTGGAAAACCAGCATCCGACCGACTCCCGATCAGTGTTCTCAGCCAAAGGCAGAGAGCGCTGATTGGAGTGATCTGGTGAGGGGGCCGCCTCCCTGTCAGAACACAACAGCTCAGCAGGGGAGATCAATGTACTAACCTCTCATAGTAAGTACAGCGGCTCCGACCGGAGCTGACAGTTTTTTCCTGCGCAACCCGCAGCGGTTCCACAAAAACAAACTGTAGTGTGTATCGGGCTTAACTGATCACAGGAGGTTGTTTGGTCAGCATTGGCGCCAATCACAGAAGGCCTTGCATTCGTTGGACAGAAGTAGAGATGGTTTTGACACCTCTCCACATTGCCCAACCAGGATCATTAAGAAAATGCAGTGATCTCAGAACGTTGCCCTTGCCAATTAAGCAACCTCCTCTGTTTGCCAAGTAGTAGGGAAGCCACTCACCGTTACGGGATCTGGAAGTTAGCAATGATCACTGTAGTGGCAGTGCCTACTACAGTGATTTCTTGCTTCCAGAGGCATCAACCAATTATGGCACATGCATACTAACCTTGATCCAAGCTGGACCAATATTCATTATTCATATCTAATTTTCAGATTTAAGATTTAAGTTTCCCAGTAGCAGGCTGATGAATTTGTCTACTGTAACTATTAGATTTCAAGCTCTCAAGAGCAGGGTTCTCCTATGGCAAGAGCCACAAGACATAGATGATTTTATTTTCTTTCCTTCCTCCATGGGTTGAAGAAAAGAAAATCACTCGATTCCCCCATCAACACTGACTTTCTCCTGCAAGGATATCGTGTTCTGCTGTTGGGGAGCCTTCCCATCCAGCAGAATGCAATAATTGCTGCTAGCAGTTATAGCCACCGGCAGTATTCGCTTGTAAAAATTCAGGCTGGTTGTACCCAAGTCAATCAATGAATCAGCTTGGGTACAACCAGCCTGCCAATGCATAGATCGAATCTTGACTGGTCTCTGCTGAACCAGATTCGATTCATCTATGGCTGGCTTAAAGTGTTACTAAACCCACAACGGTAAAATCAGTCTGCATATGCAGTAAAGCATGCTAGTTATACTCACTGTGGAACCTAGGGTGTTAATTCTCTGCATTGTTTAAAGATGCTGCTTGGCCCTGTATGCAAAGATCCTCCCCTCCCTGCACTATCCCCCTGGACAAGTCTGCATAGTACAGAGCCTTTGGAGTCAAGCTGCACATGCTCAGTTTGATGTGTATTGTTAGTTTTTTTTTTTCTCTTGGGAGTTTGCATGTGATTAGCCCAGGGCCAATCAGCACTGTCCAGACATAGGGTCAGGAGCCCTGCAGCCTCATAGGACAGCTCAGTGCAGTATGAAAACTTCTCCCACAAGCTTCACCAGGAATTGATGAAAGTCAAAAGACTACTATATACTGCTGATAAGGAAAAGTATTTAGAATTTTATATTTACTAAAATAATTGGATTTCTATGTTCTGTGTACTGTGGGAGACCAGATATAGTGAATTCAGTGGCCTGGATTTAGTAACACTTTAACTCTCTTGTATTGAATTGATATTGTAAAGGTAATGTCTCCCTTTATAATTTAAAGTGGAAGTAAAGGCAATATAAAAAAATAAAATAAAACACACCCTGTAAGGCAAAGGCATAATGAGCTAGTATGCTATGCATACTAGCTCATTATGAATAACTTACCTGACAACGAAGCCCCTGAAGCGGTCCTCCATCTTCCTTTTCGCAGCTGCCATGTATCCCGGAGCGACTTCCGGGTCTCGCTGCATCGGCGCTGTGATTTGCCGGAGCCGCGATGCTGTCACTCCCGCGCATGTGCACGGGAGCCGACACAAGCGGCATATCGCCGCGATCTGCGGCCTGCCCAGTGCGCCTGCGTGCCGCTGTCTACGGCGCATGCGCTGTAGACAGCGGTGGCTGTCTTTTTGTAAATATCTCCTAAACCGTATAGGTTTAGGAGATATTTCTTGGACCTACAGGTAAGCCTTAATCTAGGCTTACTTGTAGGTCAAAGTGGTTTGTAAGGGTTTACAACCACTTTAAAGCTCTGCTCAAACTCTTGGCACCATAAAAACCCTGTATAATCATTCTTTATACAGGACTGATATGCTGTAGGTAGTTTTAAGCCCCATACACACTATCAGATTGTCTGCTGAGTTTTTCCTTCAGATTTACCAAAACCATATAATATGAGGACAAACCTTAGGAGTTTCAATGTGTTTGCAATCAGGCAGGCCCTTCTACTACATGGTTTTGGTAAATCTGAAGGAAAAAATCAGCAGATAATCTGATAGTGTGTATGGGGCTTTAAGTGTCCAAGTTGTAGCAAATCATCAAAACACAAAGATTCTTTATAACTTTTGAAATTTTTATTTTATTATTATTTTTTTATTAAATTCAAATACTGGTAATCTGTTCTTCCAATCTGGAAACATCTGTGTTCAACATGGTGGTCTGGTGATTCCCTTGTTTCATCAATAAATGTAGCAGGTGCATTGATTGATCGAATTAATAGCCATATTATCTGTCACAGGCTTATGTTCGGATAATAGTCATGATCATATATACCTTCTTATCAGCTCTCGTCATCAGCTTATCGTGTCCTCAAGTCATTTGTTTGATTTTAATCTTGGAGGAATCTGAGAAGTCTATGAATCTAGATAGTGGCCACAATCCTTTTGCAAATTTATCAGCCATTACTAGTCCTGATCGATCCTTGACATTGGTCTATTTGAGCTTGGCAAATTTGAGACTAGTGTAGCCCAGATAAGACCCACTCTGTTGCAACCGACCCTTTTACTCCCCACCTTTTACCCCTTTTTATTAAGAGACCACACCATTCTTTTATGGAGTAAAATGGCCACAACAGCCTTTATTAAACCAAAACAAAATAAAACTACAAAATTAAATTTTAATATCATAAACATTTTCCACAACATGTGGAAACCACATATGAGAAACAACATGTTTTACCCAATTTTTGTTGGTCAGTGACGGAGCTACTTTTTCCAAGTATACATATCTGTATACACAACAGGGGGCACTGCGGGACCTTTACCACAACCTTACCGGCCTCCAGCTGTACCGCTCGGAGACAACCACCTTTCCCGCAGTGCAACACCATTAACATCAAAACTTTGATGTACACACCGGAGGGGCCATCTCCCAATGAGCCCCCCACCTACTTAAACACCTCTTTTAATGCTACCGTCACTGACCAACAATAAATACCGCCAACCCACCAGCTGTCGTGACGACCCACAATATTCCAACCTGAAATGACGAGCAAACCATTAAAACATTCAAAACTAAACCACAACCAACTAGGGAGGGTGGGTGGGAAAAACTGCCTCCTCGTGTGTTCTCTCTTCCTGACTGCCCGTTCGTGGCTCCGCCCCCTTTTTAACTGGCCGCTCCCTCTCTTTCGTTCCGCCTACATTTCTTAAAACCCACCCCCTGGTGTGTCACTCGACACACCGTCATGCCCGGCCCTCCTCTACATTCCTCCTGGATCCATTCTCGCTCCGGTCTTCTCTATACAAATATTTTTAAAGGGTATAAATTAAGGTTGCAACGATACCGATAATGGTATTGGTGCCAAAACGAAGCATTTGCTCGAGTATTGGTACTTGTGCAAATTCTCTAAAACCTGAAATTGATACCTTCAGGCTCAGTTCTTTCAGCTTTCAGCGAGATTCCCCCACTGACGGCTGAAATGTAAAAAAAAAGCCAGCAATTATCAGTTGTTAAAGGAGTCGTAAATTCAGAAGGTTTTTTTTTATCTTAAGGCATTTTATGCCTTAAGATAAAAAACCTTCTGTGTGTAGCAGCCTCCCCAGCACCCCCATAATTACTTACCTGAGCCCCATCTCTCTCCAGCGATGTCCATGAATGTCTAAGCCATCCGGGACACTCCTCCAGATTGGCTGAGACACAGCAGTGGCTTCTGCGGCTGTCAATCAAAGTTAGTAAGCCAATCAAGGAGAGAGGGGGCGGGGCTGGGGCGGTGCTCTGTGTCTGAATAAACACACGGAGCTGTGACTCGACTCCAGTGCCCCCATAGGAAGCTCCTTGCTGTGGGGGCACTCGATAGGAGGGAGGGGCCATGAGAAGCAAAGACGGACCCGAGAAGAGGAGGATCCGGGGGCTTTGTGCAAAACCAACTTCACAGAGGAGGTAAGTATAACATGTTTGTTATTTTTTTTTTTTTTAAATGAGACTTTACAATCACTTAAAGGAGCAGGGCCTTCATGTCCTTAACAACCGATGACTCATTCAGATGTCAGTGGGGTTCCCCTGTTGACAGCTGAAGTCCCAGCAGTTGGAGCTGTCAAAAACAAAACAAAAAAACAACGGGGCAATTTTTATTAACCCCCCTGACGGTATTCCCGAGTCTGGCTCGGGGTGGAATTTTTATACCAAGAGCGGTATCCCCGAGCCAGACTCGGGACTGCATCGCTGAATCCAGGAGGATGTTTACTTACCTTCTCCCTCGGATCCAGCGTTGTCTCCCCGCTGTACGAGCGAGCCGTGTCTCGCTCGATCTATCACGGACCCGATCTCCGTTCCCTGCGAACGTTGCGACGCACGGGGACGGAGATCGGCGCCAAATTCAAAAAGTGAAACACACAGTATACATACAGTATAATGTAATCTTACAGATTACATTGCTGTATGTAAATATTTCACATCCCCTTTGTCCCTAGTGGTCTGCCCAGTGTTCTGCATGCAGTTTTATATAATAAAAACTGTTCTTTCTGCCTGGAAACTGGAGATTGTCCATAGCAACCAAAACTGTCCCTTTACATCAAAAATGGTTTTAGACCAGCTAGAAAACAGCGATAATAAATTGGAATCACTCGCAGAATTGAGGGATAGCGATTTGTGGGGAGATCCGTCATCAAATACTGAAAAGTAATGACAGTGACAATTCTGCAACTGAGCAAATTTCAGTGTTTTTGATTTGCTTACATTATTGAATAATTTTTATTATTGTTATATTATTATTTGGTACAATTATTTATAGTTATTTATTATATTATAATTTATGATTTCATTTTTCAAACTTTATCATACCCGGGATGTCTGCTAGACTCTGGTTTGGACAGATTTAAGAGAGTTATTCCTAAGAATTACAGGACTACAATATAAAACGCCAAATTTTCATGCAAAATAATGGTACCGCTTTTAGCACCTAAAATCCGAAATAATCGTACCGCCAGGGAGGTTAACAACATTGCTCAGCTGCTAAAACAGAAAGATAAAAAGAAACATTGGGGGTTATTTACGAAAGGCAAATCCACTTTGCACTTGAAAGTAAAGTCGCTGTAGATCCAAGGGGGACATGCAAGGAAAATAAAAAACAGCATTTTAGCTGGCATATGATTGGATGATAAAATCAGCAGAGCTTCCCCTAATTTCAGATCTACCCCTTAGATTGAGAGCAACTGCACTTCCGAGTGCACTTTCAGTGCAAAGTGGATTTGCCTTTCGTAAATAACCCCCATTGTTTCTTTTTGTATTTTTCTGTTTATTAATCTACAGATCAAAGGGATGAACTTCAATTTGCAGATGAAGTCAGTTAAAGTCAGTGAAAGCAAAATGTCAAGTAAAAAAAAAAAAAAATGTAGACTTTCCTCTGTTTAAGCCCGTATTAACCCTTAATTTACTCTAATCAGTCTTGATTAACTCCTTATTTTCCTTCTCCATTTAATTATTATTTTTCTGCTTTTTTTTTTCTATTTTATAAACTATTAATAATTAAAACTTTTTTTTGTTTGCTTTGTTTGTTAATATTTTTATACCTTTAACATATATTTACATGCCTCATATTAAAAAAAAAGAGCAAAATTTTAATAAAATACTTTTATTTCATTTTTAAATAACTTTTCAATGCTTTATACAATTGTCGACAGCTGAATTATAAACAAAGCAGTTGCGGAAGGTATCGGTAATTGGTATCGGCGAATACTAAAAGAAAAGTATTGGTACTTGTAAAGAAAATGGTATCGGTGCATCCCTAGTATAAATCTCTTATTTTTCGTATCTTGTTGTATATATTATTTGTCGGTGTACTGACCTTTTTGATTTCCTTTAGTATTATTTAGCATTTTGTACATTAACAGATTGCAGGGATTTGCAGGGTTTTAGGTTAGGAAGCTGTGTATAGTAGGTTATGGTTGGTCATATAATCCTCTTTTGAACTAAAAAAAAATAGCTTTAATGCATTTGGTTTAGCTCTTTGTTTTCTTAGTTATATATTATGTATGGAGCTTTCCATCTTATGATTCCACTGGTTACAGTCATTGGTATGTAGGGTCTGAATTTTGCAATGAATTAAGCATCCTTCTAAAAATGGAAAAGTGAGAGAGCGGAAGGGAAGAGGTCAGAGCTCTTATATTTAATAGGTGCAGAGAGATCTAATGTAATGATAATATTCAGACAGATTCACACAATAAATAATTATCAGTTTGAGAAGGGGGTACTGAGTCCAAATTGTCTGATCTTAGACTCATTATGTCTAATGAAATGATCAAATGCCTTCATGTTCCCAGGGTAGAGGAATATGTAACATTCAATTTAGCAAATATGCAGATGATCATAGAAGACAAATTAGTCTAACATCTTCAGATCAGAAGACATACATAATTATTATTAAACATTACATTTTTTTTTCATCAGCGTGCTAAAGCTTTCTGAAACTGTAATATAAGAATGGCCATACATAAGCTGATCAAAGCAATTATTATTTTTTTTTTAAAGGGGAGGTCCAGACAAAAATGTAACTTTCGCTTTTCCAAACCCTTGCCCCCTCCGGTGTCACATTTGGCACCTTTCAGGGGGCAGGGAGATGCAGATACCTTTATAATACAGGTATTTGCACCCACTTCCGGGCTTAGAGCACCGCGGTGATTGAGGTGACCTATGCCCAGGGGCGGACTGACCATTCGGGCACTGCCCGAGGGCCCCATGCCACTAAGGGGCCCCACCAGGGTTGCAAGCCGCAATAAAACCAGGGACAGTATGTAAAAATCTGTGTTTTTTTAAAAATCCCAAGATTATAGCTGCCCCGCCTCTCCGGTACCTTTTCAGTGTGTGTATGTGTATTCTGTGTGTGTATACTGTGTATGTATATTGTGTGTATACTGTGCGGCCCCATAATCTCCTATTGCCTGGGGGCTCCATAATCTTATCCTATTTCCCCAGGGGCCCCATAATCTTCTATTGCCCGGAGGCCCCATGAGTTGTCAGTCCGCCCCTGCCTACGCCACGTCCCGTTCCCCCCCCCCCCCCCCGGGAGACATATGGGTCCCAGAGACAGCAGGAACCATTTGGATCGCGCAGTGTGACTCGCGCATGTGCAGTAGGGAACCAGGAAGGCTTCACTTCCTGAGTCCCTTACCAAAGATGGCGGCGGCAGCGTCTGAGGACTGAGGGAGGGTTCGGCCTTGGGTGCTGACATCACGGGCACCCTGGACAGGTAAGTGTCCTTATTTTAAAAGTCAGCAGCTACATTATTTATGAAAATTTGTAAAAAAAATAAAAAATTGGCGGAACTCGGCTTTAAATATCATATCGCTGGTATATTTTTACACAGGCTTAGCATTCTGCTACTCTCACATTTAGATACTAGATAATCTAAAGTTTAGGTAGACTGCCATTTTTTATGTTTTCACACATAAACAAAGCCATTTGATAGAAAAAAGATCATCATTGAGGAATACTTCATCATTGTACACAGGATGTGTGTAGCATGACCAGTCTCTCTGTCCTGCTTCTGGGATCCCCCCCCTCTCCCAGTATACTGTAATTGTTAGCTTTAATTAAAGTGTTTGTTACCCCAATATTTCAGATCCCAGATATGTGTCTGTTGTACCATGTACTTGTATGAGGAACTCTTCTGTTCTCTTTGTAGTGCTTCCTTTGTGTGAAATGCCTGGTATTCCTGCCAGTCTCTCTGCTTCCCTATTTTGATAAAAACTGACCACACTGGGCAGGAGAGCACAGCATGGTCAGTTCTCTAGCTATGCTGGGAACTCCTCTGCTCTCCTCCAATAATCACACTTGTCCTGACGTGCCCCCCGCTGCACAACCATTCACTGGGAAGCTCCGTGTGTTGTTGCTTCTCCTCCCCTAGCTCTTATTATTATTGTTATACAGGATTTATATAGCGCCAACAGTTTGCGCAGCGTTTTACAACATGAGGGCAGACAGTACACTTATGCCGCGTACACACGGCCAGCTTTTCTGCCAGAATAAACTCTGACGGTCTATCCGAAGGAGTTCCGACGGAGTTCTGCTGAAACGGACTTGCCTACACACAATCACACCAAAGTCCATTCGTTTAGAACGCGATGACTTACGACGGGACTAGAAAAAGGAAGTTCAATAGCCAGTAGCCAATAGCTGCCCTTGCGTCGTTTTTGGTCCGTCGGAATAGCATACAGAAGAACGGTTTTCCCCATAGGAATTGATTCCGTCGGAAAGATTTAAAACATTTTCTATTTCTAGGTCTGTCAGAATTTTGGAAAAAAAAGTCTAATGAAGCCCACACTGGATCGTAATATATCCAATTATAATATAATATATTTACAGTATATATTATTTTATATATAAAATATCCAATAAAATTATTCCGTCTGACTTTTTCTGCCGAAAAGTCCGACAGTCTGTACACAGCATTACAATACAAATCAATACAGGAGGGAACAGAGGGCCCTGCTCGTTTGAGCTTACAATCTAGAAAGGAGGGTCAATTGGAACAAAAGGTGATAACTGTGGGGGATGAGCTGATGGAGAAAATGAAAATACAGTTGTTAGGTGTGGGTAGTGTAGGCTTCTCTTATTATTATCGTTATTATTATACAGGATTTATATAGCTCCAGTTTGCGCAGCGCTTTACAATATGAGGACAGATAGTACAGTTACAATACAATCCAATACAGGAGGGATCAGAGAGCCACCCTGCTCATTGGAGCTTACAATCTAGAAGGGAGGGTCAAGTGATACATAAGGTAGTAACTGTGGGGGATGAACTGATGGATAAAATAGACATACAGTTGTTAGGTGTAGATAGTCTTTTCTGAAGAGAAGGGTTTTCAGGGATTGTGTAAAAGCAAATAGAATAGGAGATAATCAGAGAGATTGGGGTAAGGAGTTCCATAGGATTGGAGAGGCTCTGGAGAAGTCCTGGAGGCGGATATGGGAGGAGGTGACGAGGGAGCTAGAGAGCAGGAGGTCTTGAGAGGAACGAATGGGGACGATTCATTTGGTATTTTGTAGGTGGGGGCAGAGTTGTGGATGGCTTTCTAAGTAGTTGTTAGTATTATGAATTTAATTTGTTGGGTGAGCGGAAGCCATTGGAGGGATTGACAGAGAGGGGTAGCAGATATGCAGCTGAGAACAGAGGGAAAGTATAATTTTTTTTATATCTTTACAAAAATGTCTTTCATTCCTATTTTAATTTGAATGGGTTGTTTTAGAAGGTGATAGTTTACAATCACTTTAACCGCTTCCGGGCCACCCCCACCGCACATTTACTACGACAGGGCTGCACGGCTGCGTGAAACAACATACCTGTACATTGTTTTGTCTTCTGGGTCTTCGCGGCTTCCGGCAACTGGACACCACGGGAGCCAATCAGCGCGTCTGGAAGCCGCAATGGCCGCCGGGACCCGCCGATCGTTTGCTGGAGAGGCAGAATGGCGGTCTGCCTATGTAAACAAGGCAGACCGCTGTTCTGTCAGAGAGGAAGAGAGAGATCTTGTGTTCCTGCTAATCAGGAACACAGATCTCTCTCTTACTCCAGTTAAACCATCCCCCTACAGTTAGAAAGCACTCCCAGGGGACACACATAATCCTTTGATCGCCTCTGATGTTAACCCCTTCCCTGCCATTGTCATTAGTACAGAGACAGTGCATTGTAATAATGTCACTGGTCCCCAAAAGGTGTCAATTAGTGTCAGATTTCTCCGCCACAATGTCGCAGTCCCGTTAAAAATCGCTGATCGCTGCAATTTCTAGTAAACATAAAAATGCCATAAAAATACCCCATAGTTTGTAGTGATAATTTTTGCGCAAACCAATCAATACACGCTTATTGAGATTTTTTTTTTTACCAAAAATATGTAGCAGAATATATATTGGCCTAAATTGATGAAGAAATTCTATTTTTTACATATTTTTATTGGTATGTTTTATAGCAGAAAGTAAAAAAAAATGGAAAATTCCTATCAAAATACTTACCGTAATTTTCCTTTCCTGATGGACTCCATGGCAGCAACGTGTGGGTTAAGTCCCGCCTCCACTACCCATAGGACACTACTCCCATAAATCTTTGCTCCCTGCCCCTGGCCGTGTTCGGTAACTAGCCTACTCCAGCCATTTGGGAGGGAACTCCTGCTGCCATGGAGTCCATCAGGAAAGGAAAATTACGGTAAGTATTTTGATAGGAATTTTCTATTTTCCTGACAGACTCCATGGCAGCAACGTGTGGGAAATAACTCGCCAAACACACCCGGGTGGGCAAAATGCTGAACAAAAGATTTATTTAACACTGTCGGCCGACATGACTTTCAAACCAAAATCAACAGAGGATAAAGATGCTGGTTCAACACAATAGTGAGACATGAAAGTATGAATAGAAGACCAGGAGGCCGCTCTGCAGATTACATCAGGTGCAACGTGGCGCGAAGCCGCCCATGAGGTTGAGAGACTTCTGGTAGAGTGAGCTGTAACCGCCTCAGGGGGAGCCAAGCCCTTCTCTCTATAAGCCCATTGAATTGCCTGGACCACCCAAGCAGCGATGGATCTAACGGAGGCCTTGGCGCCTCTACTTTTCCCGTTAAATAGCACGAAGAGGAAGTCAGATTGACGAAAAGAAGCTGTAATATCCAGATATTGTTTTAGAGTAACTCCCAAATCGAGTGGATGTGGATCCTGACTTCCAGCAGAATTGAAGGTAGGAAGAGTGATTTCCTGGTTTTCATGGAAAACAGAGGTCACCTTGGGATTTGTCCCCAACATCGGAATTAGGACTACCCTATCTGGAAAGAAGGTGAGAAAAGGTTCCTTTGCACCTAGAGACTGAATTTCGGAGATTCTCTTCGCCGAAGTTATGGCTACCAGAAAAGAGGTTTTAAGGGTTAATTCTCTGATTGAGAGCGTTTTGTCAAGTTGAGAGAAGAAATCTAGAACCAATGGAAGGTCCCATTTGGGGAATCTAGGCTTCCTTTGTGGCCTAAGCCTGACTGCTCCTTTGAAGAATTGTTGGACCAAGGGATGATTGGCCCATGCGACTCCAGAAAAAGCTGAAATTGCTGAAACCTGGACCCGGAGAGAACTAACCGAAAGGGAGATATCCAATCCTGATTGCAAAAAGCTTAAAACGTCCCGGACTGTCAGGGTATTACAGGAACTGGACCTTGAAGACAAGTGATCTGCAAACTTCGCCCAAATTCTCTCATATACCCGGTTAGTGCTGCTTCTTCGAGCACTAAGAAGAGTGGGAATGACTTCTTCAGGACAGCCTAAAGCCTTCAACCGTCCCCTTTCAAAAACCAAGCCTTTAGGCGCAGGTGATCCGGGCAAGGATGTAATCTCGACCCTTGAGACAGAAGGTCTGGCCTGGGTGGTAAAGGTATTGGATCCCTGACACTGAGGAGCATCAGAAGCGGAAACCAGGGTCTGTTGGGCCAATAAGGGATTATGGCTATCACTTCTGCTGTCTCTAACCTGAGTCTCCTCAGGAACTGATGAATAATAGGAGTTGGGGGAAAGGCATAGGCCTTGTGGAACCCCCATTTCTCTGTCAAAGCATCCACCCCGTAGGCTTGAGGATCCCTGTACCTTGAATAGTACCTCTCCAGTTTTTTGTTGCAAGGGGAGGCAAACAGGTCGACTTCTGGGGAGAGCCCCATTGTCAGGATCCAGTTGAACACTTCCTCGTGGAGAGACCACTCGTTGTCCAGAAGTATCCGGGAAAGAAAGTCTGCCTGAACGTTCTGAATCCCTGGGACATAGGATGCTGTCAGATCCTTCAGGTTCCTCTGAGCCCAGGTCATGATCGGTTCCACCTCCTGGAGAAGGGATAGACTTCGGGTACCCCCTTGCCTTCTTATGTACGCCACTGCTGTGGTATTGTCTAGCCTGAGTGAGACCGAGGCTCCTGAAATCAGATGCCGAAAGGCTAGCAGAGCTTGAAAGGCTGCCCTTAACTCCAGGATGTTCGACACCGTCCCTCTGGAGGGGAGAATCCAGGTGCCCTGAGCCACTTCCGCCAGACAGTGGGCGCCCCAACCCCTGTTGCTGGCATCTGTTGTTATGGTGACCCATGAGATGGGGAGAATGGAATGGCAGTTGCAGAGATTTTCCCGTTGGAGCCACCACAGAAGGGAATTCCTCATGGATAAGGTGATCCGAATCAGCTGGGTTTTGCTGCCTGACCATTGATGAAGGAAACCCTTCTGAAAGGGCCTCATCCTCCACTGTGCCCACCTCACCATCGGAATTGTCGCTACCATAGTGCCTATAATTTTCAGGCACTGGAGAGCCTGGAGATGAGAGGCAGAGAGGGCTGGACGGATTCTGTCCCTGACCACTGACAACTTCTCTTCTGGTAATGAGATGGTGCCTCTGACAGTGTTGAATAGGGCCCCTAAGAACACCAGCCGCTGAGATGGGACCAGCTGGCTCTTCTCCAAGTTCAAGATCCACCCAAATTCCTGTAGGGTGGAGATGACCTGCTTTCTGTGTACCAGAAGTTGATCCTTGTCTTGAGCCAACAACAGAAGGTCGTCTAGGTAGTGATGTAGACGAATCCCTTTGGTTCTCAGAAGAGCTACCACTGCCAACAGTACTTTTGAAAATACACGAGGAGAAGTTGATAGCCCGAAGGGAAGGCAAGTAAATTGAAAATGGCTTTCGCCCACGGAGAAGCGGAGATACTGCTGGTAATTTTCTGCAACTGGGACATGAAAATAGGCGTCCTTGAGGTCTATGGAGACCATCCAGTCCCCTGCTTGGACAGATTGTTGAATTGTGGATAATAACTCCATCTTGAATTTTTCTTTTTTGATAAAACTGTTCAAGTGGGTTAGATCTATGACCGGCCTCCAGGCCCCGCTCTTTTTCCGGACCATAAACAAAGGAGAGTAGATTCCCATGCCTCGCTGAATGACTGGAACATGGATAATGGCGCCTTGAGCCAACAAAGATTCCACGTAGGCTAGAAGAATAAGCCTTTTTTCGTCTGAGGCCGGGAGAGAGGTGGGGACCCATCTGAGTCTGGGAGATTCCTTGAAGGTCCAAACATGACCTGAGGAGACGGTCTTGATGGTCCAGAAGTCTTGGATCGAGGCCGCCCAGACATGGCGAAAGTGGAAAAGACGAGTCCCCACCTGCCCTGTCTGAGCGGGCCCAACCTCAAAAGGATTTAGTTGGTTCCCTCTCTCCCTTCAAATCACTTTTTGTCGATTTTTTAAAAGAGGATTGTCTTGATTTCCAGGACCTGGAAAATTCACGGCCTGGTCTGTAACTGCGAGCTTCCCTGGCTCGTTCCTGGTACTGTCTCTGAAAAGACCTTCTCTGGGCTTGCAAACGCCGGTCCTGGGGGAGGAACCCCGACTTCCCACCAGTGGCTCGGGTAATAGCCTCATCCAACTTATTGCCGAAAAGGGAGGACCCTTCAAAGGGGATGCGGCACCATACTTGTTTTGAGGCTGGGTCTGCCAGCCAAGGGCGGAGCCAAAGAGCCCGTTTAGCCGTAACAGAAGAAAGCATCACCCGAGCCACCAGGCGTATGATGTCGATAGAGGCCTCCCCAAGAAAGGCGGAGGCCAGCCTAAGCTCTTGGATAGGCGAGCTCTTAGCTGTATCTTCAGAGATATTTCTAAGTGTCTCATCTACACTATCTGTCCATATCTCCATTGCTTTGGACATAGCGGCCAGAGCTAGCGCTGGCTTACAGGCCATTCCTGCTGTGAGATACACTCTCTTCAAATCAGCATCAATTCGTCTGTCCAGAACGTCCTTAAAAGACACGGTATCCTCTAAGGGAAGAGTGACATGTTTCACCAGCCTCATGACTGCTGCGTCTACCAATGGCGCTGACTCCAAATGCTTCACCTCTTCTTCATTGAAAGGATAGAGTTTCGAAACCTTCGATAGCATGGAATTTTTCTTCTCCACCTTGCCCCATTCATCTGTGATAATCTCACCTAGCTCAGAGATAAAAGGAAAATTAATCCGATCCTTCTTTAATTGCTTAAAGAATTTTCTTTGTTTGGAAGGAGCAGCCACAGAATCCTCCCAGTTCAGTGTCTCTCTAACAGCTCTGACCAGAGGAGGCAGTAGAGCGAAATCAAAGCCCACACAGGGATCACTTTCATCAGAGTCACTGTCAGATATGGCAGCTGAGGGGTGGCTATGCGCAGAGGATTCCCAAGTATCCTGCAGCTGAGTCTCCCTTCCTGGAGAAAGTGGCGGCTCTGCCGGGGGAACATAGGACTGGCCCTCAATATTTCTGAGGGACTCCTTAACAACTTTTTCCACCAGGGTTTTAAGTTGTTGATCCGCGTCACCCCTTTCATTGGAAGCCTTGGTGTAGCAAGGATCGCATAAAGATTTTCCTGCCGGTACAAGAGCTCTGCACCCCCAACAGGCACTAGCTGAGTGACTAGATTGAGTCCTCGAGGAGTGCGATCTTTCTTCACTATGGTGTCCTGATCTTGAGGAGGAACCATAATGTTTAGATTTGGAAGAGGAGTGCCGGTGATGCGACTTGGAGGAGTCGCTCCCTCTATGAGAGCTGCGATGCTGTTCTGACCTGGAAGGGCTGAAACAGGAACAAGACAAGAAACCACAAGAGACAAGACATCAGGACAGAGCTAACAGATAATTACCCCTCCCCCACCAGACCTTCAGGTGAACATTAGAAATACCTTTTATGAGAGGGCTGGCCACAAACAGGCGGTAAAGAATCCATGTCCTCAGCGATATCCATACGCGCTGAAAAGATGACAAGGGATCAGTGCAAGGGACAGGGAAGGGATAGCCACCCTGTCCCAGAATGCCACTTACCAGTAGATGCAACACAGAGGCAGGGGGAAGTCACCGCAACAGCCCGCAAGCATTCCCAAAGCTTGCAGACTAATTCCCTGTTTAAATAGCCCGCCCCTGTGATGTCACCGCCGTGCCTGTGCGCATGCGCGAAACAGCGGCAATTTGCCGCTATCGCGCATGCGCGAAACCAAGCCTCGATCTCAACCGCGTTCGCGCATGCGCAGTACGGCCGAAAACGCAAACCCGGAAGTAGAACGGCGGCTGGAACGCGGAAGAACCAGCCGCCATGCCTGCACATACAAACAAACAGAAACAAACGAAGACAGATAAAAAATACAAAAACTGCTGCCATAAGAACTTTTAGAACCTCTCACCACTCCCACCACGATCGATCACTCGGCCGAAGATAAGGTAAGATGACACCGGACTTTCCAGGGGGCAAAACAGGTCACCTGCTAATAGCTGGCTATCCGACCAATGCGCAGCCTGCCTGCCAGTGGCCAGGACATGGGCTTCTTCACAGCGCCTCTTCCACTGCCCACTCCATACCCTGCTAATAGCTAGGGCTTAGCGGAGTAATGCGACTTTCCAGACCCAGTGTCGCAGACCGGCCGACCTCGATCGTGGGGATGATAAATCTTCAGGTAGAAAGACCACCTCTGGGTCCTTCGGAGGAGGACAAAAAAAGAACACGGCCAGGGGCAGGGAGCAAAGATTTATGGGAGTAGTGTCCTATGGGTAGTGGAGGCGGGACTTAACCCACACGTTGCTGCCATGGAGTCTGTCAGGAAATATAGTTTGTTTTTTTCTAAATTGTCTTTTTTTTGTTTATAGCACAAAAAATAAAAATGCAGAGGTGATCAAGTACTACCAAAAGAAAGCTCTATTTGTGGGGAAAAAAGGATATAAATTTAACTTGGGTACAGCGTCACACGAATTTATTGAGAAACTAAACATATTTGTGAACAGCCTTTACCTGTCAACGAAAAATAGATTACTTTGTTTTGCCAACTTGTATATTAGACCCCTTTCACACTAGGGCGGTGCGGGCGATAGCAGGAAAGCGCCGGTAGTTTTAACAGCGCTTTTTGGGCGCTAGCGAAGAGCTTTTAACCCCCGCTAACAGCCTAATAAAGGGTTACTAGCGCCCGTGTTGCAGCGCTGACAAAACGCTTTGCAGGCGCTTCGGCAGTGCTGCCCAATCATTTCAATGGGCGGGGGCGGTGGAAGAGCGCTGTATACACCACTCCCCCACCGCCCCAAAGTTGCTGCTTGCAGGTCCTGCAAGCGCACAGCCCCAGTGTGAAAGCACTCAGCCTTTCACGCTGGCTTGAGAGGCGCTTTTCAAGCACTTTACAGTCGCTCTTTTTAGTGCTAAAACGCCTGAAAAACACCCCAGTGTGAAAGGGGTCCTAGACACCTCTATCAGACATCACATTCAGGTCATCACCCCCTGAACAGATCCACCCATTCGCGGGTCAAGTGCCTCTCCTACCATTGTGTACTCACCTCTTCAGCATTCCCCCTCTGCTTCTTCCTCTGTCACAAACACAGAGGACAAATACAATGCCGCGTACATACGATTGGACATTGATGGGACATTCCGACAACAAAATCCATGGGATTTTTTCCGACAGATGTTGGTTCAAACTTGTCTTTTATACACACAAATGTTGTTGGAAATTCCGAACGTCATGAGCGCGGTGACGTAGGACAAGCCGAGAAAATTTAAGTTCAATAGTCCAGCTCTTCTGCTTGATTCCGAGCCTGCGTGGAACTTTGTGTGTCGGAATTGTGTACACACGATCAGAATTTCCAACAACGGATTTTGTGGTCGGAAAATTTGAGATCCAGATCTCAAATTTTGTGTGCCGGAAATTCCGATGGAAAATGTCTGATGGAGCCTACACACGGTCAGAATTTCCGACAACGGATTTTGCGGTCAGAAAATTTGAGATCAAGATCTCAAATTTTGTGTGCCGGAAATTCCGATGGAAAATGTCCAATGGAGCCTACACACGGTCGGAATTTCCGACAAAAAGCTTCCATCGAACATTTTCCGTCGGAAAATCCGACCGTGTGTACAGGGTATAACTCTATATAATTGGATTAATGGAAGATCTTTAAAATCTGTGTCACCCTTACACTTTACTTTCTCCGATATCTAATAATGAACATTCTTCGGACTCCCCCAGAGTCACATCAGTAGTTTGGTTCTATTTGCTGAATCACATTTAATCTTTTAGCGCTCTGCTGGCTGCTAGCATCACACAGTATTTAAAGCTGCATTGCTTTCCCTATCCAGATCATGACCTGCCACAGCAGGAGAGGGGCAGAGGAACGTTATGAAGCCCATAGCCGATTTCTGTGCAAGCAGCACAGAATGAAATCATATGCAGAAGGCTTTTTTTAGTTCACAGATCTACTGTTTTTTTTTTTGTTCTTTTTTTAATCCACAAGAGACGACTGATGATTAAGAAGACAGATTTTCAGCTACCGGTGCTTAACTACAAATGCTGGATTCTTACAGAATCTTTAAATATACTGTAATTGTTGAAAAGCAAAGATAAAGACAGAAAATAGAATGTATTTTTATGGCGTGTACACACGACTGGACTTTGACAGTAAAGTCGTGTGAGGGCTTCATCGGACCTTTGCTGTCCAAAAATCTGACGGGGTTTAGAAATAGAACATGTTTAAAATTTTTCGTCCTGAACTCCGCCCGACCCAGTTTACTATCGAGAAATCCGTTCGTGTGTATGCTAGTCCGACGGACAAAAACCGACGCAAGGGCAGCTATTGGCTACTGGCTATGAACTTCCTTATTCTAGTCCGGTCGTACGTCATCACGTTTGAATCCGTTGGACTTTGTTGTGATTGTGTGTGGCCAAGTCCGTTCATTCGGAAAGTCTGTCGGAACTCCGCTGAAAGTCTGTCGCGAAGACCGTCGGACCTAGTCCCTTGAACAGTCCGGTCGTGTGTACGCGGCATAAGAGTTTATTTAAACCAGGGGTAGGCAACCTTAACCACTTGCCGACCAGCCACCGCCATTATACAGCAGCAGGTCGACACAATCCCGCAAGCCACCGTAGGTATACATGGGATCGTGATAGCAGGCGCGCATGCGCCTCTGCATTGCGGGGGTGCCGATGCTCACGGCCGACAGTCGAGATGATTGTCGGCCACGAGCGATCACAGGCACGAGAGGCGTGAGGAGTGACAGATCGTGGGTTATTAAAGCGGGGTTCCACCCTAAAGTGGAACTTCCACTCGTCGGAAACCCTCCCCCCCTCCGGTGTCACAATTGGCACTTTTCATGGGGGAGGGGGGTGCAGATACCTGTTAAAGACAGGTATTTACACCCACTTCCGGGCATAGACTCCCACGGGAGTCTATGCCTCTTCCTGTCCCTGCGCGCTGTCTGCTGGGACACACCTAAAGACAGCGCGGACAATTCCTATTGCGCAGTAGGGAACCGGGAAGTGAAACCGCAACGCTTCACTTCCTGATTCCCTCACCTAGAATGGTGGCGGCAGCAGCCGAGAGCCGAGCGATCGATTGGCCTCGGCTGCTGACATCGCTGGATCCTGGGACAGGTGAGTGTCCATTTATTAAAAGTCAGCAGCTGCAGTATTTGTAGCTGCTGGCTTTTAATATTTTTTTTCACAGTGAAATCCCTCTTTAATAACTAGGAACCACAATCTGTCATTTCCTCTAGGTCCGTCCCCTACCCCTACAGTTAGAAACACACACAGGGAATCCAGTTAACCCCTTGTTCACCCCCTAGTGTTAACCCCTTCCCTGCCAGTGATATTTTTACAGTAATCAGTGCATTTTTATAGCACTGATCGCTGTATAAATGCCAGTGGTCCCAAAAAATTTGTCAAAAGTGTCCGATGTGTCTGCCATAATGTTGTAGTCCCCATAAAAATCGCAGATCGCCACCATTACTAGTAAAAATAAAAAATAAATTAAAATGATATAAATCTATCCCCTATTTTGTAAATGCTATAACTTTGGCGCAAACCAATCACTGTATGCTTATTGTGATTTTTTTTTTTAACCAAAAGTATGTAGAAGAATACGTATCAGTCTAAACTGAGGAAAAATTTGCTTTTTAAAAAAACAAAAAAAAACAGGGATAATTATTATAGCAAAAAATACAAAATATTGTGTTTTTTTTTCAAAATTGTCGCTCTTTTTTTGTTTATAGCGTAAAAAATCAAAACCACGGAGGTGATCAAATACCACCAAAAGAAAGCTCTATTTGTGGAGAAGAAAACTATTTTGTTTGGGTGCAACGTTGCACGACCGCACAGTTGTCAGTTAAAGCGACGCAGTACCGAATCGCAAAAAATGGTCTGACCATTCAGCAGCCATATCTTCTGGAGCTGAAGTGGTTAAAGAGGCGAAAATCTTCCTGAACAACACGAGAGAAGTCAAAGATCACTGGGCACAGTGTTGCCTCCTCATACCTAATTTAAACCTCTAATTGCCATAACTCTGTGTCACAATCGCACGCATTGCATGGCAATCATGGAGAGGAGGCAACATATCACCTCCTCACTACCTGTCAAAACACACTCAGATCGCTTTTCTGAGAAGCAGCAGTGCCTGCTGCAGTTGTGAATGAGCCCTTTGTTGCTTTCTGCAGCAGCACCCTTAGGGCTCGTTCACATGTAAAGTTGTGGGGGGTGGGGGTGGTAAAATCCTTCAGTTGAGTTTACCGCCCCCAGTCCCTACCTCCTTTAGCTGTTGAGGCACATGCCACAGTAGGAATTAATCCCACTTTTGATTTTGGCGGGTGTGACCCAGTGACATCCCATGCATTAGGGACGCACAGGCGCAGCCCCCCGGTCCATACGTCCGGCCTCCTTATCTACATACAGAGAGCTGGACCATTGATTCCAATCAGGGTTTTTTTTGTTTTTAAGCACATGAATAGAGCCAGACTCCAAGTGTAGACTCCAAATCCTTCTTTCAGCTATACAAAAACTGACCATTAAAGTGGAAATTCTAACTTGCTCTCTGACACATTCTAAACCTAAGCCCTGTAAAGCAAAAATCACTGTACTTAACTATTCTGCAGACGATCCGGTCCAGTCCCAGCATCACATATCAGTTTCCTATGCTTCAGTGATAAATGGACACATGAGTGATTGGTACCAATTGCTCACTGTGTTTATTCAGGAAAGGAAGGGGCCAGTAAGGGGCCAGTAAATGACATCCCCCCTGTGTGCCTGTAGCAGCTGTCAGTGGGAGAGGTGGGAAGCTGTCAGCACTGCGCGAGAAAACGGCGCAGAGGGGGACCCGGACGGCAGATGGAAGGGGCACATGTGCTAAAACCAATCCCCTTACAGTGCAGCTGGAGGGAGAGAGAGAAGGTGAAGCTGGCAGTGCTACAGTGGGAGACAGAAGAGCAGATGCCCAGGCCCCCCTTTTGAACTGATGGGGCTAGGACCCAGTACAGGAGGGATGGCTGCCTTATTAGCAGCCCTGTATATGCATGTTACTATCAGGGCTGGTGCAAGAATTTTTGACACCCTAGGCGAAACCTCATTTTGTCGCCCCCCTGGCTCCACCCCATTTGCCCTTCCCACGTATACCCCACTTTTTTAATGAAGTGCCCATCAAATGCAGCCTCACCAGCACCCATCAATGAAGGTTTGCTTGCTTCCATTCATCCACTGCTCCTCTGACACTATGTGTGAATGGAGCGGCGGCTGCCAGCTGATGCTGATACTTTGTTGCTTTCTGCAGAGAGAAGAGAGCAGGAACACCAGTGGCTGGGCGCCTTAGGCAGCAGTGCGCCCTAGGTGGCTGCCTAGTTTGCCTAGTGGAAGCATTGGCCCTGGTTACTATATATATTCATAATTCAGGCTATTGGATCTTCTTGCACTATTGCCAGGGACACTTCCCAACAGCAGGCAAAAGCAAGCAACAACCTGAAACTAGGGGAAAACCTATAGATAGCCAAACTCTCAATTCATGCCTAGGCTGACAACAGCCCAGCAGCAACAATTTAGAATAAAAGAATGTCGTCCTTAGGGCAGACTCCTTACATACAGTTTTTGACCTATTTCAGTTGTATAATTCCTACATGGAGCATAGGTGTGCACAGCCTATTGCATTAGGGTGTTTACCCCAAAGCTCAAACACACATCTGTGTTTGTGTGTATATATAACACAGTTTTTATGTATGAACACAGTGAGTGGTCAGTACCGATCACTCACTGTGTTAATTTACAAAAGAGAGGGACTAGTAAATGACATAGGGGCCCAGGCAGCAGGGGGAATCTGCAGCACATTGGGGTGTTTAGGGCGTGCCAAGGCACAACCGGCACACCCTGTGCGCACGCCCTAAGGAGGTTCTAGTGGTGATCACTCAGCAATCGGGGGGGGGGGGTCTGGATAAAAGAATCCTTCTAAAACAGAAGAAACTGTCTTATAGATTGAATATATTTTGTGGTTATCAGTTTTTTCAGAACTGGTGATATCATTTGTGGTTACGCATAAACATTGGCAAAGACGAGGCATAATGGATGCACCATGACTTTATGATGTTGGGGTGTGCACCCCAAAGCTCAAACATACATCTGTCTGTGTCTGTGTGTGTGTTTATACAGTGCCTTGCAAAAGTATTCACCCCCCTTGTCATTTTTCGTGTTTTGTTGCCTCACAACCTGGAATTAACATGGATTGTTTGAGGATTTGCATAATTTAATATACAGAACATGCCCACAACTTTGAAGATGTTTTTTTTTTTTTTATTGTGAAGCAAACAACAAATAGGACAAAATAACAGAAAAATGTGCATAACTATTCGCCCCCCTAAAGACATTACTTTGTGGAGCCACTTTTTGCAGCTATCATAGCTCCAAATCGTTTTGGAGCTTGCCACATCTTACCACTGGGATTTTTGCCCATTCCTCCTCGCAAAACTGCTCCAGCTCCTTCAGGTTGGATGGTTTGCGCTTGTGAACAGCAATCTTTAAGTCTGACCACAGATTTTCTATTGGATTGAGGTCTAGGGTTTGACTAGGCCATTCCAATACATTTACATGTTTCCCCTTAAACCACTCAAGTGTTGCTTTAGCAGTGTGTTTGGGGTCATTGTCCTGCTGGAAGGTGAACCTCCGTCCTAGCCTCAAATCACACACAGAGTGGTACAGGTTCTGTTCAAGAATATCCCTGTATTTATCACCATCCATCTTTCCCTCAACTCTGACCAGTTTCCCAGTCCCGACTGCTGAAAAACATCCCCACAGCATGATGCTGTCACCACCATATTTCACAGTGGGGATGGTGTTCTTTGGGTGATGTGATGCATTGGTTTTGCACTAGACATAGCGCTTTCTTTGATGGCCAAAAAGGTAAATGTTAGTCTCATCAGAGCAGAGCACCTTCTTCTTACATTTTGGGAGTCTCCCACATGCCTTTTTCGCAAAATCAAAACGTGCCATTTTGTTTTGTTGCTGAAAGTAATGGCTTTCTTCTGGCCACTCTGCCATAAAGCCCAACTCTATGGAGCGTACGGCTTATTGTCGTCCTATGTACAGATACTCCAGTCTCTGCTGTGGAACTCCTCCAGGGTTACCTTAGGTCTCTGGGCTGCCTCTCTGATTAATGCCCTCCTTGCCCGATCCGTGAGTTTTGGTGTGCGCCCGTCTCTTGGCAGATATGCTGTTGTGCCATGTTCTTTCCATTTGGTAAAATAGATTTGATGGTGCTCCTAGGGATCATCAAAGATATTTTTTTATAACCTAACCCTGACTTCTCAACAACATCCCTTACTTGTTTGGAGAGTTCCTTGGTCTTCATGGCAGTGTTTGGTTAGTTAATATATGTGGCAAATAATAGTGCTCTACAATCAACCTTCTATTAACAAACAAACAATTAATAATCTGGTACTAATATCCTTGATAGTGCTCAGAGCAATTAACTGTGTGAATATAATAAATCTAAAAACATGCGCCACTAAAAGGAGAACTATTACACCCCCAAACTAAACAGGAATATCCACACATACTAATAAATGGATGGCCTGTCCAAATGATGAACCATAATGAAAGCCACAACGATTCACCGGAAATTCCTCCAAACAGCCACTCCAGCTAGACTCTCAATCCATTAGGGATAATCAGCTGTTTTCTCTTGCTGCTCCTCTTGATTTTCCTCATTAAATATAGACACATGAAACAAGAGAGATGCATCATTGCGCAATGATAAAACACCAACATGGGTGTAGAGAATAAACAAATCCACTCACATATGTTTAAATCAACCAAAGCTTATTGTACATGGTCAGACACCTGTAGCACGATTAGTCCTCACACCACATCCATTGTGCTCACTGACAGGCACACTAGATGTAGTCACTTGGCTCCTTCTGGCGCGTTGCGTCAAATGCACGTGACTTTTTCAACCCTTGAAAAGGTCACAACATTTGACGCAACGTGTCGGGAGGAGATTATGATAGGTAAGGTATATTATATCATTAGACGGAATGTGTGCTTAGGAGCACAGGAGATATGGCTGTGTGCATAGCGTACAGCCAAATTTCCAGGCTGTAATGTAACAAATAGGTAAAAAGCCAAGGGGGTGAGTACTTTTGCAAGGCACTGTATAACACAGTTTAATATGCTAATTCATGCCTAGGCTGACTACAGCCCAGCAGCAACAATTTAGAAAAAAAGAATGTCCTCCTTAGGGCAGACTCCTTACATACAGTTTTTTGACCTATTTCAGTTGTATAATTCCTACAAGGAGCATAGGTGTGCACAGCCTATTGCATTAGGGTGTTTACCCCAATGCTCAAACACACATCTGTGTTTGTGTGTATATATAACACAGTTTAATATACTTCAGTTATGTATGAACACAGTGAGTGATCAGTACTGATCACTCACTGTGTTCATTTACAAAAGGAAGGTACCAGTAAATTACATAGGGGCCCAGGCAGCAGGGGGAATCTGCAGCACATGGATTTTTTAGGGGGTGCCAAGGCACACCTGGCACACCCTGTGCACACGAAGGAGGTTTTAGTGGCGATAACTCAGCAATCAGGGGGTCTAGATCAAAGAATCCTTCTAAAACAGAAGAAACTGTCTTATACATTGAATATATTTTGTGATTAGCAGTTTTTTCACAACTGGTGATATCACTTGTGGTTACGCACAAACATCGGCAAAGACGAGGCATAATGGATGCACCATGCCTTAACCATGTTATGCATACAAATATTTGATAATGTCAAAAAGGAGTCTTTATAGAACAACATTCTTTACTACAGTAAATGTCAAAAATCTCAAGCAGGAAAAAAAATTGTGTGACCTCGACTAGGATAGCATTGTAAAGACTAATTTTCCAATCAAAGGAGAGGACAACAAGCTTGTTTCAAAAGAATTCTTTTTTTTTAATTTTTTTTTTTTTTTTTTACATCTAAGAACCGTAGAAAGTGTCGGGCAAAGATAATGTGACTACCTTTGAAAGCATTCAAGTACTGTCACAAAGGTATTTTCACACTGAATATTGTAGTGAATAAACATAAAATAAAAGAGCTACTCATCAACATCAGGGAAGGTTCTTATATAGGAGCAGGCATTAAGATTCTTCCTCTACAAAGCAGCTGGCGCCAGCTCTGAGCTCTGCCTATTAATATTTTAAGGAATAAATATTTTTACGTGTAGCGGCTCCATTCATCTGAAGATTCAGGGGTAGGCGAGGAATTTCAAAAGCTCCTTATCTTTTTATTAGTAAGATATGAAAAGTATATATAAAATAAAATAAATAATAGTAAAATGGAGAAAGTGAATGTGCTTATTTCCTTTACAAAGTCCATGTATTTGTCACAGAGCATACACAACTATCCTTGGAATGGCAGATTGGTTGTGATCCAGTTACAATGTTCGGATCAGTAAGGAATAACAGAATCCATAAATGTTGTTTATCGGCCGAAGCACACTGAATATATATTAAAAATATGGTGCTCTCTGCAGGATGATACATACAGTACATATTAAATTAAGTCTACAGTAAGGTGACCAGATTCTTTTTTAATTAAATCCGGTGACATATTTTTTTTACTAGCAATGGCGGCAATTAGTGACTCTGCCCTTCGCCGCCACCGCCCCGCTCATGGCCTGTCAAGTCTTACTCTCCAGGCCCCGGCTACTACTGGGTGGGGTGCTGAGGAAGATCACTCCGCCAGGGAAGGCAAGGAGACGGGCAGGTGGCTGGCCGGGACAGAAGAACATGCGAGCAGAGCTGGATGGGCATGCACCCGAAACTGAAGAAATAGTCCATCCGCTCCGACCAGCACATGATCATCAGAAAGGGGCACAGAATAACTACCATAATTCTAGTAGTACTAAAGCTAGTAGGGGGTGTAATTCAGATTTTTTTTTTTTAATTCTGCACTGACTGCCTTTGAAATTGCCCCAGCCCCTGTCCAATTCCAATCCGGGGACAAAAGCGGGGACAGACTTGGTTCGGGGAAAGTGTCCTCAATCTGCGGACTGTCCCCGGAAACCGGGGATGTCTGGTCACCCTAGTCTACAGGCCAACAGCTTATTATACAGCTGAAATGTTATATTTATGTGTGAACTGTCTTACCTGCCAAAGGACTCCTCATCCTGGCCAGCCACTGTTGAGATTTATTTTTTATTGCTTTATTTATAATAGGCACTTATATAGTGCCATCAATTTATGCAGCGCTTTACACACACACACATATACATATGTATATATATATATATATATATATATATATATATTTTGTAATTCACATCATTTTCACACTACAGAGGGAGGTGGAGGATGGCAGAGGACACTGCATTGTGGGCAGGGGGTACAGAGCAATCCTGCGGGGGGAGATAGAGGATACTGTTATAGGGGGCAGAGGACACTACAGTGGGGGGGGGGTAATGTGAAGGGGGCAGAGGACACTTCATTGGAGGGTTTACAGAACACTACTGTGGGGAGAGGGGGCAGAGGACACTGCAGTGAGGGGGTTGATGTGAAGGGGGCAGAGGACATTGCATTGGGGGGTACAGGACACTACCCCGTGGAGGGAGGGTGCAGAGGACACTACAGAGGGAGGTGGGGGTGGCAGAGAACACTGCATTGTGGGCGGCGGGGGTACAGAGCAATCCTCCGGGGGGAGGGGGGAGATAGAGTACACTGTTATAGGCACTGCATTGGGGGGTACAGGACACTACTGTGGAGGGAATGGGGCTGAAGACACTACAGTGGGGGCTACAGAACACTACTATGGGGGGAGGGGGGCAGAGAACCACTGCTATGTGGGGCAGAGAACACTACAGTGGGGGGGGGGGGGTAATGTGAAGGGGGCAGAGGACTCTGCATTGGGGGGGGGGGGGGGGTTGATGTGAAGGGGCAGAGGACACTACTGTGGAGGAAAGGGGGCAGAGGACACTAGAGTGGGGGGGGGTGATGTGAAGGGGACAGAGGACAGTGCATTGGGGGTACAGGACACTACTGTGGAGGGAAGGGGGCAGAGGACACTACAGTGGGGGGGGGGTGTGAAGGGGCAGATTACATTGCATATTGGGGGCTACAGAACACTACTGGGGGGAGGGGGGCAGGGAACACTGCTATGTGGAGCAGAGAACATTAGAGTATGAGGATGATGTGAAAGGGACAGAGGACACTGCTATGGGAGGGTAATGTGATGGTGGGCAGAGGACACTACTGTGAGACACTATGTGTTCTTCATGCCATCTTTTTATTGGGAGCTTGATTTTTTTTTCTGCCTACTAACCCCCCCTACGTGTTTTTCAGGTAGCTCTTAACCTCTGAAAGGTACACCAATGCGTGGGCCGTGTTTGCCCACATAGGGATGCATGGGTGTTCATGGGTGGGATGCAGTGGCTACATGGACACAGCCACTGCTCCCAATTTGACATCTATGCGGGTGATCAGCCCCGAATGCACACTGTCTGCGTTTGGGGCCATGCATCTCGCTTGCAAGGATGTCATAGATTGCATTAAGATAAAAAACCTTTCTTCCTCGAATTTCCTTGGAGTTCAGCTTTATATCTACAAACGAATATAGATTTGTTCTTTTCTATGTCAAAATGCTGGCACAGGATTGTACTTTAGCCTAAACAAACCACATTGGTTTCTGCCTTGATCTCCACATAAAGGATTTTCACTTGCCTTCAGAGGTGAAAGAGAATGAGAGTTTGCAGTTGACATTAATCAATCTAATGCACTTTAGGCAAATGTAAGAACTGAACAGACACCAAGCTTTTACCCTTCAGCCTAGTCTACACATCGAGGCCCAGTAAAAAGCAACCTGGGCTGCACTTGGATGATACATATTACATACCAGCTTCCTCTATGACTCAACCAAGCTCCCCAGGATGAGTCTAATTAATTTAAAGGGACTCTATACCGGTTTTAAAAATAATTCAAGAATGTATTCTTAACCACTTCAGCACCGGAAGATTTTACCCCCTTCCTGACCAGAGCACTTTTTGCGATTCGGCACTGTGTTGCTTTAACTGACAATTGCGCGGACATATGACGTTGTACCCAAACAAAATTGACGTCCTTTTTTCCCCACAAATAGAGCTTTCTTTTGGTGGTATTTGATCACCCCTGCGGTTTTTATTTTTTGCGCTATAAACAAAAAAGAGGTCAATTTTGAAAAAAAAGCAATATTTTTTATTTTTTGCTATAATAAATATCCCCCAAAAATATATAAAAAACAAATTTCTTCCTCAGTTTATTCCAATATGTATTCTTCTACATATTTTTGGTAAAAAAAAATCATAATACGCGTATATTGATTGGTTTTCGCAAAAGTTATAGCATCTACAAAATAGAGGATAGTTTTATGGCATTTTTATTATTATTATTTTTTTATTAGCAATGGCGGTGATCAGAGATCAGAGATCAGAGATTTTTTGTGACTGCGACGTTATGGCGGACACTTTTGACACTATTTTGGGACCATTGTAATTTATACAGTGATCAGTGCTATAAAAATGCACTGATTACTGTGTAAATGACACTGGCAGGGAAGGGGTTAAACACGGGTTAAACAAACATTTCTAGAGGTTACCAGTTTTGAGTTGCAGAGGAGGCCTAAGGCTAGAAGAATTTCTCTCGCTCTAAGGCCTCATGCACACTGGACGTTAAAATAACGTTATAAAAACGCCAGTAGCTTTGCAGTGAGTTTTTCAACTTTTTTCAATGTTTTTGCAATAGCGTTTTATATCATTTTTTAGCGTTCTTCCACGTTAGAAGAATTTTTTTTTTATTTCAATGGATCAAAAACTTTAAACGCTGGTAAGCGACGTTTTTGAACGTTTATCGATGTTTATCAACGTTAGAGCGTTTTACAAAAAAGTCTCTCAGAACCCACTAGTTTTTTTGTTTTTTTTTACTGCTCAAAAACGCCACTGCCCAAAACTGCTGATAACAGCCTATGTGTGTATGGACACATAGGATAACATGATGGAGAGTTTAATGACTGTAGAAAAAAACATCTACAGCCAAAAACAGCTGCTGTAAAAACGTCAAAATGTCCAGTGTGCATGAGGCCTAATGATCATGGCGATACCTCACGCGTGAGGTTTTAACACCGTTTTCATTTGCGGGACCTACTCGCGCATGCGTTTGCTGTTGCGTGCAAGCTCATCAGGACGGGGCACTTCTTATTTTACTTTTAATTGTTTATTTTGACACTGTATTTAAAAATAAAAATAGTTTGGGTCACTTTTATTCCTATAAGGCCCATTTCACACATGCGGACAGTATGTCCGTATTTCATCCATCCATTTGCGGATGAAATACGGACATACATGCATCCCTATGGGATAGCAGGTGTCTGCGGATGAACATCCGCAGACACCCGCTATTGTCCGCCTCCGCTACTGTCCGATTCTGCAGACGGAGGAAAATCCTATTTTTCTATCTGTCTGCAGAGCGGATCTGATGAACACGGACAGACGGTCCGTGCTCATCCGATCCCCATAGAGGAGAGCGGAGATCTGACAGGGCGGTCCCTGCACAGTGTGCGCAGACAGCCCTGTCCGCCGCCGGCTCAGCGGGGACAACGGAGGGATCCCCGCTGAGTGAGCGGATCATCACGGGGCGGATCATTACTGATCCGTCCCATGTGAAAGGGGCCTTACAAGGAATGTAAACATCCCTTGTAATAGAAAAAAAAAAGCATGATAGGACCTCTTAAATATGAAATCTGGGGTCAAAAAGACCTCGGATCTCATATTTACACTAAAATGCAATAATATATATATATATATATATATATATATATATATATATATATATATATATATATATATATAT
Organism: Lithobates pipiens; assembly: GCF_037356315.1. Taxonomy (NCBI): domain Eukaryota; kingdom Metazoa; phylum Chordata; class Amphibia; order Anura; family Ranidae; genus Lithobates; species Lithobates pipiens. Next base: position 31,479,333 of record NW_027507903.1, on the reverse strand, counting down.
ATATATATATATATATATATATATATTCACTTGAAAATAAATAAATGTTTGGCGTTGCTTCCCCGCTCCCATGCTATAGAGCCGAGTGGGGGCCACCTTCCCCTCAGTCAGCAGCCAGGCATCCACGGAAAAGGACACGATCGGGAGGGGTTGGCACCTCTCCCGCCGCCGATAAAAGTGATCTCATGGCGAATCTGCCTCGGAGACAACTTTTATCTGAAAGAGAAACACACAACGTTCCAGAAAATACCGGGGTTATGGCAAATAGCTGCTGCCATAATCCCGGTATTTGGCATCAAAATACAGACGTATGGGTACGTCGCTTTACGTGAAGTGTTCAAAGTCACTTCAACTCAAAAAAGCTCTTTCTTGGCCTCCTCTAAATCTCTAAAATCTATTTTTCTTGCTGCTGAGATTTGATTTCCGCTTAGAGGGTATCTATATTTGCTCTCCATGATTCCACTGTATGTAGGAATCTAGTCACCCTCTCTTGCTTACTCCTGAGATGGACAATGAACTCACTGGGGACGTTACAAGGAGGCAAAAAATACAATAAAAATAATATAATAAAGAAAATAGATTACAGGGCCATTAGTTAGTAGACATGTATGGATTATTTTTGGAGAATAAATATAATTTAGCGTCAATTTAAAAATAGTACAAACAAAACTATGCCCATTCGTTGAGCTAATAATAAAAAAAAAATCAGTGCACAGGACCCAATTCTCCAAGCTGAGATAAGATCGAATCCTGCTCATTTCAATTAAAAGTGTAGCCACCACAAAGCACCGTGACAGATGCAGAATCTTCACTTTTTAAATTAAACTGAATAAAAGTTGATATTATCTTCACTATTGAGGACTGAGTCTGAGTGCTACTTTATAATTATTAGTATTGGGAAAATGTGGACTGTATGTTCTTCAACCAATGTGTGAATTAAAACGGAACATCACCTATTAAAACCAACATCACAAAGGACAGTTCTGCTTCCCCCCCCCCCTTTTTTTTGTATCAGATATCTATTTGGGAAGGTACCCGCTCCACTTCTGCTCAGATCGTCTAGGCCAGGGGTGTCCAACCTTTTGACCTTCCTGGACCACATTGGAGGAAAAAGGGATTTTTTGGGCCACATATGAAACACACTAACAATAAGGATAGCTGGTGATGAGCAGAAAAAGTCGGGCAGATTACAAGTTAACAATCACTAATATAGAGAATGTACCTATCTGTGTAATAAAACTTAATTTTTTTAATAATTTTTTTTAGTAAAAAAGTAAATAAGGGCAACATAAAACTAGCAGTATATTTGACAATGTTTTGGATAATGAACGCAGCCTTTTTCAACCAGGGTGAATTGAGGTTTCTTCAAGGGTGCCTAGGCAAAATAGCAAAAAATTTATCAAAAATTGTATATAAGCCAGCAGGTGGATCAAGCCTTCCTTTTAGTTACATAAAGCCACGGGTTTTCATTATGCAACATTACGACTTTTTAGACACTGGTATCTTAACAACCAATGATGTCATTGGTTGATAATGTTTGTCACCTCCGCAGCATATTTGTTTGCCTCCTCTGCCTCTCTCCCTTAAAGCGGAATTCCACCAAAAAATGGAACTTCCGCTTTAAGGGAAGGTGAACCCCTGACATGCCATATTTGGCATGTCATTTTTTTGGGGGGGAGAGCGGAAACCCTCATTTTAGAGGGTTCCAGCTCCTACTTCCTCCCGGCGCACTGCGGCGTCGGAAGCAAGTTAACCTTTCCTCCCCCCCCCCTCTCGGCAATCATCTGGGAGACGTCACAGGTCCCAGATGATTGCCCGGCCAGTCACAGCACGCCACGTGACTCGCGCATTCGCAGTGCGCGCCTGGCTGTGAAGCCACAGTCGGGCGCCCACAGCTGTCTGATGGAGATTAAGGGGAAAAGAGAAATACTGCAATACTAGTCAGTACCAGTGTGCAAAAGTGTATTGGAAGAAAGAGTCACCTCTAACATTGGGTGTCCTAGCTCTGGATACTGCTGCATTATGTAAAACCATTAGAATCGTTTTTTACATTTTAGAATGGAGTACCTTGAGACTGTCCATAATTTTAAAGGGTGCCTTGAGACTGTCCATAATTTTAAAGGGTGTCCTGAGATTGGCGATGATTTTAAAGGGTGCCTTCACTAAAAAAAGGTTGAGAAACAATGTTCTAGACACTGGCATCCTAACAACCAGCAACAGTTAATAAGGAGGATGTCTGTTGCCTCCACAGCATCCTTGTTTGACCCTCCTGTACCCCATCTTCCTTAGCACTGGGGTAATATTAGCTGATGGAGAGGAATTGAGGGAGAAGAGAAACATTGGAATACTAGTCAGTACCAGTGTGCAAAAGTGTATTTGCTTTGGAAGAATAAATCACCTCTAACTTTGTGTGTTCTACGTGTGGATGTTGCTACATTGTGTAAAGCTATTCCAAAATGTTTTACATTTTAGAATGGGGTGCCTCAAGACTGTCCATATTTTGGATGGTGCCTCGAGACTGTCCATCATTTTGGATGGTGCCTCGAGACTGTCCATCATTTTGGATGGTGCCTCGAGACTGTCCATCATTTTGGATGGTGCCTCGAGACTGTCCATAAATTTTGGATAGTGCCTCAAGATTGTCCATAATTCTAAAGGGTGCCTTGACTAAAAAATAGTTGAGAAACACTGAACTAATGCATCAATATCTGGTGGATGTAGTAGCAATTTTCAATAGATTCTCAAGGTGCTCATCAGATATTTTGGATCAAATTTTCTCCTTTGTATGCTTCATCCTTAAAAATGGTTGCTCACAAATATAGGTGCTGCCAAAAATTGTGAAGAGTGTCAGAAACCATGAAATCAGACTGAGACAGAAGTATAGTTAAATCACACTTGTTTAATAATAAAAGTAAAAAGAACAAACGTAGTTAAAACATAGCCAAAGTTCAGTAACCGGAACGGATAGTCAGCCAAGCCAGAAGTCAGGGATCAATGTAGTGGAACAGCAAGCAGGATCTGTAGCCAGAAGAGATGTCAGCAAAGCAAGTCTTTACACAGGAATGCAGGAGGCTGTGTGATGTTGACCAAAGTGAAGGCAGAGATCCTTTGGGCTGGATGGCTTAAGTAGGCAGGACTAACGAGCAGGAAATCATCAACAGCTGAATAACTGTGGAGAGATAGGAGCTGGCAATTAGCCGACAGCTGAGCAGCCAGCTCAGAGAAGGAAGGGCTGAGCCCAGCCCTGACAGAAGAGTGAGAGATTTTTCTTTGGGAAGATAAAATTTATAAAAGTCCTGTAAAAAGACACTGTCAAAATGTTCTTTAGCCTCATGTGTTCACTAAGTGTAAATGCATTCTTACAAAAATCAACCCAAAAATCAGCATTAAGTAAGTTTACGATTTTGTGTTTGGCTGCAATCATAGCCATCTTGGGCTGCAGGCAGACCATGGGCTGCAGGTTGGACACCCCCGGCCTAGGCGATCCAAGCACATGTCACATGTCCCAAGTGGATGCGGGTCGATTGAGAAAGTGCAGTGCTACTTACATGTGCACAGCGGGAAGCTGTTTGTGAAGCCCCGGGAAGTCACAGGTGGCTTCCCACATCCAAGATGGTGGCACCGGGGACCCAAAGGCCGGCAAATAACTGGTCTGGGTGAGGAGAGCCCTGGATTCCTGGGGCTGGTAAGTGCATATTTATTAAAGTGTAAGTAAACCCCCCTATCGTTCTCAGCCAGGGAAGCTGCCATCTTTGCCTCTGTTTAATCTATAACTGCCATGAAGCTGCACATGTGATCAGGTATGACACCAGCTATTGGATGGTTTGACAGTTCGGTTAAAAGCACAACCAATTGGAGTGTTACATTTCCGGCACGTGCCGGAAATGAACCTGTTTCATGGATAGGTTTACTTCCACTTTAAATAAAGTATGACATGTTTGTTAGTTTACAAAAAAATATGTTTACAATCACTTTAAGGTCTTTTTCTACTAAATTATTCAAATGATTTTTAAAAACATATACTGTTATAAATTTAAATTGTCATATAAAAAAATACTAAAAGGGTAACTCCACTTTCATGGGAAAGGAAATAGCAAATAAAAAAATAATATAGCGTATACAATTGTGACATAAGTCATATTGTAATTAAATGTTATTAAAAATTACCTTTCCTTTTCAATCTGCAGCTTGGTAATTTTCTGTAAAATGCAATACGGCAATCTGGAGGTGTTCTGTATACAGACTGTGTACAGAACGCCCCCCAGATATGTCATTTCCTGCTTTTGTGATTGGCTCTGCACTAAGATACAAATCAGAATCCAGGCATCCCCTGCAACAAAAAATGTCATGTTTGGTGTGATACTCCCAATAGGAAATCAGGTCTAAAGGGATGCTGACTGCAATTTTCCTCATTAGAGCCCTGCAGGTGTAGCAGCTGATTGATATTTATGAAACCACTCCCATTAGATTAATTTCGCATCATGGTCACAGCCAAACAAACTCTTCAGAATAACAAAAGGTAGGAATCTGCACCAAAGGTTGTTATAATCCTTGCAATATACATAGAACACCCAGAGAGGAATGTTTTTTTTCTCAACAAAAGTGGAGTTACTCTTTAAAGTGGAAGTAAACTCCTCTATCGTTTTCAGCCAAGGAAGCTGCCATCTTTGCCTCTGTTTAATCTTCAACTGCTATGGTGCTGCACATGTGATTCGTTATGACACCAGCCATTGGATGGTTTGGATAGTTTGGCCGAGAGCACAGCCAATGTGCAGTTAGCATTCCCGGCATGACTTTTTTTTTTAACTGTTTAAATCCATGGGTTTACTTCAACTTTAAATAAATATGAAAGTAATATGCAGGGGTCAAGTCCTGGGGAAAAAAGTGTGGGAACTCCCACCCAAGATCCACTCCCCCACCAAAAAATAAAAAATAAATGATGCACTCATATGCACGAACGCTTCAAAAGTGGTATTTTTCATCCAATTTTCGTATTGTGTGTATGAAGCTTAACTGTTAGTACATAAAAAAAAAAAACAATCCTCAATAAACATAAATACAGTAATTCTCTGAATACTCAGCATTCATTCAATTGTGCTTCCATGCAAATGTTAACATCATGTTCTGATCTTTATTGGGGAATTTTATTTTGTATATAGAGTGTTTATGTGGTGAGTTTACACTTTTCATTGAACAGAGTTTGGATAACACAGGGTTAAATGGAAAGGTCATAAATGAACTGCACATTTGCACATTATCTGGACAGAATGCTTGAGGAGATAGTGATGTGTTCCTGCTTAGGAGATGCATGTTAGGTTGGGGGGCTGCAAACTCTGCAGGGGCTCCAACACACACTCGCTGCTATTCCAACCCTTCACATATTTCCACATAAACTTCCCTCTGGCATTAAATTTGCCAGGTATTGTGCTCAGCTTACCACCTCAAACTAATGTTCCTCCCTCAGCTCACCTCTCTCCCTGCATGTCCTGAGAGCAGAATAGCTGTGCTCCTCCTCTGGGTTCTCTCATCATATGGCACTGAAGATAGAGGAGGGTCGGCGGGAAGGAGAGCATCACGAGAGGTCTGACTAAATACAATCTCTTAGCAGCAGGGATCTGATCTACCTGTCAGCTAGCTGTGATTGACAGGTAGATCGAAGAGGAAGCTGCCATGGGGCCCCCTACTGGCAATGCCTGAATGGTCAGGTGTGCGGCACTTACTATTCTGAGCTGTGTCGGCAGCTGCTGGTGTAGCACCTGCCACACAGCTTGCATACTTCAAAGTTTTGCAGGACACGGCTGCTAATGGGAACTGAGTTCCTGTTGTGGAAAAAGTACAGGAACTCCGTTCCTATGCATTCCCGCAGGACTTGACCCCTGGTAATATGCTAAGATTTCCTTAAGGAAGAGGTCCAGCTCCCCACAAAAAAATACTGTAGCTGCTGACTTTTAATATTAGGACACTTACCTGTCCTGGAATCCAGCGATGATGGCACCCTAGCCATTGGCTCTTGGGTGCTGCAGCTTCACAGCCGATTCCCTACTGCGCATGCACAAAGCTTGCTGCGCTTTGTGAATGGCCTGGCGCCGGTGAAAGGAGGGAGGCCAAACTTCCAGGGGACCTCACATCTTGCTGCAGCGAGGTCTCTTGGAATTGGGGATGAGTACCTAGCAAAAACAGGTACCCGATACCCTCTCCAAAAGATGCCAAATGTGGCACGGGGGGGGGGGGGGGGTGTACAGATAAGCCGCTTTTGGGTGGAACTCCTCTCTAATTGAACAATTTCTAAGAAATGCCAGTTACCTCGCTGCCACTTCTACCTTTGCTTCCTAAGTCCCTGAGCTAAAACAAGTCATCAAATGAGGAGTTTGTCTTGTTGCTTGGCTGTCATTCTCATCCAATGGTTTCAATGCCTTTGGAGTTACTAACCTGGAAAAAAATATGTTGGTCAGAGGTTTTCACCTTCACTTGCTACATTCTTTTTCTGCATCAGTGTTTCAGAAAGTAATAAAACCAGAGGCTGCCAGGCAACTACCATTTTTTAGAAGGAGGTCAGCGAAATTACCTTCTAAAAGCTCTTTTCAGTATAGGTTACTTTAACCGCTTGCCGACTAGCCGCTGTCATTTTACTGCAGCAGGTTGGCATGATCCCGCAAACCGTAGCTATACATTGGCTTGTGGGATCGGGATAGCAGGTACTCACATGCCAGCTGCACAGTGGGGTGCTGATGCTCGTGACCGATGTTCACGATGACCACTGGCCATGAGCAATAGAACAGGGACGAGTGTGTGTAAACATACACTTCCCTGTTCTGAGAGGCGTGACAGACGGTGTGTTCCTATTAGCTAGGAACCACGATCCCTCACTTCTAGCAAGTCCCCCTCCCCCTCAGTTAGAACACGTAGCAGGGAACACAGTTAACCCCCTTGACATATTTACAGTAATCCGTGCATTTTTAGAGCACTGATCGCTGTATAAATATCAATGGTCCCAAAAATGTGTCAAAAGTGTCTGATGTGTCCGCCATAATGTCGCAGTCCCAATAAAATCGCAGATCGCCGCCATTACTAGTAAAAAAAAATAATAATAAAAATGCTAAAAACCTATGTCCTATTTTGTAGACGCTATAAATTTTATACGCTTATCGTGATTTTTTTTTTACCAAAAATATGTAGGAGAATACATATCGGCCTAAACTGAGGAAAATGTAGCTTTTTTTTAAAAAGAAATGGTGATATTTATTATAGAAAAAAGTACAAAATATTGTGTTTTTTTCAAAATTGTCACTCTTTTTTTGTTTATAGAGCAAAAAAATTAAAACCGCAGAGGTGATCAAATACCACCAAAAGAAAGCTGTATTTGTGGGAAAAAAAAAGGACATTAATTTTGTTTGGGTACAGTGTCGAACGACCGCACAATTGTCAGTTAAAGCGAAACAGTGCCAAATCACAAAAAATGGCCTGGTCATTCAGCAGCCAAATTTTCCCAGGGCCAAAGTGGTTAATAAATACAAATATTATTTTAAAAAACATTATAGCCCAGTATTGTTCTGCAAAGGCAGCGCCGCTTAGTGTGAATTAAAGCTTTGGGAAGATCAAAGGAAAGGCACAGTTCAGTTTATGTCCATGTTGGTTACAAAATGACTGTTTGAATGTGTGAGAGGTCCTGATGTGAGGATAAGAAGCTTTTGTGTGTGGCAGGTTAACATTGCTGTTCAGAGCTGCTTGTTAGTCCTGCCAGTCACTGGAAGTGAGTAGACAGAGCTCTTGTAATTCCTTCCTTTGTGAAATTTTTAAAAGATATGTATAGTGTTTCTCCATGTATTTCTATACTTTTTGACTCTTCTGTCTGGTTCCAACTTTTACACCATACATCTAATTTAGGATAATCACATACCATAATTATTTATCAAAAATAAAGACACTTGCAACTGGGACAGTTATGGTGTTCCAAGGTTACATTAGTAATCAAAATGCTAAAAATATAGGTTGTTTTCCATTATCTGGGAGCCACTGCCTCGGTTTTCTGTGAGCAGAAAGGCTACCCTAGGGAGGTAGAAGAAGGGGGTTACTGGCACCGTATACGCTCCATCCCACCTACATGCCTCTCAGATAATTGACCACTGGTTCCACTGACCTATTAGCTATCTGAAAGAGGATTGTTCTGTTTCAAGCACCACTTTATGCATTGATATATCTCCTTTAGACCTTGGTCCGTCCAGTCATTACGTCACCTTCTAGATAAGCGCTCTCCACAGACGACAGCTCAACTCCCGAATAAGTCATGGCAGTTTAATCCAACATAGTTTTACTTGTTAAATGCAGCAGACAATAATCTTCTAAACCTTGTACCCACTGAGGGAACATTAAGGAAAAAACAGTGGGTCTAAGGACTAAACTGACTTACATGCAGGTAAACTGGAATATACCATTTTACAGACATTAAACTACAAGTTGTAGTTACACTGAATTGCCACTAGATATCAGCAAGATATGTATACATGACATAATTAAATCTAAAGCAAAGGTGATGGATATACAATAAGCTTGGCTTTACTGTCTCTGATTTCAAGGGACTGTCCCTGATTTGGAACAAAGTCCCTCTATCTGATCTACTGTATATAATTCTATATAAAATAAACGTTTTATCTTTAAATAAATATTTCCCAATGCTAAACCTTTCATTCAAATTCTAAGTTGCTGCATCTGTAAATTTTAAAAGCCAATACAGATAAAGCAATAGCAGTGGTAAAAAAAAACACTTGTGTTTAACTAATCTTTTTTTTATTTCATTCTCATTTAAGGGGTGAGGCAGGGGGTGTGTCCTGTGCCTACATACTTTTGCTAATAGGTGTCCCTCATTCCAATCTCGAAAAGTTGGCAGGTATGGATAAGTGTTCCAGAATAGGGATTGACCACAAATGTAATTATTATTCTTCCCAGTGCCCATCATACTAATGTACTGTGAACTGTAGATAAAGTAATCATTAGCAGGGGTCCCCTGGGACCAGAGAGTTATTCCAAGGGCTCCCCCATGTTAAAATGGTAGTAAGATGGAAGTATTATCAGCCAGAACAGCGCACCACTGGAGGACTTCATTCTAAGGTAAGTATTTTATAATGTGCCAGTATGCAATGCATACTAGCACATTATCCCATTGCCTTACAGTGGATTTTTATTTTATTTTTTGAAAGTCTGCTGTTTACTATCACTTTAAAAAGGTCTTGAAAGACAGCACTAGACTGTAAGGCTAACTAAAAATATATCAACACCATACCTCCCACATTTTTGAGATGGGAATGAGGAACACCTTTTAGCAAACAAATGTTCTGTAGGTATAGAACACACCTCCGCCACATCCCCTTAAAGGAGAATTATACAAAAAAAAGATCAGTTAATTTAACAAGTGCTTTTTTTCTACCACTACTATTGAGGAGGAAAAAGGGACTTTGTTCCGAATGAGGGACATTCCTTCGAAATCAGGGACAGTTGGGAGCTATGCAACAATCAAAGGCTAACTAAAATGTATTGTCAAAAAATGGCAATCAGAATCCCTGATATACAAATAAGTATAAAAGTCAACGTTTGCAAATTAAATAAAAAGCTATGAATAATAAGAAAATAACTTTTAAAAAATATAAAAATGAACGAACACTATCACTGTTTAAATGTTACAAAGAATATAATGGAATATGTAAAAAGGAAATCAAGGACGCAAAAATTCAAAACTAATGACAGATTACAAAAGATAGTAGGACAAAACCCAAAACATTCTTCAAATATATTAATAGTAAAAAAGGTCAGGTCTGAGCATGTAGGCCCTTTACAAAATAATCTACAGTGGGTGACTGGGGACAAAGAGAAGGCAAATTTAATAAATACTTTCTTCAGCTCTGTGTATACAAAGGAGCATGGGGGAGCTCATGTCAATAATGGGGATGGTATTGAACTGGCCCCAAATAATCCACAATAGCTCAAAATTTATATGGTCCAGAAATATTTAGACAGAATAAAGGTGAATAAAGCACCTGGATCAGATGGCATCCACCCATGGATAGAAAACAAAAAATTATTGCACTTGTGTCAACATCAATCAATAGAAAGCTGTAATCACATCTGTAAGATATTTATCATAAATAAAAAAAATATAAAGTGTTGCACTAACATGAGTGAAAAATAAAATAGTGACATATACAAAACAGTGCTCAATTGGGAATCGAGTCCTAAATTTTCTACGAGTCCCATAAATGGTGAGTAGTAAATCTTGCAGCCAAGGATCAGAGAAGAAATTAATCAAACTCCCTCTATGGCAGGGGTATTCTCTTACCAGAAGGCCAGGACCCCCTAATGCGAACTTTAAACTTGCTATGGGGTTTCCCCCTATTGCACGTGCTCCAACAGGGATCGCAGAAACAATGGAAGTGTTATATAGTCCACAATGAAGGCCATGGACTCCCAAAGTGTGATATGAATAAACAAAACACTATATAGTGTTAAACCTTAAAAACGAGTATTTATTGTAAAAGATTAACACTCACATAATTGGACAAGATATAGGCATAAAACAAAACACATCCAGATTGGTAAAATGGCATCCGCCTTCACTTCTGGGTAGAGTAATGACGTAGACAAATAACTCTACCCTAGATGTTTCGTCTCGCTAGGACTTCTTCAGCAGCTATGGATCCTAAAATGATTGAGCTTTTTCATTTCAAACCTAATTTTTAGGGACTCTGTAATGATTGCAATAGTACCACTGGATTGGTGTAAGGCCAATGTGGTACCTATATTTAAAAAGGGATCAAAGTCTTTACCAGGTAACCATAGACCCGTTAGTTTAACTTCTATAGTTGTAAAGTTACTGGAGATTTTGATAAAAGACCACATAGCGTTCTTTCTGAAAAAAAATATTTTAAGCAATTGGTTGAACTACATGGACTTGTGTCTTTTTTTCAACCAGACTAACTATGTAACAAATCTGTATATGAAATACAATAATCAAACTATGGAACAGCTAGCCGTCAAAAGTGGAAGTGCATATCAGGAGACCGCCCGATCAAGTGTATATTGAAAAGGCTTTAGCTTTTCTCCTCCCAGTCCACTCCTTACTTAAGCCACATACACACCACTAGTTTCTTTTTGTGCTCAGATCAGAGCCGCTGTCCTAACAAGCTGATGTTAGTACAGCAATCCTCCCTGCTGTGCTATTGTGTTTTGACAGGGGGGAGCACAGGGGGGAGCACCCCCCGCCAGAACACTTAGGTCAGCACTCTCAGCCATTGACCATTGGCCATACACACAAGCTGGTTTCCATTGAACCGGCCGATGCCAACCGACATTCGGCCCATGTGTAGTAGACTTAATGTATTTTACCCTCTCATTTGTAGGGGAAGACAAGCTGAAGCCGTTTTGTTATACACTTGATTGAGCGGTCTCCCGGTGTGCACTTCCGCTCCTCTTTTTGACAGGTTGTCTGATTGGGCTGGGTCGGCCCTTTAGAAGCTAGCACCTGCCAATGTCTAGAGTCATTGGGTTGATGTATTGGGGCTTAGAGCAGCTTTGTTTACATGGCTCACAATGAAACAACAAATCCGAAATCCTTGTTGGAAAAAAAAATCAGATAAATGTTACTCAAATAACTTAGAATATATATTTAATGAAATAGGCTGTAGTTTTCCTTCAGCCATGCTGCCAAGCTGTTCCTGAACATTGTATGATTTTGGCATTCCAGCTATTTTTTAATTAAAAACCCAAAAAACAGCACTCTGTGCCCACCTAGTTTCATCCTTTGATTGCCAAATAATGTAACCCCCCCCTCCCCCCCCCCCAAAAAAAACAACATTCTGTTGCTTCTCGTTTTATAGTGATTTCTCCATACTCATGTGTTTGTGGTGTTCCATCAATACCAAGTGTATCATATGCCCCGATAGAGAAAAATAAAACAGATCTTGGTCCGATTATCCGTGACTTGCCAGAAAAAGTCATAATTATAATTTGATACTCAATTATTAGCAACTTAACCCCTAGACAATATAAAATTGTGATTGGGATCAACATTTCTAGTTCTTGCCATGCAGTCTTACAGAATGCATTTTCAAATGATGATTATTGGGATCAGGGAACAGCTGCTCTAATTAGCTGATAATGGCAGATCCAGTCTGGAAGAACGGTCTTTAGGAACATGATGTAACGCTAATTAGAATGAAACGCCTGTTAGCAGCATGGAGTAAGAGTGATCTTCACAATCGGAAACAAACTGACATAGCTTAAATTAATTTCTAGGAACCTGTTTGTCAATTTACTGTATTCCTCAAATTCTGGATTTTCTGTTTAGTCACATATTTCACAAGGACTCTGCGTTGGTTCATATGTGATTAGATATGTCAAATTAACATAGAAACAAAAATGATGTCATAGCGTCAGATTACCTCACCTGCCCCGGTCTGCAGTTATTTCCTAAACTGGTTAGTTTTGTGCCCTTAAAGAAGTAAATCCTGATGGGTTTTACTTCCTCTTTTGCTCGCTGCAAAGCCTGAAAATGAGAAGCATAATAGGCATACTAGCCCATTATGTGCCACTTACCTGCAAAAGAATCCAGCGATGTCCCCTGTGTAGGCAGCATCCATCTTCCTGCCCCTCTTCCTTCCGGGATGCAGACTCCGGCTCTGTGATTTGCCGGAGCTGCGTGACGTCACTCCCACGCATGCGCATGGGAGCCACGTTTAATGGCACGGGCTAGGGAAGAAACGGCACTCCGTTTAGTTTCTTCCCCGCGCATGCGGTGGAATTTTTGGCGGACTACAAGTCAAATATCTTCTAACCGGCGCACGTTTAGGAGATATTTCCACTACCTATAGATAAGCCTTATTCTAGGCTTACCTATAGGTAGAAGTAAAAAAAAAAGTGGGTTTACAACCACTTTGAATTTTAAATAATCATTGACATGAGAAATTCATCATGGATGGATGGATCTCAATGGATCATAGGTCTGAGGGTAGTCTATGACCTTTGAAGACATCTTGGGATGCATTTACTACAGACTAGTTGGCCGTTGACTTTGCAAGAGAATTTGCCCCAGAGCTTAGGCAGCCCATACATTTTTTTTTTTCATTCAACCAGAGGGTTGAATGAAAAAAAAAAAAAAATGGTTAGATACCCCCATCCACACACTTGATGTGGATGGGGGATTCCCCCCTGCTGGGCTATTGCATTCTGACAGTGGGACCGCTGTCACAGGGAGGAGGGAGATTAGGGAGCAGCTGCAGGACTGAGAACATGTAACATGTTCCCCTTTTCCAAAGTTGAACTTATCCGTTAAATCGGAACGTCTGTCATTTTTTCATCTTTCCATCTATTAAATATTCTGCCCTTGCTGCTTTAACTTTGGATAGTAAATTGTTCTTTTCTGCCAGTAAATACCTTATACAGCCCATTAATACAAGAATATATAATAAAGCAGAACTAAAGACAAAGATTGATGCCCCATACACACGGTCAGTCCGACCACAAAACCCGTGAGATTTTTTCCGATGGATTTTGGCCGAAACTTGTGTTGCATACACGCGATCGCACAAAGTTGTCGGAAAATCCGATCGTTCTGAAGGAGGTGACGTCAAACACGTACGTTGGGACTATAAACAGTAGCCAATAGATTTCGTCTCTCAGTTTATTCTGAGCATGCGTGGCACTTTGTCCGTCAGAATTGTCTACACACGATCGGAATTTATGCGATCGGATTTTGTTGTCGGAAAATTTTAGATCCTGCTCTAAAAATTTGTGTTTTGGAAAATACGACAGAAAAAGTCCAATGGAGCCCACACACGATTGGATTTTCCAACAACATGATCCGATCGCTGGAAAATCCAACCGTGTGCATGGGGCATAATTTCAATTTTGGATAGAGTAAGGGAGAAATATAACCCCATTAGTTTTTTTGTTACCTGTGTTCCATTGAGGACCTATCCCTTCCTTTCCTGTACCCAGTGCCGGGCACTAATCTGAACGCTCATCCTCTAAGAATAAATTCCACCCTCCTACCATCCCACCCTGCTGAAATCCCCCCCCACCTCAAATCCTTTTTCTCCACATATGCCCCCAGCACAAACCCCCCCCCCCCCCCCCAACCACAGACATTTTTTTTTAAAACCCCAGCACAAATCCTCTACCCCCCAAATTTCCCCACCAAGCACAAATTTCCGCCGCACTCCAAAATCCCCCCTCCCGGCACAAATTCCCCTCTCCCAATCCCCCATCCTGGCACATAAACTCTCTACCATATTACTTTTGTAGCACACTTTTGTTCCCCATAACATAAATCCTCTTGCCCCATCCCCCCTTCTAATACAAATCTCCCCAAATCACCACTCCTAGCACACCTCCCCAAATGTGCCCTCCTAGAACACTTCTTATCCCCTACTGCTTCCCAAATTCCCCTTCCCAGGGCAGCCACCCCTCCTGCCCCCCAATCTCCTTGTGGTGCCCCCCCCACATGATACCACAGTACCAAGGGCAGCCACCCCTCCTGCCCTCCCATTGTCTTGCTCCTGTATGTACCTGGTACAGTCAAAAGTGAGAGGGAATCCCTCTTTCCCATGCTATCCTGGGAATTTATTAATATTAGGCTCCATTCACACTTGGAGGAAAATTTTAGTTTTTTTGTTTTTTATATGCTAGAAATATTTATATGTGGTGTGATAATCATTAGATTTCAACCATACTTTGCTGCAAAGTGCTGCACTCCTAAATGATTGCCTTGGGAGCTGATTATCAAGCATTTAAATTGGTGGAACAACCTAATCTATTCCATCCATGTATTTTACAACCGTGTAAAAATTCCGATTTGTTTTCGAGAATTCCCTTAACCTGGCCTAAAGTCAAAGCTTGCCATCTGTTTTCATCGTTAAGTCCAACAGAGTTTTTCTTTTTTTATTTATGTTGCCTTTTCAACGGCGATGCTACCTGGGCAAACCATGAGCTGGCGCAATCATAGATCACCGAAACGAGTTCCCTGGTACACCCATAATGCTATATACTACTCTTTTTTTACCCTTCAGCTTTTCAGAGTATTACTGTATTATACCTGGAAGAGAAATAAAACTGTAAAAGGAAGAAACAGAGGAGAAATTATTGTCTTACATAGAATCTGTCTGCTAGAAAGAAAATGCTCATTAATTCATTCACTAATTCAATTTAAAAAAAATAAAGTTTCTGCTGAGTAGAGATGAAAGGACTTAAAGTGTTACTAAACCCACAACAGTAAAATCAGTCTGTATATCAGTGGCGGCTGGTGCTGTATATTTTTCTTGGGGGGGGGGGGGGAGACACCTATCGACACCCACCCTCCTAAGACTCCCTGACCAATCGGGTCTCAGGACCCGCTTCCCGATTGGCCGGGAGGAGAATCAGGAAGACAATAGCGAATATTAATTTGCTATTGTCACACAACTGGGTATGTTCGGAGCGCAGTGCTCTGCGCCTAGAGCCCACCCTTTTTTGAAGCCAATTAGAGCCTCAGGCTCTAATCATGCGCTTAAAAAAAATCCCATTCAAATCCATGTGTCCGGCGCCCTGTATGTAGATTAGGGAGAAGCCGGGTGCATGGTTTAGGGGGGCAGCGCCCCTGCACCCCATTTGGACGGCCGCCACTCCATGTCATACTCACTGTGAAACCTTAAGTGGTTGTAAACCCTTGCAATCCACTTTTTTCTACAGGTAAGCCTATAATAAGGCTTACCTGTAGCTACCCCAGATATCTTCTAAACCTGCACGGTTTAGGAGATACCCCCTGTACCTGCATGTGCCAATGTTATCAGCACATGCACACTGAAGCAATGGCATGTATGTGCCGTTTGCTTCAGTGAGTGTGCCATTACCAGCGGCTCCCGCGCGCATTCACTGGAGTGACGTCATCGTGGCTCCAGCCAATCACATCGCCGGAGCCGCGATACCTGGACGTAACTCCAGGGAGAAAGTACGCCGGCCGGTGCTGTGTAGGGGCACTGCAGCGGGAACTTCGATCTCAGGTGAATATTACATAATGAGCTAGTATGCTATGCCCCTTGCCATACTCCTTGATTTTCTGGGTTCACCTTTAATAATCTACCAGTGTTTTCTTCTTTACTTTTTTAATGTTTATTAGAAAAGTTAAAAATTTACAGTTCTATTTTCTGACCAACTTAGGTATAGAGGCTTAGAGAACCATAGCAAGAGGGCTATGACAGAGCAAGTCCCCTACTTTGCTGATGCTAGGCAGTATGCCCTTCAGCAGTAGACACATGGCTCAAGAAGGACACCCAAAACAGGACCAGGGACCCCTATTTTAAGACATAGACATACTGAATGATGGGTAATGGGATCATTCACATTACTACTGGTTGTACAGTGTAAGCAAAGAGTGGGGAATTGTGTGCAACGCAAAGGACAACTCCTTTTTTTAGTGAAGTGATCCTTTAAAGCCTTCAGTGCAACCCACATAAGCTAAACAATTAATTTTGGATAGAGTAATGGAGGGTTATAACCCGGGTCAAATTTTCACTTCGCCATTTGTGTTCCATTGTGGAGATTTCCTTTCACTTCCTGTCCCATAGCCAAACGGGAAATGAAAGGAAATCCCTGCAAATTAAGGGAAATTCTTGGGGACCCCCAGGTCTTTCACTTTCGATGAAACTGGTAAATGGACATACCTCCCAACATTTTGAGATGAAAATGAGGGACTCCTCCTAATAAATGTATGTAGGCATAGGACAAGCCCCCTGCCACACCCCCTTAAATGAGAATTAACCAAAAAAAAAGGTTAATTAAATCCACAAGTGCTTTTTTTCCCCACTACTATTCCTTTATATTGGCTTTTAAAATGTCCAATGCAGCAATTTAGAAATTGGATGAATGGTTTAGCACTGGGAAACACTTTTTGAAAGATAAAAAGTGCATTTTATATACAACTATATAGATCAGACCAAAAAGAGGGACAAATGAGGAGAAATGAGGGACAGAGGGACATTGCTCCAAATCAGGCACAGTCCCTCCAAATCAGGGACAGTTGGGAGCTATGAACGGAACAAAGAGAGAGAGTGAATCTCCTTAACGGGGGCAACGACAGCAATAAAAACTGACAGGTGTTCTAACTCTTCTTCACTCCAGCCAAAAAAAAGGTTCTGCATTTAGTTATATTTTAACCTGCTTTCCACCTGTCCAGGATTCACCGGGACAGTCTGGGTTTTGAATCCTGTGTCCGGGCACATTATCCTGACAAGAATGTGGCTCGAAACAGAGCTTGACAGGAGGGTGAGGGGGCACTATGTGTGCAGCATTACTATTCTCTTTGGAGTGTCCAAAGGTGTCCCAGGTCTGCTACAATCCTATAGTGTATACTAAAAAAATAAATAAAATTACTGTGCACCACTAAAGTGTTCGGGTTTGTCTTGAAGAAAAAGTGGCAACCCTTCTTCCACAGCAGAAGCACCGAAGGGGTTGTCAAAGCCATCTCAACTGCCCTTACTTGAACAGCTTCAGAACTTCTGCTGGAAATATGGAATATGCATACCATCCAACTTTCTGAGATGGGAATGAGGGACACCTATCAGCAAAAGTATGCAGGCATAGGACACACCCCTTGCCATGCCCCCTTAAAGGAGAATTGTTTAAAAATTGGTTAAACCCACAAGTGCTTTTTTTTTACCACTACTATTCCTTTATATTGGTTTTTGAAATTTATAAACGCAGTCATTTAGAAATCAGAGGAAAGGTTTAGCTCTGGATAACACTTTTTGATAGATAAAAAGTGAATTTTATATACATTTATATAGATCAGACCAAAATGAGGGACAAATGAGGAGGAATGAGGGACAGAGGGACATTGCTCCAAATCAGGGACAGTCCCTCGAAATCAGGGACAATTGGGGAGGCATAGCTCCCAAAGTGTTTCCCGGTACTAAACCTTTCATCTGATTTCTAAATTGCTGCATTTGTAAATTCCAAAAGCCAATATAAAGGAAAAGTAGTGGTAAAAAAATCACTTGTGGGTTTAACCAATCTTGTTTTTTTGAAAAGGTAAAGAATGGGGTACACGGCGCTACCCTAGAGTAGGGAGGGGTATCTCAATCCCTCAGTGTTAAATCAGTAGTACACTATCCAAAAAAGCTAATGTGCTCCTAAATGATAATCTTAAATATATATATATATATATATATACATACTACCAAACTGTAACATATATTAGTATAACGTGCAAATAAACCACAGTCAAAAAACCTCTATTCACTTATTAGTACAAGAGATAGTGAATTACCAGCATAAGTGACTAAACTCCACCTGTGAAAAAAAGAGTGCATCAAAAAAATCTCAAAATCAAGTTGTGTAGATAAAGTGACCACCAAATTATCAAAACACAATGCTGATATTCTGACGTAAATGCAACTATAAATAATAGTCCATCAGAAAATTAATATGCTTTTAAACCTAAATCGTCCTATAAAAATGGTGTGAATTCCAAAGTGACCAAGTGCTTGACAAATCAGGTGACTCTTTTGCTCCCCCTTAAGAGTTTCCACTCACCAGCTCGTCTTGCAGGGGTGGTTCGCATGTATGGATACACAGGTATAGTGTTCCTTAATGGCTTCTCCAACCACTTCACCAGACCGAGATATCGAGACAATTTCCTATTCAGCGATATCCAATGGCAATTTTTCCAGAAAATACTTCAATGGTGTCCCAGGGATAAATCCTCACAAGGAAAAAATCAGGCTCCCATAGTGTAGTGTTTAAGGTTATTTATTTTTAAAAATCAATCAAAGTAAAAAACAAAAGTTAAAAAACAACTTCCCCTCCAAGTGGGTAAAAGAACCTTAAAAACAGCTACAAACGATGGCAGCTACAATGTATTCAGGGGCCAGCGTGCAGCGTGCACTCCAAGTACGTTCCAGGCTCCCTGCTATCGCACTGGAAGTGACATGAGTACATGGTTCCGTCTTGCGCGTTTCGTCATCAACGTTTTCAAAGGCAGCCTTTGGCCCTTTTTTTGTACAATTCTCCTTTAAGGGGGCGTGGCAGGGGTGTGTCTTATGCCTGCATACTTTTGCTGATAGGTGTCCCTCATTCCCATCTCAAAAAGTTGGGCGGTATGGGGAGGTATGAATATGGCTGCAATGGATGAGTGCCATCATCCCTGATAAATGGAAATGGAAACATCCCTCAAGGGGTGGCACTTCTGCTGTGACACTTGAGGACCGCTCCTTTCCCCTGTTACGTAGATGAAATACGGCAGTTTCTTTGAAATGTCTGTCTTTGAAGCATGCTTGCCTAGGTGCTCAAAAAAAATGTTTATTTGATTTGGAGTGGAAGAAAGGCTGACAGAGAAACTTATTTTCAGCATTTTAAGATATTCCTTCTCAGGGATTATTGTGGAAGTCACAAGCATGCTATCCCTGTGTATTGGCACCGTTCAGAAGAGGGACATGGAGCTGAAGGAAGATAAGCTAAAGACTCCTAGAATTTTAGAATATGCAGTGCTGGCAATACATAGGAATTATTATGAACTTGTGAAAAGCTAGCTTTAGTAAAGTGCTGCTGACAAGTGGGCCGATGCGTCCTTTTCGGAATGACTCAGTAACAGAGGTTTGCCTGGAAACTGTTGAGAGCTTAATTGAAAATGATCGCCAATCTGCTATGAGCATGAGAACCTCCCGGAAGAACTATGAACAAGTTGTTGTTCAACTGATTGAAGAAACTTCAAAACCTGTCAAATGCTTATTCTCAGATCTCCTGAATGAATGAATGAAATACTTGTATAGCGCACAATGCGAACTGAATCGCCTCCTGGACTGTCATATTCTGTAATGCCTTGTACACACGGTCAGACATTCCGACCACAAAATCCATCAGATTTTTCAGATGTATTTTGTCCAAAACTGGTGTTGCATACACACAGTCGGACAAAGTTGTCGGAAAATCCGATCGTTCAGAGCGTGATGACGTTCGTTCGTTCCGACAGGACTACGTTGCAGCTAGTAGCCAATAGCTTTGGTCTTGTAATTTGATCTGAGCATGCGTGACACTTTGTCCGATCGTAATTCTCTTCAAACGATCCGAAAAAGTCAGATCTGACTTTTTTTTGTCTGAAAATTTGAGATTCTGCTCTCAAATTTTTTCCGTCTGAATTTCCAACAGAAAAAGTCCAATAGAGCCCACACACGATCGGATTTTCCGATAATATAATCCGATCGGACCTTTTCCGTCTAAATTTACGACCGTGTGTACAGGGCATAAGTATTACATGCAATATATGGACCATCATAATTGTGTCTTGTCTTATTTGGATTGAACGTGCATCTGTCATTTCGTTAATCACTTCAGCCCTAGAAGGATTTACCCCCTTAATGACCAGGCCATTTTTATGCAACATGTTGCTTTACCTGACAATTGCACGGTCGTGCGACGGTGTACACAAACAAAATTGACGTCCTTTTTTCCCCACAAATAGAGCTTTCTTTTGGTGGTATTTGATCACCTGTGGTTTTTATTTTTTGCGCTATAAACAATAAAAAAATAATAATAATAAATTATAATTATATATATATATATATATATATATATATATATATATATATATATATATATATATATAAACTTTTTGCTATAATAAATATCCCATAATAAATTTTAAAAAAGCTACATTTTCCTCAGTTTAGGCCGATATGTATTCTCCTACATATTTTTGGTAAAAAAAAAATCACAATAAGCGTATATTGATTGGTTTGCGCAAAAGTTATAGCGTCTACAAAATAGGGGATATATTTATTGCATTTTTGTTATAATTTTTTTACTAGTGGCGGTGATCGCCGATTTTTAGTGGGGCTGCAACATTGCGGCGGACAGATCGGAAACTTTTGACACATTTTTGAGGCCAGTGACATTTATACAGCTATCACCGCTAAAAATAGCCACTTATTACTGTATAAATGTCACTGCTAGGGAAGGGGTTAACACTAGGGGGCGATCAAGGGGTTAAGTGTTCCCTAGGGAGGTGTTTCTAACTGTGAGGGGAATGGGACTGACTGGGAGTACAGAGAGATCACTGTTCCTGATTACTAGGAACAGCAGATCTCTCTCTACTTCCCTGACAAAACGGCGATCTGTCTATCTAAATTGACATGTCTCCGTTCAGGCTATCTGAGGAAGCGATCGCGGGTCGACGGTGGACATCGCGGCTGATGGCCACGTGCCCCTATAGCTCTTAAAGCAGCTGATGTACACCTATGGTGATTCGCACAGCCATGCCAACGGTGTAATGACAGAAGCTGGTCGGCAAGCAGTTAATGTTCCTAAATGGGACCTTGTCCAGTTTAGGAACAGGTGGACCTGATCGAACCTTGCACTTCTCCCCTATGGAGCGGCGGATGTCAGAGGTGGCATGTCCGCTAACCTCCGCCGCTATCCAATCCGATCCTGCCCGCTACATCCAGACGGATGGTGGTCCTAATTTCCATTCATCTAGCGGATCGGATGGGACCTTGTAAATTGCCTCTTACTTTTTACTGGTCAATAAAATAAAATAAAAATAAAAAAAATATGGGTGGCAAAATTAGGCTGTGCTGGGGAAAAACAAAACAAAACAAAAAAAATGTCAAAAATAAGCTGAATGTTGTTGGCTGGGGCATTTTAAGGCAAGCAGGCAAGGTACTTACTGTGCTCATGTAGGTCAGCATAGGTGTTTGTGATGGTTGATGGGAATTTGCCATGTGAGCTACTGGCCTTACTTGCCCCTCTTAAATGTCAGCTGCTCCACCCACCTCCATGGAATATACCATATGGGAGGGGAAAAGACACCAGCAGAGAGCTGCAAAGGATGAACCCACCAGCAGCATTGAACACGGGGGACAATTCGGTTGGGTATACAGCCCTATCCTGTGTGGTGGTCACCCTGGCCTGTCATCTGGTGTCGCACGGTGACGTAATCTCCGGAAGGCAGAGGCCGCTGACACAATTGTAGGTGAATAGAGACAAGCTAGGTGAATTATTATATGAGCATAAGGGAATCCATCAGCCATGATACTACAAACTACAGTCACATGTGAGCCCATCAGTACAAGGTAAATCAAACAAATGACACAGGGAATATAACTACACTAATACCCAATGAAAATAACAAAAACATTTGAACGTACAACGCCTTTAATCATCAATATATCTATCGCTGTCATTGTTGGACTGGAGGTTAAAGCAGACCACCCATGCCTGCACATTCTGAGTAATAACTATGCTTGGGATTTGTTTCCATTCATTATGCATAATCTTGTGTTCATTTTAGGAATTTCTACATTGATTACATAAGAATGAATGGAAGATAATTCCTTTGTGTTATGCAATTCCCTTACTGTTTTCACAATAATGCTTTCCATTTTAAGACTTCTATTTCAGTATTTAAATGTGCCAGCATGTTTCTAAAGATTGCATGCACCTAAATCTTAAAATGTATTCTATTCTCAGAATACAGACACTTTTATAGGATAATTTAGGCACTTTTATTGTAAAATACGACGCCAAAAGAATTTTATGTTCAGATGTTCTCAAGTATAGGCAGTCCAGTGAGACACAAAGAATGTGATAGAGCCGACCAGTCTTTTCATCCTGCTGTTGGTATTTGTACTCCAAAGTGTCTCTATGGGGATGGCCAAGTAAACTCTCTAGCTTGTACAAGCACAAATGGCATTTATTTTGTTATAGGTATTTATATAGCACTGACAATTTATGTAGTACATTACATATGGTACTGTATAGTGTACACATCAGTCTCTACCCTCATGGAGCTTACAGTTTAAGTAGACATGTGCGGTTTGTTTCCTTCCCGAATAAATATTCGGACACATTTTTTGTTATTCGGAGATTTGGATATATTCGAATACCCGAATGACAGTATAATATATTATTATTATTTTTATTTTTTTATATAAATCTTTTTAGAAAACATCTTAATAATCAAACAAAACACAGCAAGACATGCTGCACATTGAACCTAAAATATAATAACACAGTTTCAATATTCAATATAACAATTATTAATCACTTAAGGACCAAGCCTCTTTTTGAGATGTGTTGTTTACAAGTTAAAAAATTAGTCATTTAAAAAAAGAATTTAAAAAAATGTCCCTTTGAGAGCTATGGGCGGAAGGGAAGTTTTGACGTCGCTTCCGCCCTGCAATGTAATGGAGACGGGTGGGGGCCATCTTCCCCTCAGTCGTCTCCATGCCCAGCAAGGGTGAAGATCTGATCGCCTCCGCCGCTATCAACGGTTCCAGTAAGCAGCAGAGGGCACCGGAATGCGGCGGGAGGATGAGCCCCTCTGCCATGTCTTTTAGCACTCAACAACCTTGTAAGTGCTTTTAACCTTTTGTGCACTTTATAAAATTGTGCATACTGCACTTAGAGGTGCCTTTCTTTTCCTTTTTTATATCTTCAGAGTTGCTTCTCCTTTAACCAAAGTGCTGCCAGAAGTGCCACCTCATCACTATCATCCCTCTGACCAGCTATCCACCTCCACCAGAGCGCCGTCCTCCTCTCTGTTTTATTCCTATTTACATAGTGCTGGCTTTTCTGGATTTGAAGCATTTACACTGCTTTTATCAATAGCTGCCTAAACTAAACCCTTCAATATGGTTAGCTAAGCTGAATGTTGCTGAGCTGTTTGATGCTTTATGGTGTTTTCTATTTTAAATAACACACTTGGCCTTCTCTAAAGCGATATGCCCAACAGTATGTGCAAGTGGAACATTTCCTGGCAGCCTCAGAAAATGCCCTTTATTTACTAAGGCTCTCAGAAAATTCAAGTAGAAGGTCCTGGAGTCATATTATCCAAACGATCTGTCCAATTGTAATAAATCACAATGGTTCTAGAGAGGATGTTCTTAACAAAATGGCATGTGCCTTAAACAGGCTGCCGAGATTTGACAATTCACATGTATGAAATTTAATGAGAACACCAAACAAACAATTCCAGGGTTTAACAGCTTTTATTATTAATATGGATTCATCAATGACAACACATTTCAGGTGCTAAAACACCTTCCCCTTCCTCAGGGCTTATTCATAATGGCTAATCATAAGAAATTAAAAATAGAAGGGGTATTTGAAGTGGAACTTCACTGCTCAAATTGACTTTAGCTTCATGCACTCCTCCCTCCCACTGCAATATAAAAAAAAACTGCAATTTTTGGGGGATTCTTTTCTCCAGCTCCATCACATTTTCGCCTAGGAGACAATGATATCTCCCTGCTCCTGCAGCCTCCAGGGATAGCCCTTTCACATATCTCAGGAGTCTACAGGAGCAGAAACACAGAGCTACCGATGGGTAAAGCTGTGTGTGTCATTGGGGACCAGCTGCCTGAACCCAGAAAAAACTCCCAATGACACCAAAGAAAAAAGATGGTAGCATGAGACCCGGGCTGTGGCAGCTGAGCAGTGGATCACACCACAACGACATTGCTGGATTTGCTGTTCAGGTGACTATGTTTTCTGATGAGAACCCAGTGTGATAGGTAAGAGGTAATAAGATAAAATATCTTGGGGTAGTTCATTTTTAAATCCTGTATAGGATTTAGCCAAAGAAAACAATAACTGATTCTGACTATTCCCTATAACCAGTGATGGCCCATCCATTAAGGGCGCATGGGCGTCACCCCCCACATCCATGCGTCCAGCCCCCTGATCTACATACAGGGCGCCGGACGCATGGATTCCAATGGGGGTGGTGTTTTTTTTTTGAAGCATGTGATTGGAGCCAGAGGCTCTTATAGGCTTCAGAAAAGGGTGGGCTCGGGGTGCAGAGTACTGTGCTCTGAGTCCACCCAGTTGTGCGATAATAGAGATTGACTATTCGCTATTCGCACACTGATTCTCCTCCCAGCCAATCAGGAAGCAGGTCGTGAGACCCGTTTCCTGATTGGTCTTAATGAGAAGCGAGGGAGGAGACATGTGCCCGGGGGGAGAAGCAGGAGAAGACCGATGGACCCACCAGCTGCCACTCCAGGGATGGCTCACCATCCGGCTCAGCCATCCAGCACTCCCCAGCTTGAGGAGGGAATGGGCAGGACAGAGGTAAGGCAGCTGCCCATCTCCAGCGTGCGGGGGGATGTGGCATTGGTTTGCTGCCCCCCCAAATTATCGAGCACCAGCCGCCACTGCCTATACCACTGGTCTCCATACTGCAGCCCTTTGCTTGCCTTTATAGTCCCTTGGAGCACTATTCCTCTCTCTGATACGAGGCACTCTTCCTTCCACTGACACCAATGATGAGGCACTATTCCTTCCACTGACACTATCATTATTTTTATTATTATACAGGATTTATATAGTGCCAACAGTTTACACAGCACTTTATAACATGAGGGCAGACAGTACAGTTACAATACAATTCAATAGGCATGGACCATAGGTCAGTAGGCATGGACCATAGGTCAGTTGGCATGGACCATAGGGTGAGTACATGGATTAAAAACTGGCTACAAGGGGCGAGTTCAGAGGGTGGTGATAAATGGGGAATACTTGGAATTGTCAGGGGTGGAAAGTGGGGTACCCCAGGGTTCTGTGCTGGGGCCAATCCTGTTTAATTTATTCACTATCATTAATGGTGAGGCACTATTCCTCCCAGAGACACCAACAGTGGGACACTATTCCTCCCAGCGACATCAATGGTGGGGCACTATTCCTCCCAGCGACACCAATGGTGGGGCACTATTCCTCCCAGCGACACCAATAGTGGGGCACTATTCCTCCCAGCGACACCAATGGTAGGGTACTATTCCTCCTAATGACACCAATGAGGGGACACTATTTTGCCACCTAATGACCACAAGTACTATATAATGTTTTTTTCTCCAACTGACCATCAAGCCTGAGGCAATCTTTACTCTCACTGATGCTGAGAAATTTTCTACTCCCACTGGTCAGTGAACCCCCCCCCCCCCCAAAGTCTGAGGGGTAGTAAACTAGCCTTTTGTTTAGAACATTTAGAGACTCCTACCCTATCCAGTAAATAAGGTGATTTGGTGTCATCCATACATCTTTAATTCGATAAAATGTAATTGAATACCACAAACTCCATTGAAAGCCGAACTCCAGTCTAAATGCACAGTTGAAACAAATATATGTTGCTTGTTTTCACTTGAAATGGATTTGTATTTGTGTCTATCCAGTTTTGAGATTTACATAATTCTGCTTGACAACACAGATCACTTGGTGACCTGAATTTTCTTTCTCCCTGCATTCCCTATATCTGGTCTCTCACAGTAAACAGGACAGGGAATAGCAATCATTTTAGTAAATATAAACTTCTATCAGTGTCTGGTTGAAGCTTGTAGGAGGAGTTTTCATTCTACTCTCACTGTCCTATGAGGCTGCAGGACCCCTGACCCTCTGTCTGGACAGTGCTAATTGGCCATGTGCTGATCACATGCACTCTCCTAGAAAAAAACTATCTAGCAATACACCCCAAATTGAGCATGTGCTGAGTGCCCCCAAGGCTCTGTACTATCAGGAGATGGATTGGGGACATGTAAAAGAAGTGTATGGTCAGAGAAGACAGGTATCAAACAGACTTTTTACACAATGCAGGAGATTAACCACTTAGGTTCCACAGTGAGTATAACAAGCATGCTTTACTGCATACACAAACTGATTTTATTGTTGTGGGTTTAGTAACCCTTTAAGCATAACAGCTGGGTCACCTCCCTGCCCCCAGCCTGTGATTGAACAATAAAGGAGTAACAACAGGGGTCAAGTCCTGGGGAAAAAGTGTGGGAATTCCAACCCAAGATCCACTCCCCCACCAAAAAAAATAAAAAATGATACGCTCATATGCATGGACGCTTCAAAAGTGGTATTTTTCATCCAATTTTCATATTGTGTGTATGAAGCTTAACTATTAGTACATAAAAAAAAAACAATCCTCAATAAACATAAATATGGTAATTATTTGAATAATCAGCATTTATTCAATTGTGCTTCCATGCAAATGTGAACATCATGTTCTGATCTTTATTGGGGAATTTTATTATGTGTATAGCGTTTGGATAACACAGGGTTAAACGGAAAGGTCATAAATTAACTGCACATTATCTGGACAGAATGCTTGGGGAGATAGTGATGTGTTCCTGCTTAGGAGATGTATGTTACATTGGGAGGATGCAAACTCTGCAGGGCTCCAACACACACTCGCTGCTATTCCAACCCTTCACATATTTCCACATAAACTTCCCTCCTGGCATTACACTTTGCCAGGCATTGTGCTCAGCTTACCACCCCAAACTGATGTTCCTCCCTCAGCTCACCTCTCTCCCTGCATGTCCTGTGAGCAGAATAGCTGTGCTCCTCCTCTGGGTTCTCTCATCATATGGCGCTGAAGATAGAGGAGGGGGAATTCAGTAGGACACACAGAGCAAGTATGCAGGAGACTGGTGGAGGGGGGATGAGGAGACAGAAAATCAGGAGGGGCCGACGGGGAGGAGCGCATCACGAGAGGTCTGACTAAATCCAATCTCTTAGCAGCAGGGACCTGATCTACCCCTCAGCTAGCTGTGATTGACAGGTAGATTGAAGCGGAAGCTGTCTTGGGGCCCCCTACTGGCAATGCCTGAATGGTCAGGTGTGCGGCACTTACTATTGTGAGTTGTGTCGGCAGCTGCTGGTGTAGCACCTGCCATACAGCTTACATACTTCAAAGTCTTGCAGGATGCGGCTGCTAACGGGAACTGAGTTCCTGTTGTGGAAAAAGTACAGGAACTCCGTTCCCATGTGTTCCCGCAGGACTTGAGCCCTGAGTAACAATATACTGAAGAAGTCACTTTTCTGCTTTCTCCTCCTATCAGCATGTTTCTTGTCAGCAAATGTGAATGGAGGGCACCTGATTGACAAAGCGTGCTGCTCCTCTCTGTGCCAGTCTTAGCCCTGCTGTATAGGGGATTACAAGGGTTTAAAACAAGTCAAATCCACAGTTAGTGGCATTAAGTGTATAATTTACTGATATTTTTTTAAACAAATAATGTATTCATTGGTGTGTTTTTTATATCTGCCTGGAGTTCAGCCTTAAGGGCAGTACAGAACCCAGCTGTTTATTGTGTAACTGAATACATTCACATTCTTAATGTAGCTGTTTCCACTGTATACTTCATGTGTGCTAAAAACCCGGTAGCATTGTTTTGGAATTTTCATCACATTTTTATCATTTGAATTTTAGAAATCTAGGCCATGCTTAGACAAAACAATTTTCCAACCTTAAATCTGTAATTTAAAGGCATAACCAAAATAAAGATGCTTTGAATTTTATTTTACTGTGCAGTTGCATTTCATTTTTAGATTTATCTAACATAACGGTCTTTGTGTTTGTATTATTAGTATGGGATTACGCCAAACAACATGACTCATAAGAGCACAATGGACTGTTGCTGTTGACCCTGCTTTTGGATATCCTTGATCTTTACTCGAGAGGCTCCGTGAAACAATTTTCTCCATTAGGCTTCAGAAAACACTGATATTCTATTACAAAAAACCCAACAAAAAATGGAGGATGGCTACAGAAACAGTTCAGATTTTTACCAAGGAGCTCGAGATATAGCTAGAGAGGTAAAGAGACAGACCAGTAACCAAGCCATGGATGACTACTCACGGTACCAAGATAATACTTACGGAGGATATTCATCAAATGATGGCTATTATAATAGTGGAGATCATGTCAACCAGGATGAGGATGCCCAGAGCGATGCCACTGAGGGTCATGATGAAGAAGATGAGATATACGAAGGAGAATATCAGGGTATACCACATCCTGATGATATAAGGGCCCAACGTAAGGATACAGCCATAAAGGATGAATTTAAAGACCATGCTGATCTTATGGCAGAGCGGATGGAGGATGAAGAGCAATTAGCCTACCAGTATGAAAACATAATTCAGGAATGTGGACATGGGCGTTTCCAGTGGACCCTCTTCTTTGTTTTAGGGCTTGCCTTAATGGCTGATGGGGTGGAAGTCTTCGTAGTTGGATTTGTGCTTCCAAGTGCTGAGAAGGACATGTGTTTGTCACGTTCTAACAAAGGAATGTTGGGTAAGCATCTTCATGAGACAGTTTTTCTTTAGATTTAGATTAGCATAATGTAATTTCCTATTTGTTGTGCATTTTGAGATGCGTAAAGTCCAACTCTAGCTTTGTTTTGTATAAAATACAGAAGGGTTAGACCAGTTGTGGTCAATTTACTTGATATACAATCAGTGAATATAATGCTATAGAGGTCTTATTTGCTTTCTGCACGGCCCAATGGAGAGTTCTAGTAAATGCAAATGTTACTCAGTACACCAGCAATTTTAATTATCGTAAAAAGACCAACCAGCATAGCAATCTCAAGTAAGCATGTCAAAAGAGATGAGATTAACCAAATGTAATAAATACTTAATCTGATTGACGGCTTTTGGCAACACAGGCAATTCAAATTTATGACAATCTGGGATGATTGAGAAATGGTAAAGAAGATCTAGTCAAATGACTGTCTGTAGTTCCCCAAAGCATCCAATCGAGTCCAAATAATTTCTCCATTTGTCATTTTAAACCTATTGGCTGCTGTAGAGCCTTATAGAGTGGTCTTACAAATGACGCCTTAACCACTTAAAGCGGTTCTGCACCTTAAAAAAAAAAATTATTAAAAGCCAGCAGCTACAAATATTGCAGTGTTATGGAGACATGTGGAGACCATCTTACCCTCACTCATCTCCATGCACAGCAAGTGAGAGGACGCGATCGCCTCCACCGCTGCCAACAATCGCGACGGGAGGGGGGGCTCTCTCCCGCCACTGATAAAAGTGAACTCGTGGTGAATCCGCCGCAGAGACCACTTTTATCTTGTAGCTGGCCGAACACAGGGATACCGGAGTTATGGCAGCTAGCTGCTGCCATAACAACGATATCTGTCCCCAATTTAGGGACCTACATCGGCGTGCGGCGGTGGTTAAAACAGTGGTAGTCAACTTAGTAGACACTGCCGAAAAATGTGTTAGTTTTCGCTTTCATTTCATTTGTTTTTTATTTGTTTTGTTTTTTTGGGACATTTGTTATGATCAAAATTTGAATATGCAAGAATCTTAAAATCCACAAATTCGAAAATTCGTAAATTCACAGTGATCAGTCACTGTGAAGCCTGTCCCTGTGTTTTCTGTCTCTGTGAATGGAGGAGAGAGATACGTTGTACATTTCTCTGTACTTGCAGAGATAGAAAAAAAATGTGTGTAGAAAAAAATAATAATAATAATAATAATAATGAAAAAAACTAAATTTTAAAATGTAAAAAAACTTAGATCAAGGTTTGATCTAGGTCAAGGCCAGGGTTAGTGTGTGGGTCAAGGTCAGGGTCAAGATCAGGGTCAAAGTTCAATGCCAGTATTTTTTTGGACAAGACTTTTTTTAAAATTAGTATCAGTGTCAGTTAGTGTCAGTGTGTTTTAGGTAGGATAAAAAACCAAAATGTGCACTATTGTTTCTGGGCTGTACTACAGGTGCAAA